>NC_043700.1:42231936-42427669 GCF_006229205.1 Suricata suricatta | reverse complement strand
CCCAGATTTGGGAAATTCTCAATTATAATTTGGTCAAGTATCCCTTCAGGCCCTTTCTCTCTGTCTTCCTCTTCAGGAATTCCTATGAGCCAGATGTTGTTCCGTTTGATTGTATCACTCAGATCTCGAATTCTCCTTTCCTGGTCCTGGATTAATTTCTCTCTCTTTTTTTCAGCTTTCTCTTTTGCTATAACTATATCTTCTAATTCACCTATTCTTCTCTCTGCCTCATCAATCCTTGAGGTGGCTGCCTCCAGTTTGTTATTCACCTCACCTATAGCCTTTTTTAACTCATCAGTTGATTCTTTGATGCTTTTCTCAACCCCGGCAATTAATCTTATGACAAGCTTTTTAAATTCTTGATCTGATCTGTTGTCTAGATCTGCCTTGAGCAGTTTTGTGGCTGTGACATCCCCCTGGAAGTTCTTCAGGGGAGAGTTTCTTCATTTTGTCATTTTTGCTAGTTTTCTGTCTCTTGTCACCTTTAGAAAGCTCATTGTGCTCTGCGCACCTATTAATATTTCTCTGTTAATGGAGGCTTATTGATTGTCCAGGGCCTGCCTTTTCAGGAAATATTCTCTTAATGATGTCTTTCAGTTTCTCTTGTTGTGCCTGTGAGTATTTTATTTCCCTACTCTGCAATATTTGGGACTCGCCTTCTTGCACACTTTGACTTGTTTCTTGGTGTAGTCCTATGAAGGAAGACAGACTGACAAACTCAGAGGGAACAGAAGCACACATACACACAGACAAATCAAACAAATTAACACATTACAGGGGGGAAAGAAAAGAAAGAAAATATGAGGGAAAGAGACGAAAAGAAGAGAAGAAGAGAAAATTAAAAGAAAAAAGAAAGAAGAAAAGAAAAAAATATGTATATAAAAGGGGGTCAGAGACAACAAAGGACAGTAGACTGTTTAAAAGTGTATGATCAGTTTAGGGGAGAGGTAAGGATGAGATACAGGAGAATATATCTGGGTTGCAAGAAGGTGAAAAAGTAAGGGAGAAAGGAGAAAGGAAAATAAGGAGTAAAATTTAAAATAATTGAGTAAAGAAAAAGGAAAAAGAGGTAATAATGACAAAGAAGTAAGTATGAAACAAGTGAAGAAAAAAAATTTTTTTATATTAAAAAAAATAACAGCAGCAGCTCCCCTGGTGGATGGGCGTGGTTTGATGTGGTAGGTCTTGGAGGCTGTTCTCAGAGGCTCCGCCCCTGCCTGAGGCGAAATGAGCAGGAGGAGGTGAAGTGCGCACCTTCACAGACTCTATTGGGGAGTCCCCACCCCCAGCCAGGATTGCGATTGCAATGGGGGAAAGGAAAAAAAAGAAAAACTGAGTCTCTCTTGGTTTCCAATTGCTGTTGCTCAAGGCACTGTGCCCTGCTGGAAATGAGATGGGAGCTCTTGCAGTCTAAGCGCATGCCCAGGCCTCCACCCGCCACCGTCTCCTTGTCGGGGGTCGCATAGGTGTGGGCCCTATTTTTTCCTGTGGGCACCCGGGATTCACGCAGTCCGTGCAGGGGGCGAGGCGCGCCGTGGAAATGCGGTCAGTGGTCCAGTTCCCAAAACCAAGTTCGAATTGCTGGACCCTGGCGCAGCTGCAGCCCAACCGCTTCTCGCCGGGAAGTCCGCACCCCTGGCGCAGCCGCACTCTGGCCGCTTCTCCCGGGACGTGCGCCCCCGTCTCTTCCCTTTGTCTCTTGTGCGCTTCCCCCACGTTGGGCTGGGGATCTTGTCTCCCCTGCCCGTCCCGGCCTGGCCTGTTTTCAGATCTCCCCCGTTCGCCCTCACTCACTCAGGTATCCTTGAGGTTCTGTTCTTTCTGGAGTCCGTATTTTCTCCTTCCGCTCTCGTAGATGAGAGTAATATCCTTCTCAGTTCAATAAATGGGGTGGACGGAGTTTACAGAGCTCCCTTTCTCTCCGCCATCTTGGCTCCTCCCCGCTAAGAGATTCTTAAATAGAACAAACTGAGGGCCGCTGGGGGAGGGGAGAGAGGGGTCATATTACCATCTCTTTTGATTTTGGCTTATATCTCTGACAGCATGAAATGGACTTAGAAGTAAGCATGTGGTGGTGGAGGAGGGCACTTGTGGGGAAGAGCACTAGGTGTTGTATGGAAATCAATTTGACAATAAAATGTTATGAAAAAATTAAGTTAAATTTAAAAAAAAAAAAAGAAGAAGTAAGCGTGTTGCTCCCAATAAGCTCTTCTAACAGCTTCAGCGCAAGGATCACGTGCCAGATTACGTATGGTGGGATTTAAACACGTACTCGCTAGAAAGAACATAGATGTCTTCTTGGATTGTGCCATCTTTTGATTTTCCTCACTTTCTGGAGCAGGAATGCTCTGACTCCGGGAGGACCCCATCATTTCTGTAATGGTGTGTGAGGACTGCTCCTAGAAGAGTGCCTGACCTCTGATCCATCAGCATGGGGAGGTAAGTGGTGGTGTCTGATCGCTGACACTATAAAATTTTGGTGTGCCACAGAAACAGATCTTGAGAGGGGAGAAAAAAATCTAAATTCCAAATGAAAAAAGCGTTCAAAGTTACGCTACACTTCTGTTTAACACCTTTGTTTTTCTAGGCCTCATTGGGGTGCTTGTTACAGGAAGAAAGTGGTCTTGCCAGGTGGATTTTCTGGGGGTTAATGTAGCTTACTGTAAAGGGCATGCGTGGTGGAATCTGTGAGGAGCGTGTTAAGCACAGGGTAACTGTAAGCCGAAGGTGTGGACAGGGGATGACAAACTCCATGAAATGGCCGAGAACCCACAGGAAGACTAGAAACTGTAAGTGGAAAACCACTGGGTCCGCAGGATACCCCTCCTTCTGTGAGACGTAAAAAAAAAAAAAAAAGTTTAATATTCACTCACTTTTGAGAGAGAGAAAGTGTGAGGAGAGGAGGGACAGAGAGAGAGGGAGACAGAATGCAAAGCAGGCTCCAGGCTCTGAGCTGTCAGCACAGAGCCCGACTCAGGGCTCGAACTCATGAATCGCGAGATCATGACTTGAGCTGAAGTTGGATACTTAACCGACTGAGCCACTCAGGCACCCCTCTGTGAGATTTTTCAGTCTAGAAAGCACTCTTTAAAGGGAAGAGATAGAAATAAACCACAAAACAGTAACATTCTAAAGGCGGCAAGTTTTTTAAGTCCAATAATAATCTCTCATTCCTGACCTAAACTGAAAAAAGAAGTGGGGGGTTTTTGTCTTGTTTTGCAAAAATGTCTCAGAAATACTTCTAAAAACACAGGGCTTACAAAGCCTATTTATTTACTTTGTTAAGAGCATGTCGTTAAAGATGTTTTTTGTCCCATTTTCTCAATCATCAGGGAGAAAATTGCCGTGGGGTTCCGTGTTAAGAAAAGCTTACTCCTCCTGAGCTATTTGTATATTTCTAATGTAATGAGCAAGGTTTTGGCCACCACGACCCTCAGCCACCGTTGCAGGCCTATCTCATTACACATATTTCTCAGTACTAGGTTGTTTTTTTAGTTTCCTTATCCTTAAACCTGAGTTTGTTATAGATTTATAGATTTATCGTATGGAACAAATTCTTATGAATTGTGTCTTATTCTTTTTTTGGAACAAAGCAGGATAGAAACAATATAGATTATTGTCAAGGGGGGAAAACGCCATCAGGGCATAATTCTCATTCATGTAGGTTTATAATAGTGAGTTAAATAGCCAAGTAGCATTGTGGACGATGTCGGCATATAGCTGCGTCCCAGCAAGGAACTAGAGGTGGCTCAAGCCAGACGTCTTCTTCTTTGGAGACAACCTAACTGAGGAGAGGCCACCTTGGAGCAGATTGCTTTAAAATCTGTTTTTTCGAATTTTAGGATCGGCATCTCCTGTCTTTTTCCTGCCTCCTGGCATTTTAGCATCTCTCCGGTGGGGTGTCCTCGAATTCTGAACACCAACTTACGCCAGATTATTGTTATTAGTGTTCTGACTGCCGCTGTTTCACTTTTATACTTCTCTGTTGTCATAATTCGAAATAAGTACGGACGGCTATCCAGAGACAAGAAGCTTCAAAGGTAAGAGGAAAAAACATTTCTTCTCCAGATGGGACGTCACACCTCCGTTTGACAGCTTCACGACTTTCGGGATTAGGGTGGAATTTAAGGAGCATGTGGCTGTAGGAAACAGAATCCGTACTGAATACAGTTCAGTACTAAAACTAAACTGTTTGAAACGGTTTAATCATTAACTACCAAATCCACATCATAAGAAGATTTAAACTAAGCTTTTCCCGTGATACTTTTAAGCTGATTTTTCAGTTAATGTCCATGGTTTGGGAGTAGTTTTGCTTCTCAGCACTTGTTTGAACTTCTGACAAAGCATAAGGACTGTTCTCTGATTTAGATTATCTTCATCACTATCACTTGTTTCTGAGTCTGATCATTTGGCTGTTGTAAAAATGCGATTGTGGATCAGCTTAGATTCTGCTGCCTTGACGTTTATTTATTGCATTTGTTTGGTTAAGGTTTAGGATGATCGTCTCTGTCTCAATAAAAACGTATGTTCATTTTTCTAAACAAGGTACTTGGCACGAGTTACTGACATTGAAGCTACAGACACCAATAACCCCAACGTGAACTACGGTGTCGTGGTGGACTGTGGTAGCAGCGGGTCTCGGATATTTGTCTATTGCTGGCCGAGGCATAATGGCAATCCTCATGATCTTCTGGACATCCGCCAAATGAGGGATCAGAACCGAAAGCCAGTGGTTATGAAAATAAAGCCTGGTATGTAACAGATACATATCTGACTATAACCTGGTTCTGTCCTTATTCTCTGTGAGATTTTTCATGTCCTTCCCTTCCTTTCCCCGAGTCCTCACCCTCATTCAGAACTCACCACAGGACCTGACTGTTTCACTCTCTTTCCCCTTTCTGTCCATCCTGCATGAGGTGACTAACTCCTTAATAAAATAGCCCAAACCGTGTCTTTCTCTTTGTCTCCTGCGGTGTTTACCACAGTGCCTTACTCGTGTGTCTCTGAGATGTTTGCTAGTTGACATTAATTATGGAGGGACGTTTTTCCTGTTTGGTAGCCATTGGTCTCTATCCCTAATGACTGGGTAATTTCAGATAACTCATGGATACCTGTACCCTCAGACACTGGTATATATCTCTTTCCCCCCAATTTTAAAAAGCACCCCAGTATATTTCTAACTGGATTATTTAGGAAGAGTGACTGTAGAACTAATGAGCTAGTGTTATTATGTCCAATTTTTAATGTTACCACAGTTTCTAGATCAGGCTGTTATGTAAAAATTAGGATTTGCTTTCTCCAGTAAACAATTTAAATCAGCGGTTCTCATCTTTTTTCTCTATGTATACCATTTCCATGGCCAGTGCTGTTCTGTCAGAAATTTTACAAATGGAAGGTGTCTAGGAGTGCCTTGAAATAGGCATTTTACATCTTAATAGTTGATAATCACTGATTTAAAACAGTGGACCACGGGCACCTGGGTGGCTCAGTCAGTTGGGTGCCAACTTTGGTTGAGGTCATGATCTCTTGGTCTGTGAGTTTGGGTCCCGCACTCGGCTTTGTGCTAACAGCTCAGAGCCTGGAGCCTGCTTCGGATTCTGTGTGTGTCTTTTTCTCAAAAATAAATAATAAAACATTTAAAAAAATAAAATAAAAGAGTGGACCACAGATCTTAACGGAGATTTAGCACTTTTATTTCATTTTACTAGTGTGTTACATAGTAAGATCTAAAGTCCAAACAATCCAAGGAATTTATCTTGTAAAATATTAGAGAATGTTGATAAAAAAATAATTATCATAGCTTAATATCTCCTGTTCCAGATATGTCCATGAAAAGGAGGCTTAGGTAAGATAAGATACCTGTTCTCTCACATAGCTCCCAGTCCCATAGACTGCTGGCCCTCTGAGTCCTTCCCGTTCTTCACTGAATAATTTAGGCCCCACTTCGTTCTTTGAGTAATCTTTGAGTTGGTTGTTCTTTGATGTTTGGGCAGTTGGGCACCAGCATATTGCTCAGAAAATTCAAAATCTCTACCTTATATTTCAGGATAAAGAGAGGAACTGAGTCTGAGTCTCTTGTATAAGCATTATTGTAATATCATGTACTCTGATATTTTTTTCTATAAGTCTTAGTGAATGACTTTTCAGTTTTGGTTTTCTGTTACCCTGTCCCTTAAATTTTTATGCATTCCCAATCTAGAAACATTTTCAGTTAAAGTAATATTGATCCAAAAAAAAATTCACCAGAAGATTGAAATATAAAGCTGTATAAAGTACATTGCATTTCATCCAGCATCACAGACCAAGTTCTATCGGTGATTAAACTGCTCACACAGAATAAGATAAAATCTTTCATGCCTTGGAGTGTCCTTTGGGACATCATCCCAGGCTGTACATCAGAATCTCCTCAAAAATCAGGTTTAACATGGTTCTCTCTGATGCTACAGAAAATGTTTGAGGTAGAAATTCAAATGCCTTTTTATAGCAGTTTTCTGTCCTGAAGCAGGTACTCTCATATATAGCATTTCAGCAAAGCTCTAGACATTTCCTTACTTAATAGATTCTGGAAAGTTTGAGGCTTGGTATCTGTTGGAACAGCATGTAGAGTAAAAAAAAAAAAAAAAAAAAAAAGTCTGGCTTTTGGCCTGTTTTCTGCTGAGTGCTCCAGCAAATCACTACATCTTTCTGGATCCGCAGTTTCCTAATCTGTGAAATGAGAACTTGGGGGACTTCTAAAATTTGAAGCCAGGAAGACACCCTTTGCATAGGGAATGGTTGAGGGATCACCAAGACTGGAGGGCAGGATGTTGTGTCAGGCTTCCAGGAGGGATAAGGAGAAATGAAATAATGTGAGAGGAACCAGGGAGATCAGTGAGACCCAGAATGCATATTAGGGGAGGGGGAGAGATTTTATCTGGGATCCTGGCTTGGGCCACTGGATGGCCAGTGATGGTGGTCACTGGGGTAAGTAACTACAGAGTGGAAGTTGAGTTCAGATCTGTCTTATGTGTATATGTTGAGTTTGAGGCTGTCCAGCAGACAGTCAACACATACTGATCTGGAGGGCGGGAATGAGATCTGGTGGCTGCTGGTGAGACTTGGAGATCCAAGACGTATAGATGGTGTGGCAGCCATGGGAGTGAGCGTACTTGCCTGAGCAAAGCAGGAACGTGTTCTCCAGGGCAGACGTGAGCTCGTGTGCAGTTGATCCCAGTGTCTGAGACATAGTAGTTGCTCAGTTGGGTCCTCAGTTTTTCGGAGACTGAGAACAGAGCATAGGACTGAACATCTAGTACCACCATCATTGAAGGAAGAGAGTTTGTTGCTAGAAGGATAGGGAGAAACCAGGAGAGGCTGTGTGTAGCTTGAGTTTCTCTCAAATTAGCCACATTGAAGAAACATAACTTACTAGTTAACCGTCTCCTTGTTAACGGAAGTGTCCTTTTTCTATAGGCATTTCAGAATTTGCTACCTCTCCAGAGAAAGTCAGTGATTACATTTCTCCACTCTTGAACTTTGCTGCAGAACATGTACCACGGGCAAAACACAAAGAGACGCCTCTCTATATTCTCTGCACAGCTGGAATGAGAATCCTTCCTGAAAGGTGATCCTCCACGTGAGGGCAGGGAGGCGGGGAGTGGCTTATTTTTTCCCTTCCCTCCTCCTGTCCCTTTTCCTTCTCCTCCTCCCCTTCCATTATCATCACCAAAAGGAAGGCATTAAAAATTCCTTCTTCACATTTGGAATAGTACCAGAACTATTCCCTTAGCTGGAACTCAGCAAAAATCTTTTATTTATTTGTTTATTACTACAAACTATAAAGTTGTCATTAAAAAACTAGATTTTCTATGTTATAAGTGTAAGGGTTGCAGTTGTATTTTATGTCTAGGAATCACAGAATTCACACAACTCATGAAGTTCCTTCCTAAAATAAACAGTGTTTTCAATGAATTGCTCTGGTTTTAAAATGTGCTGTTTTCATATAGGATGTACCAGAGCCAGAGTTTTTGTCGTGTTTTGTTTGGTTTCTTTTTTTAAAACAAAAACTTGGGGTATATTTTGATATGTCAATTTGGGGCTTGTCTTACAGCCAGCAGAAAGCCATCTTGGAAGACCTTCTGACTGACATCCCCGTTCACTTTGACTTTCTGTTTTCTGACTCTCATGCAGAAGTAATTTCAGGGAAACAAGAAGGTTGGTATTTTGGTCTTCAGCTTGAAATTTGGGAAGTTATTCATTTAAATCTTCCCCATTTTTCCCCTGTGCACACTTTATTAAAATACTTCTAGTATCTTAAAATTTGGGAAATCATAGCTCGGAAATAGTATTTTTAAATGGCCAAATTAGTTTCTTATAGGACCAGTTTGGATAATAATCCAAACATTAAGCCATTAGAAAAAAAACTTAGTTTGTCTTCACTACATTTAGGAAACATATTTTTGACTCATTTTGATAGGAAAGGTTTGTGTTCCTTGCTTACATTATACAGCTTTATGGAGTTATGATAATTCCTGAGTTATTGGAGCCTTCTATTGATTTGCTTGCTACAAAGGGAAATTATTCTTGACTTTGATATCCTGAGAAAATACTAGTTCTGTTTTCAAAGAAATGCTCCAACTTGAGAATGAAATGACAAGTCAATGAAATTATTTGGGGAACAGACTGCTAGAAATGAAAACCAAAAGCATTTATTTCAAAAGCATCTATTATTTCAGCAAATACCTCCTCTGTGAAAGGCACTGTAGAAAACACTCACTGGGTGAAATTCAGAGACTGCCACCAAGCTGTTTACAGACAAGTGAGGCACACCGTTGGCCACTATATGAGGTAGAGTTTTAGGCGCCACGAAGAGAGCAAGGAAGACGTATCATGGGAGCTTGAAAGAGGGGACATTTTGTTTTTTTGTAGCCAAGGGTCTCAGGGAGCAAGTGACATTTGAACTGTGCCCAGCGGATTCTTGAAACGTGCCGGACATGGTAGAAGTGGGGCTCTGAGAGCGGGATAGGAAGCACTTTCCAGGCTGAGGAAATTATTCAAGTCAACACAGGTTAGAAAAGCTACCTGTTGGATGGGGAAACAAAAGTGTTCTCGTTTGAATGGATTACGGCCCTTTGCAAAGTGATAGTCAATTGAAAAGTTGGAGGTATCTCAGTGGTGCCAGCATCATGGCGGTGTGAGTTGTTCCTTTTTTCTCTCGCTTTTGATTTACAACTAATCAAACATCCATAACCCAGAAAATGCAGCTAAGGACACCCAAGAGAGCATTCCATCAGAAAATGGATGGCTTGCACCTCAGAGGAGGTCCGTGGAGCCAGGCAAGTGGCAGCAGGGCCAGCAGTGGACCAACATGAATTTTCTAGCAGAGGAGGTAGACGTTGAAGGGGAGGGGTAACCTGACAGCACATGGCAGGACCTGTTGCCCTCTGAGCAGAGATTGCAGTGACTGAGAGGAGGGAAAGGGAAAGGAGGAAGGCACGGAGAACTGAAGGAAAGTGCTTCCTGCTGTCTGCCCCAGGATTCTGGCAAGAAGATCACCCATGGATCTCTGAAACATGCCCCCCAACCTTTTGGGGATCCCCTAGTAGGCTCTGGGCACATTCAAAGCCCCAAGTACTAAGTACACACCTCTACCAACTCTGCAGTCATCCTTTTTTAAATTACCAACCTGTTGAACTGTTAGACTCCAAGTAAAAAAGCCTTACATACATAAGAAAGGTGTTCACTACTTGAAATGCATCAGAAAGAGCCATTTTTTGTCAAACATTGAAAAATCATGTTAATACGGTGTCACAAAAATAACATGGCCATTTTCTAGTAACTGAACCCAAAGATACTGAATAGTCAAGTCTAACTGGTACAGAATTCAAAACAGCTGTTATAAAGAAATTCATTTGAGCTACAAGAAAACTCAAGCAGTACAGAGATCTCAGGAATAAAATTAATCAACAGAGATTTACCCAAGATTAAAGTTCTAAAGAACCCAACAGAATGTGGAGCCGAAGAATTCAATACATGAGATGAAAAATGCACTAAAAACCATTGGAAACAGAGCGGATGGAGGAGGACAGGGATATAAAACTGTTTCCTGTAGAAGAGCAAGAACTAAGGTTTTGTAAAAAGTAAAGAAACCCTGTTATAACTATCAGACTCCCATTAGGAGAACCAACATAAAATTAAAGGCTGTCCCAGAAGGAGAAGAGAGGGAGAAGGGAGCAGAGAGCATATTTAAAGAGGTGTAATAGAGAACTTCCCAAGCCCAGAGAAAGAACTGGATACACAAGTCTAAGAAGCTAATAGACCAGCTTCTTTATTCAGTGCAAAAAGACCCTCTCTGAGACACTTTACATTAAAACTATCAAAAGACAGTGATAAATTATTTTGAAGGAAGCGGGGCGGGGGCGGGGGGCGGGGGGGAGACAGTAGCCGACAAAGGAAGTCTCGTCAGGTTGTCAGCAGAGTTCTCGGCAGAAACTCTGTGGGCCAGGAGAGCATGGAATGACATTTTAAAGTATTGAAAAATACAAATTGCCAGCCAAGAATACAGTTTCTGGCAAAATAAAGGCTTTCCCAGAGAAACAGAAGCTAAAGGGGTTCACCGCCTCCAGGCTACCTTCTAAGACATGTTTAAAGGAGCTTTTCAAGCTAAAATGGAAAGATGAATGTGCACAAAAGTCTAATTAAGGTGATAAATAGAAGTAGAAAACTAACTTAATAGTATATAAAACAAGTAAAGTTTAAAGGGAAAAGAGCACTAAAAATGACTATAGCTTCTACAGCTTGGTCACAACATCACAGCATAAAAAAATAATTTGTGACATCAAAACTATACAAGGGAAAGAGTAAAGGGTAGAAACTTTATAGGTGAACAAAGAAATTGCTGTCAGTAGAAAAGGCTGTTCTATCTGTGAGATGCTTTATGTACACCTCAGGGTAACCACAAAGCAAACATCAAAGCAGAGAGACACAAAATATAAAAAAGGGAGAGACTGAGCAAATCATGGAAACCATGGGAAACCAAAAACTTAAAAGATAGACATAAACAGAAGGGGGAAATAAGGGGACGGGGGAGAGGAAATAACCAGAAGGCAAAGGGTGGGTGCCTGAGTGGCTCAGTCATTTAAGGGTCCAGCTCTGGATTTTGGCGCAGGTCCTGATCTCACAGTTTGTGAGTTTGAGCCCTGCATTGAACTCCACGCTAACAGTGCAGGGCCTGCTTGAGATTCTCTCTTTCTCCCTCTGCCCCTCCCCTGCTTGTTCTCTTTTTCTCTTTCTCAAAATAAATAAACTTAAAATAATAATAATGATAACTGGAGTACCTGAATGGCTCAGTCAGTTAAGCATCCTATTTCGGCTCCGGTCATGATCAAACTCAGGGTTGTGAGCTTGAGCCCTGCATTAGGCTCTGTGCTGACAGCTCAGAGTCTGGAGCCTGCTTCAGATTCTGTATCTCCTCTCTCTGCCCCTCCCCCACTTGTGTTCTGTCTCTCTCCTCTCTCTCTCTCTCTCTCACAAAATTAAACATTTAAAAAAAATATTTTAAGTAAAAAATGACCAGGAGGCAAAACATAAAATGGCAGTAGTAAAACCTTACATATCAACAGTCACCCTAAATGTAAACAGATTGAACTCACCAATCAAAAGTCACAGAATGGCTGGATTTAAAAAAAATAAGACCCAGCTTTATGCCACCTACAGGAGCCCCACTTTAGTTCTGAAGACACTTAGGCTCAACGTGAAAGGATAGAAGAGAATACTCCAAGCAAATGGAAACCATAAGAAGGCAGGCATAGCCATATATATATCAGACAAAACAGACTTGAAGGCCAAAGGGTAACAAGAGACAAATAAGGTCATTTTATAATGATAAGTGGGCCAGTACATTAAGAAGATATAACATTAGCATATACACTCCTCACCGGGGACTGCAGAATCCTGCTGTCTGTCTGCAACGGATGAATCATCCAGACAAAATCAACAAGGAAACATTGGAATTGAACCACATGTTAGCACAAATGGACTTAATAGACATGTACAGAACATTCCACATCTTTTCAAGTGCACATGGAACATTCTCTGAGATAAATCATATGGCAGGACACAGAGGAAATCTTAGCAAGTTTAAGAAGACTGAAGTCATGCCAACTGTCTTTTTGACCACAATGGTATGAAACTAGAAATCAACAAGAGGAAGGTGAGAAAATCTACAAATACATGGACATTAAACCAGTGGACCAAAGAAGAATTCAAAAGGAAATTAAAAAATATCTCAAAACAAATGGAAATAGAACATTGCAAATATTGTAGGTAGCAAAAGCAGTTTTGAGGAAAAAGTTTGTAGCAATAAAATTATCAAAAAATTAGATTTCAAACAAATAATATAACATATCTCAAGGAACTAGAAAAAGAACAAATGAAGCCCAAAGGTAGCAGAAGAAAGGAAATAATAAAGATCAGAGTGGAAATAAATAGAGAACAGAAAATCACTAGAAAGGATCAATGAAACTAAGAGCTGGTTCTACAAAAAGTTAACATTAACAAACCCTTAGCTAGACTTAAAAAAAAAAAAGTTAAAACTGAAAGAGAAGCCATTATATCTGACTCCACCGAAATACATAGGACCATGAGACTGCAGCTGACTGTTGAACAACTTGGGTTTGAAGTGTACAAGTCCACGTATACATGGATTTTTTCAGTGAATACAGTGCAATACTATAAATGTAATTTTCTTATGATCTTAACAACACTTATCAGTATGTTCTGATCAGCAGCAAGCTGTTAGTAGTCAAGTTTTTAGGGAATCAAAAGTTAACATGAGGGAGTCAGTGCCCCTGACACGCACCTTGTTCAAGGCTCAAGTATAATGTGAACAATTCTATACCAATAAATTATGTAACTTAGAAGAAAGGGATGCATTTCTAAAACCTACAACGTACCAAGACTGAATAGGAAGAAACAGAAAATCTGAGTAGACCAATAATCAATAGAGAGGTTGGATCCATAATCAAGGAACTCCCAACATAGAAAACTTCAAGACCAGATGGCTCCACTGGAGAATTCTATTAAACATTTAAAGAATTGATACCAGTTCCCCTCAAATTTTTCCAAAATATCAAGGAGGAAGGAAAACTTCTAAACTCATTCTGTGAGGCCAGCATTATGTCAATACCAAAACCAGATAAAGCTACCACAAGAAAACTATAGACCAGTATCCCTGATGAATATAGATGTAAATTCTCAACAAAATACTAGCACACTGAATTCAAAAACACGTTAAAAGGATTATACGCCATAACCAAGTAGAATTTATCACTGAGATGCATTTTATTTACCAATAAAATGAAAAATAAAAATCATCTCAAAAATGCATCACAGAAAAATATTTGACAAAATATAGCATCCTTTCATGATAAGGATTTTTATCCTTAACAGATTGGGTATAGAAGAAATACATCTCAACATAGCAAAAGCCATATATAACAAACTCACAGCTAACTTTAAACTCTGGAGAGAAGTTGAAAGCATTCCCTTTAAGATCGAGAACAAGACAAGGATGCCTACTCTTATTACTCCTATTCAATATAGTACTGGAGGTCTTAGCTACAGCAGTTTGGCAAGACAAAGAAAAAGTGTATCCATATCAGAAAGGAAAAAGTAAAATTGTCACTATCTGCCAATGATATGATCTTTTATATAGAAAATCCTGAAGGGTCAGCCAGAAGCTGTCAATCATTGAATTAATCAACAATTTCAATAAAATGGCAAGATACAAAACCAACATACAGAAATCAGTTGCATTCTTTACACTAATGATGAAGTATCTGAAAAAGAAAGAAAACTACCCTGTTCAAAGTAGCATCAAAAACAATAAAATAGAAATAAAGTTAGCCAAGGAGGTGGGAGATCTTTACCTTGGAAACTACAAGTCTTGGCTGGAAGAAATGGAAGAAGGCTAATTGAAAACCCATGTTCATGGGTCACAAGAATTAATTTTGTTATAATTGCCATACTACTGAAGCCATCTATAGATTTAATACAATCCCCATTAAAATACCAAAAGCATTTTTCACAGAAATAGATGAAGCAATCCTGAAATTTGTGTGGTATCTCAAAAGACCCCAAATAGCCAGGGCAATCCTGAGAAAAAAGAACAAAGCTGGAAGTATCATGCTTCCAATTTCAAACTGTTGTACAAAGCACTGTTCATAAAAACAGTTTGGTACTGGCACAGAAAGAGACACATTGACCAATGGAATAAATAGAGAGCCCAGAATTAAATCCCAGAATATACAGCCAGCCAATACGCAGTAGTGAAAAGGAAGGTCTCTTCAACAAATGGTGCTGGGAAAACTGGAGAAACACATGCCAAACAATAAAATTGGACCGCTATCTCACACCACTCACAAAGATGAATTCAAAAAGAATCAAGAAGAAACCTAAGACTTGATACCATAAACTTTTAGAAGAAAATGTAGTCAAGAAGCTCATCAGTATTGGCCATGGCAATGATTTCTTGGACATACCAAAAGCACAAACCAACAAAAGAGACTATATCAAACTCAGAAGCTTCTGCACAGTAAAAGAAACAATTAACAAAATGAAAAAAAACAACCTACAGAATGGGAAAGAATTTTTCAAATACTGGATAAGAGTTTAATATCCAAAATAAAGATCTCATACAACTTGATAACAAAATAATTCAGGAAAATTTTTATTAAAAAACTAAATAGACATTTTCCAAGGAGGACATTAAAATGGCCAAATGGCACATGAAAGGATGCTCAGCATCACTCATCATCAGGGAAACGCAAATCAAAACCACAATGAATCTGAAAAAGTCAAATCCAGGGCACCTGGGTGGCTCAGTCAGTTAAGCATCCAGCTCAGGTTATAATCTCACAGTTCATGGGTTAGGCCCTACATTGGGCTCCACGTTGACAATGTGGAGCCTGCTTGCAATTCTCATTCATTTTCTCTCTCCCTCTCTCTCGCTCTCTCAAGCCTTTTTTTTTTAAAGGCTTAAGAAAAGCCTATAAAAACAGTAAAATGGTGGTTACCAGTGAAGGGGGAAGGATAAGATGGGTTAGTATTTAAGGGTGCACACTTAGAACAAGTAATAAATAAGCCATGGAGTTGTAAGGCACAGGACAAGGAGTATAGACAGCAATACTGTACGATAACTATGTAACGTGAAAGTATCGTTACCAGGGCAGTCATAGGACAGCTGTATAGATGTATCAAAGTAACACATTGTACTCCTCAGACTTACACAGTGTTGCATGTCATATCTATTCAGTAAAAACAGAAAGTTGGACAGGTCTTAGATTGTCAGGTTGTGGAGTTTGGCTTTTGTTCTGAGAATCAGACCAGTAGCAGAGAACAGAGTGGGTTAGAGTGGAGGAGGAGGGCAGGAAGATTAGACTAGGTCTCTGCAATGGGTTAAATCCAGGTGGAAATGAAGATGGGTAAAGACTAGATAGGAAATGTTGTAAAGAGAATCAGGCTCAGCAACTGAGTGGAAATGAGGGAGGGAGGAAGTAGAAGAGTCAAAGTTACTTTGTTTTTAGAACCTTGTGATTGATAGGTTTCACTTGTTAAAGTTAAAAACTCCATTACTTCAAAACAGTTTCAAATGAAAACTAGCATGGAGGGAATTACGTTTTTAGCTGTGTAATTGATAAGAAATTGTAAATTTTAAAGTTGAGAGGTCTTAGAAAAACACTAGGAAAACATAAGCATGCATTATTTCAGATGATTTTTTCACAGGTTGTCAGGGAGTAAAATAAATGGGTTGTTTGCACAGACTGCATTTATAAGAGCTGTAAAAAATATCTTAAAACTTTCTTCTTTTCACCCTGTGAAATGTCTGTAGGTGTGTATGCTTGGATTGGCATTAATTTTGTCCTTGGACGATTCGAGCATATTGAAGATGGTAAGTATCATGTTTCCAACTAGTGTGTCTGACTGGAAATGATGGCTGTGCTGTCTAATCCACAGGATCGGAGAGGAGTGAAGTTTTGTGACACAGCTGAGGGTGTAGGAGCGGAGTGGTGGGCTGCCGTTTCACACCATCAGCTTGACTGCAGGTGGGAGGAGGGGGCTGCGTTTGCACAGACAGGCTCGACAGTAGCCTGAAAACAAGAGACTCCTCACACACAAGGTCCCAGTTCCCTGGACTTGTTCTGCTCCAGTGGCTGCTTCTTGCTCTTTGCAGATGAGGAGGCGGTTGTGGAGGTTAACATTCCCGGCAGCGAAAGCAGGGGAGCCATCCTCCGTAAACGGACAGCTGGTATTCTCGACATGGGAGGCGTGTCGACCCAGATAGCGTACGAAGTTCCCAAAACTGTAAGCTTTGCCTCCTCACAGCAGGTTATTATCTGTCAAATTTTCTTCCATTTCCTTTGGTTTTCCTTTAACATGTCTCCATCCATTTTTGTTTTGTTTCCTGAGTCTGAACACATCCTTACTTTGCTTGCTGAGGTCCCACCTTCCCGGCCCAGGAGAACGGAGTCAGGAGGAAGCCAGGCCTCTGTTTGTGTTTGTTCATTGAAGTCGGCTGGTTTGTTTTCTGAACTTCAGAGTTTTTGTTTGGAATAAATGTCAGTCACATGCTTGAATTTTTGTTTGTATTCTCTCTTCAATCACTTCTTTTCTCGACAGATATTGTAAAACATAATGTAATAGCATCATATTTCTTAAGTTATAGTTGGGGAATGTACCTTTTTTTTTTTAAAGACTCAGCTATTGACTTTTCTGGAAAGGACTGAGGTTTGTTTGCACTGCTTGCACATTCCTGAACCGTGGGTTTCCCTTGATTTTCCCCATGCCCTTTGCGGATCTCAGTCACAGCCTGGAGTTTCCCAGTAGGCTGCGCAGCCTTGTGTACTGAGCACCAGAAAGTTTTCACACGTGTCCCTGAGTTGCTGCATGTCTTTACAGTCCTGTTTCCACTCAGCTATAAAGTACCACCAAAGCCTGGTTTCCTGCACTTTCCCCCCAGAGTACTGGTTTAAAAAGGCCGGAGTGTAGGCTCCGTCATCACACTGGCTACACTAGTTGTGTGACCTTAAGTTCTTTGAACTCGGTTCCTCATCTGTAACTGTGAATGCAGTTACCTCTCACACAGGGCTGTTGTAGAGCTGAAGTGCTGGAGTGCAGATGAAATAGCCGATGTACCGCCAGGCACCTAGGGTTCACTTGCTAAATGTTACCGGCTTATTTATTTACTAAGCTCTTAAGAAAACTGCTTTATAAATTCAGGTGCTATAATTTGCGTTTCCTACTTCTCATCCAGGCATGCCTTGAGAAACTATTACACTCTGTTAAAAGTCATGCTTTCCTCCTTGAGATAAAGCATAAACAAGCAAACAAACAACATAGCAAGTTTGGAAAAAATACTGAAAAATCAGGGCTAAAAATTTGTCATGGATGCATCACTCCAAAACACCATTGTTATCATTTTGTATTTCTTTTCATTCATTTTTTCCTATTTATTGTTTTTTAAATATGGTTGTTGTAATATTACTGTTTATACAATTTTACATCCCTTGTATAGGGCATCAGCATGGTTCCCTCCTAAAGTATTGATTACCACAATTAACAAAACCCCCTTGACGTAGATTTAGATGACACCGTTTTCTTCTCTCACAGAATCGCAGAGGTCATATTTGTGTATAGAGACTTTTCACTGGTTAGAATTATTTCTAAAGCATAGGCTTCCATAAGTAGGTTTTCTAGATCAGGGGATAGGAACTATATTGCTCACTTCCCTTTTCAGAAAGTAACAGTATCACAGATGTGCAGGACATCTGGAATTTCTCAAGTCAGAATTGTCATATTGAATTCAGAGGGGTGCTTAGAAGGGTCCTTGGGAAATGCAAAGGCAGAAACTTTTGCTACTTTTACATGAGAATCTTTATAGATCCTTCTTTTTTACAGGAGGTAATTGTTTTGGTATTGCTTAAAATATTAAAGTGTTTTATCCTTGCATCTATAGGAAGAAGTCGCTAAGAACCTGTTAGCTGAATTTAACTTGGGATGTGATGTTCACCAAACCGAGCACGTGTACCGGGTCTACGTGGCCACGTTTCTTGGGTTTGGTGGCAACGCTGCTCGACAGAGATATGAAGACCGAATATTTGCCAGCACAGTTCAGAAGAACAGGTAAAGCACCTTCCACTTCTCAGCGTTCACTTTCAGATCTCGGTCTCTCCTCGTAGAAAACCGCTCCAGGCAAGGCAGGGGGGCCTCAAGCAGCAGCAGTGTGTCAGCACCGTCACCTTACAACTCCCCTGCCAGCTGAGAAATGAAAGGGCACCAGGGTCATGCCTTCAGTCCCAAGTCTACCACCCCCTGCGTTAGAAACTTCCTCATTAACATAGTAGAAGTTTTGAGCCCTGGGTGTACACATTGCAGAGTCCTTGGGAAACTCAGCACCTGGGCTACTGCGGATGTGCTGGGGGCCAGCGGTACATGACGATGATAAAACTGTCACTGATGGCAGAAGGGAGTGATGTGATGTAACTTCATCAGCCAGTGAAGTTAGTCAGTGGATAAAACCATAGCACAGCAAGTTATTCAAGAGAAACAAGTGATTCAGAAGTCTAAGTATGTGGTTTTAAACATTTTTAGCAGTGAAACTTTGAAAAATGAGTTTATGAAGAATTCGGGTATAGAAAGTATGTAAAACAAAAGCAGTGCTTTATCAGTTTATTTTATAAGTTTAAGTATGTAGCAGTTATTTATTTGAAATCAGTTCATAAGAGCAGAGTTGTTTGGATGAATAAAAATATCTGAAATCTGGGGTTGTATAAAATATCCCATTAATTATGATGTTTTGTTTTCTTTGTTTTGATGAGGAATTTTGAGGCAGAAAATCCTAATTCCTACAGATAAATGGTGGTAGATAGTTCCTTCATCAGTTTAATCTTAATAAGCCTGGGGAGGCCTGAACTTTAAGAATGACCAAGTCAGAGCCATTCAGTACCACACTTTCTAGATATTCACATATGTGAACAGGAAGAGCAATAAAAATTTGTTCTTCTGTTCCAGACCTTAACTGAGTTGAATTAGTTAAGAGATGGGTAGTCCCAACGCGGCTGGGTGGCTCAGTCAGTTAAGCATCTGACTTTGGTTCAGATCATGATCTCACAGTTTGTGAGTCTGAGCCCTGCATCGGGCTCTGTGCTGACAGCTCAGAGCCTGGAGCCTGCTTCAGATTCTGTGTCCCCCCCCTATCTCTTCCCCGCCCATGCTCATGCTCTGTCTCTCTCTGTCTCTCAATAATAAAAAATGTTTAAGAATTTAAAAAAAGAGAGGTGAAGGGGAGGGGAGACCGGTAGTCCCAGGGTACACGGTAGCTCAGTCAGTTAAGTGCCCAACTCTTGGTTTTGCTCAGGTCATGATCTCGCACCTTGAGGGTTCCAGTCCCGCACTGGGCTCTGTGCTGACAATGCAGAGCCTGCTTGGGATTCTCTCTCTCCCTCTCTCTCTGGCCCCTCCCCCACTCACACTGTCTTTGTCTCGAAAATAAATACATAAACTTAAAAAAGAGAGAAAGATGGGCAGTCCTATACTTTCTTCTTAAACATGATTTATTATACAGTACCTTTTGGTATAATTATTCTCTATAATAGTCCTAAAATAGAAATATTTTATAAGTGATGTTTGAATTAGAACTTTGACCTTTTTTCTTAATGCCTATTTATTTTTGAGAGAGAGCCTGAGCCAGAGAAGGTGAGAAACAGGGCATTAGAGGATCTAAAGCAGGCTCTGTGCGGTGAACACAGGCCCCGACGCAGGGCTTAGGCTCACAAACTGTGAGATCATGACCCGAGCCGAAATCAAGAGTTGGCTGCCTACCTGACTAAGCTACCCAGGCACCCCATGAATTAGAACTTTGGAGAAACACCTTCTGCAATGTTAACTTTTACTAATTGATGTTAATGTCAAGAAACTGGTATAATGGACAATTTGGTGGTACTTTTTGTTTTAGATGTAGGGCAGCTAAAAACAGTAGTGTTGGAGTACATTTCACTAGTCTTGGACTTTGATAAAATTAGAAATGTTAGTATCACTTTTTACATATGAATTGAGCCTTGAAATGCATCGTTATTTCTTTGCCATTAGTAGCAATTGAGTTTTAAAAATGAGACAGTTTTATTTCATGGCAAAGACCTTAATTTTTTACATTCAAGTCCATTTTGAGTTGCCCTGAGTTTAGGAATGACAGACCTGTCGGTGGAGCGGCAGGCAGTCCCCTAGCACGGAAACACCTTGTCGGCCCATGTGATGTTATGGTATCAAACACTGATGCAGATCCAGTTGTTGTAAGCTGTTTTCTGTTCCTCACTGCTTAGCGGTGAGTACACATAATGGGACGACAGATCTTAGTGCAGGGGTGTTTCACTGGGAAGTCATAAGCGCAGTGCATTTCAGTGGACACGTTAGATTTCTTTTCCATGGGACTTCTCAGAGTCCAATAGAAACTCTCCTGTCTACAGCAATTGGGACCAACAGTTGATTGATTTTTAAAAATCAGTTAAAACATGGGCCCCTGGGTGGCTCAGTCAGTTAAGCCTTGGACTTTGGCTCTGGTCATGATCTCGCAGTTCGTAAGCTTGAGGTCCCCATTGAGCTCTGTGCTGAGAGTTCAGAGCCTGGAGCAGCTTCAGATGCTGTGTCGCTCTGTCTCTCTGCCCTTCCTTGCTTGCTCTCTGTGTCTGTCTGTCTGTCTGTCTGTCTCTCAAAAATGAATAAACTTCAAAAAAAAATCAGTTAAAACAGAGGATTAAAAATGGAATCAAACCACAAGCATCTTGTTTTAATTCTCATGTTCATTTGCTAGTCTTCTGCTGTGGACTCAGGTCTTTTCTTAGGCTATACCCGTCATCTCTCTGGCATCCACTGCACCTACTCTTCTCAGTGTCATTTTGGCTTCCTTAAAGATTACCAGGGGATTGCATGGACCTCAAGTATATTGTAGTATAGAGGTGGAATTTAAGGAAAGGTATTAAGCAGGCTGTGTTTTATCTTATGGGCAAGTAATAAATTGTATCATGTATCTTGAATGCATCATAGATAAGCTGCTATATAATGATTGCCACTTCAGATAGCTGTGAAATTAGGTGATTAACTAGTTGTTACTTAACCTTCTAATTTCTGTATAAGTCTAATTACATGAAATAGAAGTGGGGGTTCTGATTTTTTACTTTGCTCATCCATTTGGAGTGTCATTGTTACTACTGTATTGTAAATGATGGAAAATAATTGCCTATGTTAAAAAAATAGTGTTATATTCTAAAAAAAATAAAGTTACAAAAAAATTAAAAAAATAAAAAGATTATTAAAAAAAAAAAGATTACCAGGGGTTTAACAGACATTTGTGAAGGAATTTGATTTTTAAAGTTCTAGATTTTTCCCAAATTTTCCCAATTCTTTTTAAACCATGCTAATACTGAATTTGACAGCAGTTTTCGAATAACTTTCCTTTATTGTGTTTTTCTGAGGCATCTAACCTGGCTTGCATGGGGCCAATTACTTCTGTCCATAGTCACTTGTCATCTCTGTATGATTACACCCACAAGCTGTAGTGGCAGAACAGGGTTGAAAACAACACAGTTAGTAGGCATCTCACTGCAGTGAACTTGAGACCGAGAGGAGCTCTGGCACCACAGGCATCCGGGCCCAGAGTGCCAGGCCGTGTGCCAGGGTACAGAAAGCACTGATGATGTGACGAGGTAGCTGTTTTGCTGGACCCTGGTACAGCATCTGCGCAGGTGTCTGCTGTATCTGTGTGTGTGGATGGATGGTGAATCTCCAAGAAGAGCTCGAGAACCTGTTTCCCTGACCCCGTGATCCTGGAACCCTTTTGCGTTTCCCCAGGGCACCCTGCAGGGCTCATGTTCCACGGAGCACATCTTGAGAGATGCTGGCTTGCAGCTGCTTCTTGAAAACATGGCTTTCTGTCAGTCTCACATCAAGTTTCTCTTGGTCCTGTAGGCTCCTGGGGAAGCAGACGGGTCTGGCCCCGGACACTCCATTCCTGGACCCCTGCTTACCCCTGGACATTAAAGATGAAATCCAGCAAAATGGGCAGACCATTTACCTCCGGGGAACAGGGGACTTTGACCTGTGCCGAGAGACCATCCAGCCTTTCATGAATAAAACAAACGAGACGCAGACCTCCCTCAACGGGGTCTACCAGCCCCCCATTCACTTCCAGAACAGCGAATTCTATGGTTTTTCGGAGTTCTACTACTGCACTGAGGATGTGTTACGAATGGGGGGGGACTACAACGCTGCTGCTTTCACTAAAGCTGCAAAGGTAACCTTCATGAAACCCTCTTCTCCTGCGTGCTTTTGAGAGATGGTATAGACAGACACAGCCTGTATCCCTCCTGGACATTCGGAGGCCCAGCTCAAGAACGAGAAGGCAGAGGTAGAAGGATGTAATGCAGCCTCTTGGGGATCCCGTTCCTTGGCTGAGTGAGAGAGGTAGTCCTGGCAGGAGTCACAGATCCACGGTGAGCCAACCTCTGCCCACCGCTCTGGGCACTGCTCTGATGGGCAGTGGCTCCCAGGTGACAGACTTGTATATTACTGCGTAGTAACGCCACTGGCCGTACTCCTGCAGCCTTCCTATCCCTTAGCTGCCAGGACCCCTGTTCTCTTGTTGTCTCCGGCCTTTCTGAGGCCCTTATGAGGGTTCCCCACCTTCATACCCTCTAAACCTTAGTGATCCTGGACTTCCACCCTTGGCCCATGGACTCTCGGGCTCTTAGATGGTGTCTCCTGTGCTCATGGTTTGCTGCTACTGCCCTCCAAGAAGAGGCCCCAGCCTCCGAGTCCAGTGCCTCCTAGATTTCATGACCCAAAACAAACCCATTGTTTTCTTCCCATTTCCTGTGATGTTGTCTCAGTTAATGGCATCCCTGACCACCCAGTCCACCTCCCAAAACTCAGGAGTTCTAGACTTCTCCCTGCCATTCGTTCCTCCCTCACTGCATACCCCCCATAATTAGTCATCAAGCATGTTATTTTATCTGTAATTATTTCTCAGAGCCCTCCATGCTCTTTGTCCTGCGCTCACTGCCCTAGTGTGGCCTGCGTCTGTCACCTGTGCTACTGTAGGAGCCCCCCCCAGCTGGCCTTCTTGCATCCAGTCTTCCTCTGTCATCCATTGCTCATGCCACTACCACAGACAGACCTGTCCAAACCACAAGTCTCCTCCCCTCTTTACAGTCATCATCAGCTTCCTTTTGTACCAGGATAAATCACAGATACCTTAGCATGTCCCCCCCAACCCTGGAGCCGGCTCTCCCCACCTTATATGACCTACGCTAATCATACATAGCTACTCGTCTCCCTTGCATCCAAGCTACTTCCCATCTTGTCTTCAGGTGGTGTTTTCTCTGCCCTAAATGCCTATCCTTACCTCTCACCGCAGACTGAGTGTTCTGTGTTCCCTGTTGCAAATTTCACCATCTCTCAGAGACTCAGTTTCTTCATCCTTGAAGTAGAGGCTGGAATTATAGCCATGCCAAGCCATGCCAAGCTCGTAAATCTTAGTTATTAATATTATTACAAGGGCATCTGGGTGGCTCAGTCGGTTAAGTGTCCAACTCGGGGTTTCGGCTCAAATCACGATCTCACAGTTTGTGAGTTCAAGCTCAGAGTCAGGCTCCTCGCTGACAGTGAGGAACCTGCTTGGGATTCTCCCTCCCTCTGCTCCTCCCCCAGCCACATGCACATGTGCTCTCTCTCCCTCAAAACAAATAAACTTTAAAAAACTATATTATTACAAATAACTTTGGGAAAAGACGGCACCTCTTTGCCTTCTCCTAAAGACACAGCCTTCTGTAGTCAGCGTGGTGTTCCCTGGGCCTTGCTTCCGACAGAGGTGCCCACTCGGAACCAGCTAAAGTACCACTTCCTGCTTCCAGAAGTTTCAGCCAGTCATAGGCAGTCACCGAGGAGGAAACTAAGCAGTGTCAAAGAGGTTGGTTGTGGGCAGGCAAATTCTCTGTAACAGTAACTTTGGCAGACTTTTAAGCCAGAGCAAGCATGGTCTTCGCTAATCAGTAAGCATTTGCTGGGTGCCGTGCATCGGTCTTCACGCTACACCTAGAGGTTGAGCTTGCATGGCCTAACTGGAAGGAGATGTTTGTTATGAATATGAATTCGGTAAGCCCTTTTTAAGATGAAGAAACTATTAATTTACCAGTGATTTACTTGGGGTGAAATTTCTTCCAGGATTATTGTGCAACAAAGTGGTCGATCCTGCGGGAACGCTTTGACCGAGGACTGTACGCTTCGCACGCCGACCTCCACAGGCTGAAGTAAGCAGTGGTGGCTGCGCCCCGGCGGCGCTCCTTGGGTCCAAACATGTCGACGGGCTTTTGTTCAGGTCTGCCGTCCCTTCCCCCTGGCGTTCCCCTGCCCGTCCCTTGCTGGGTGAAGTCCTGTCCAGACCTCAGAGTCAGGTCAGTGCTGCCCTTCTCGCGTTCTCCTCCGCCCGTTCAAGCAGACTCCACCCCGCTCCGTCTCCATCCAGAGCACGCATTATGTCTCCCTAGTGGCGTTCATCAAATTCTGCTGTATTTCACAGTTACTTTGTGCTTTTTAAAAATCTTGCCATTATAAGTCAGTTAAGTACATTGGCTGTCTTATTCTTTGTAATTATATCTTATTACTAACTTAGCCCGGCACTTTACAAAAGGTAAGCCTCTAATAGGTCTTTAGAATCATAGAATATCAGAGCTGAAAAGACCCTCTGCCTTCTCATTTTATAATAAACTGAGGTTCAGAGTGGACACCTGCTTAGCATTTTATTAGCAAGTAAGTGATGGCCCGCCTGAGGAAACAGTCTGTCACAGGGCCACGTGTTAAATCCTACTGAGACCAAGTTTCGTAAGCTCATTGATTGTGACAGGGGAACTGTTTTGGGTTGTGGGACAAGGGGCACAAACCAAGTAAGCCAACTGGAAATGCACCTGGGCGGTCCGGCCGCTCAGTGCTGCCTGGGGAAGCCTCTGCACCCACACTGTCACAGGGGAAGGCCATCGCAGCATCCAGTTCGGTTTGACAGTAAATGAATCCCACCTACGTCTGTGCTTGGTTCGTAGGTATCAGTGCTTCAAGTCTGCCTGGATGTTTGAGGTGTTTCACAGGGGCTTTTCGTTTCCTGTCAACTATAAAAATTTAAAGACTGCCTTACAAGTTTACGACAAGGAGGTTCAGTGGACCCTCGGAGCAATCCTTTACAGGACCCGGTTTTTACCCTTAAGGTATGGCTCTGAATTTGGTAATGAGAATGAAACAAAAACATGGCAGCTGTGGTTTGTGGGCGTTTGGAGCAAGCGCTGGCCGTGGGCAGGACTTGGGAGTTCATGAAGTTTGACTTTGGTCTTCCCCACCAGTGCATCCTTCCCAACCCACCCATCCCATCAGATGCAGCACCGAAACGTGTCTGATTATCCCGAGTGTCTTTCCCTGACTCCTGCACAGACGGGTTAATTCTAGGATTCTTTACTTCAATGGCTTTGGACTCCTTCTCAAAATAGCTTTTAATGTATAAAATCTGTAACAGTTTACAGAGGAAACCACTGTATTGAAATACAGACATCAGATCTATTTATCAAATATATCAAATGTATCAAATATTTAACAGAAAACCTATTGGTGATACAGTAATGGATGTTCTTTTTCGTTAATGCGTGAAATGACAAATCCGGCAGCAGAACTAGTGCTTCCTGTAATTTCAGTACAGTGATGTCAGTGATGTGTGTCGATATTTGGAGGCACCCACCAACCCCCACCACGTGAGCGAAACCACCTGTGAGCTGCACCACGGTCAAAGTCACAGGCAGTGCCGACACTCCTGTAGTCTGTTGTCTGCACTCACGGTTAGTGGCAATGCCGGTCAGGATCCGGACGGTAGAGATGGACATTTTCCCCCGTTCACGTTCCCAGATCCGGCCGTCAGCTGGTCCCACATAAGAACCCTGGCGCACTTACAAATGAGGAGTTTGCTTTAGGGAGATCTTTTTCCCTTCGCTTAGTTGAGCGTGTCCCAGCCATCCGTTTAGCTACGCTGACCACAGAAAAGCGTGCGTGGTGGGTATTCCTGCTCACCAGCAGGCAGTCTGTGTCCACACTGGCGTCCAGGTCATAGCGAAACCCTCACAGTTGTTTTAAATCACTCTGATTTTTGACCCACCTTACGGTGACGGTAACTGAATGCAATGCACGTACACGTGTTAGCCTGTTAATAGTTACAGCCTCTGTTAGGCTGTGGCGGCCTGTGTTACAGAGGTAAGGAGACTGAGCCCTGGGGACCAGGATGGCAGTTCTGGTCTCAGAGCCCTGAGTCGGGTTCCTCGGACCTGCACCCTGTGTGCTAGTGCATCACGTTTCTTGCCTGATCCGCCCTGTTTGTTTTTGTTTCCCGGTGGCCAGAGACATCCAGCAGGAGACCTTCCGGGCCAGTCACGCTCACTGGAGGGGCTTCTCCTTCGTCTACAATCACTACCTGTTCTCAGGCTGCTTCCTAGTGGTCCTGCTCTCCATCCTGCTCTACCTGCTGCGACTCCGGCGCATTCACCGGCGGCCGCCCCGCGGCGCCGCGGCGGCCGCCCTCTGGCTGGAGGAGGGCCTGCCGGCCCAGACGGCCCCCTGAGCTTAGGAGCGGAACTTGAGAGCCCAGACTTTCTGAAGGAAAAGCCATTTTCGCCTCAGGGTTTCTCTTTATTCTCACTCGGCTTTGATTTTCCTTTCCTTTTTTGTTCCTTGAAACAAAAACAAAATTCGTTGTTTGTGAGTTCTGTTGTCCAGAAAGTGTTGCCTTTAGCCATACAGCTTTAAGTGGAGGAAAAGGGAAAATGACTTCGTTTTTGCTGCACAAGATATGGACTAAGGTTTTTGGCTTTTCTTGGAAGGATGTTAAATTTCAAATAGATGCACTTTGCGTGGCAGAGTGTTGGAGGGAACGGCAAAGCTGCTTCCCGTCAGCGGGGGCGGCACTGAGTGTCGTGTTCTCGGGACCAGAACCTGACTGGCGCAAGTCGTAGTCCTCTTTTCGTCCATCTCAAAAGAGGGTGGTATATAGTTTTCACTTATTGTTCAGGTCTGTCACTGTATGTTTTCTTTGTAGGTTTAAAAACTCAAAGCCATTTATACCCAAGACAGACATGCAGGCACCAGAAGGTAACTGATAGTTTTGGAAGATGTGATATGATGACTAGAGCAGTGCGTGTGCATATGCGTGTGTGGTGTGTGTGTGTGTGTGTGTGTGTGTGTGTGAAAGAGAGAGAATGTGTGTTTGTGAGAAATTGTGAGAGTGTGAGAATGTGTATGAGAGTGATAGAAAGTATGAGAATGAGTGTGAGAAAGTGAGAGAATGTGTGAAAGTATGAGTGCGGATGTGGGTGTGAGAAAAGAGAATGTGTGTGTGTGTGTGTGTGTGTGTGTGTGTAGGAGGAGTGTGTGTGAGAGAGGGAATGTGTATGAAAAAGAAATGCTAAGGGAGAAGGATGAGAAAATGCAGTGCTCTTGCTTTAAAAGACACACACACTACAAAATTTACTGTTTCGTTTCTTATTGCCTAGAAAAATCCCCATTACCATTCATTCATTGTCTTTCCCGACCACAGGTAGACTTTCTTGGTCCCACCTTTCACCAGCCTTAGAATATTGTGTCTTTGAGTGAGTTGGAAAATCCCTCAAGTTTCACTGGGTTCGAAGTCTTTAGAACTAGAGCTTGTGCCTCCTGACAGGCACGTCAGCATTTCTTAGTGGTATGTTGTTCCCGGCTTAGTTGTGCCCCAGTTTCTTCCAACTTCAAGTTGGTGTTCCCTCCTTAATTGAAAGAGGCCTCAGTGGTTTTATTTTGGAGATGCCCATACTTACAGGTTCTTTTTATTACAGCCATGACTGAGGCCACGGTGGTAATATCACTGTAAATCCAGACTAAGAGAAGGGTCTGACTTTAATAAGAAATAAGCTCACACTTTGAGAAAACAAATTCGACATTTTAAACAAAAACCTAAAGAGGACAACAGGATTGCTGTATGTGGGATCGGATGTTTTACACCTATTCATTTTGCTTAGAAGCTTTGGGAATTCTCACACCTAGTTTTTGTACGTGAAGTTCTTTTTATGAGTGCGCGTGTGTGCATGCAGGCTGTTTCTTAATGCCAGAACGCTGAAATTCATTTGGTTGGTAGCAAATGTCTATGTGAAGAATCATCAGCTCCTTTTTCAGACATTGTGGATTAGAGAACGGATTTGGATCCTGAAGCCCTTATTTAACTTAGGTGTTTATCTTGTTTATTATTTAAAACATGGCATACTGTATCTTGGTGACTTGAAAAGATTACAAATGTATAAAAGAAATGCAAATTCTCTTACTCTGCTCTTCGCAGTGAATATTTTAACAGTGCAAAAGTTATTGGCAGAATATTGGTCTCGCAGACCTACGGAAGGTTCGAGGAGGCGTGTGCCGGTACAGCCTCTGACGTGTGTGCTCTGGTCTCAAAGAAGACGGAGCTAAATGTCCCCATGAACAGTCCAGCTTCTGAAACGCTGGTCTCCAGCTGTTTAAGTCCCTGGTCCCTGGTAAACCCTGGTCCTTATCAAGACCCAGCCACCCATGCGCAGTGTTTTAGACACCCCAGAAGTAGAGTGAGCTGCGTGCTCAACCTTGAATCCTCTGACGAGTTCTGTAGACCAGGTGGCATCAGTGGGGAAGAGGAAGCATGTTTACATGTTAGCTCTTCTATTGCCAACCACTGGGAGTAGTAAGTGACTTGGAGTATGTGATTTTGCCTTTAAAATCAAGGCAAGGATTAGCCGGCATAGGCCTAGATTGAAATGGGCTTTAATTAATACTTCCTTCCACAAATAGCCACTTTTTAAGTGGAGCGCATGTGCCAATTTGGTCCGGCTCTGCCCTTGGGGGTGGGCATGGGGGGCAGAATCGAGACAATCAGTTCTGCTCTGCGCCTGGTCTAAGGATCCATCTGCAAGGACCTACCTCAGGCTTCAAAAGAAATCCCAAGTCAAGATTCCAAGGCCCGAACAACCTTACACTTTACGCAGTTAAGTGCGCATGTGCCCCTGCCAAAGAACTCCCCAGGGGACGGCTTGGCAAACTATTGGCCATGGGGAAATTCTAGAAGGCACTTGAGCTCAGAATGGTTTTTCTATTTTTAAAAGGTTGTTAAAGGGGAAAAAAAGGGTATGTGTGTCTGTGTGTGAGAATATGTAACAGAGAGTATATGTGACCTGTGGAGCCTATAATACTAAATGTCCCTTTACAGACAGACGTCCCTTAAAGACATTCTCTGACCCCTGTGCAAATAACCCCATTCAGGAAAGCCTACGCACCACGTTCTCTTAGTTCAGGAGGCTGGTTACCGTGTATGGGCACAAAGATGGGCCAGAGGAGTGACCAGCTTTCAGTCCTAAGACATTTGTGCATGTACCAGAATTCCACTGCTTATCCATCCCTCTAGTTTATTTTCAAGATCAGTTTCCCAGTAAGCCAGCAAACATGGCGGTCCCCCACAGGTGCTGTTCAGGAGGGCTCACCATGTTGTGTTGGGAGGTCTGCGTTCTCCGGAGGATCTCATGTGGGTATTTCTGATGCAGGGGGGTAGGGAGAGAGGCAAGTACGGGAGGAGCTTAATTCAGGAGAGGAGTTTGTATCAGTTAAGGGCTGGCCAAGAAGGCAGGGAACTCGGAATACTTAGAATAGAAAGCAAAAGAAATTGGACCGGATGGAACTCACCAGCAGCTTTGCGGAAGAAAAGACCCTGTGCCGAGACTTGCTGGGACTGCTCCAGCAGGAGACGCCCTCCTGTCGTCACCCTGTGCGCTGCTGCTTTCCAGGCCCTCAAGGACGCTCGCCTTTGAAGGCCATCACTGTAACAGTACAAACACACCCATTTGTACTAGTGCTTTTTGCGTACTTTCACCCTGAACTGCTGGCCTTGGGCCGCGCTCCCTGGCCTGGGGGGTTAAGCTGGAGAGGGTGCGTGTGCGCCTGGTCCTGCTGGGCAGCTGGGAAGGTCACTGGGTCACACCTGCGCCCTCCGGTTGGCAAGCTCCAGACGACAGATATTTAAAGTTTAAATATCAGGCCTGCATAGAATAGTCTTCCTTAGAAGAAGCATGTGTAATTTAGCAAGAAACTCAGAAAGGCAAATGTGTTTTCTAAGCTTTAAACAAAAAAAAAATCAGCTTTAGGATTTTGTGTGGTTATATGTGCAATGCAGCAAAACTACCTACATGTGAATTATTTAGTTATTTATGTCTACTTCAGTGTTTTCTTCTTTATGATATTGCTTTTTCGATTCAATAATGAATGACGTGACCAACCGAGGAAAATTCTTTGTTCTGTCACTGAGGTGATATCTTACAGTTAGGATTTACAAAAACTAAGGGAGATCTTTAAATGTTTTTTTTTTTTTAATTTAAATGATGTTTTCCGTTCAAGGTAAGGGTAATTACCGTTGGGGTACTGTGGGATCCGATTGTTTTCCGTATTTGGCAGCCTCATGTTGCCACACTTGCACCCAGATGGTGTTGAGAGCCAATAAGATGAAAGCTCGCCCCTGGCCCGTACACTCTGGTGAGTTTGCTTTCTTAGGACTGAAATAGAGTCTTCTCTGATGTTTGAGTCCTGTCACCTGTTAGAATGCTTAGTTGAGCTTGAATCTCAATTCAGTACAATAAATTGTCTGAGCCTGACTGCACACCCTGCATTTGCTGTATTTACATGAATCTAATGAAGCACACCCAGTCTGTGTTCTGGAGGGAGGGTTCTCTGTGTCTGGCGGCTCACAAATCAACTATTTCACACGGAGAAATATTTACCAAGGTGTAATATCAACCCGTGCATCAGCCATAAAGGCCATTCGGAGACAACTGTTGATAAGGCTATCATTTTAAGATATTAACTACAGGGGCACCTGGGTGGCTCCATCGGTTAGACAATCCCAACTCTTGATCTCAGGGTTGTGAGTTCAAGCCCTGCATGGGCATTTTAAAAAAATAAATAAAATATTAACTGTAAATATAGATTCAAAAACTAAAATTAATGAACTTTAACAAACTTTTAGGTATTTTTCCTTATAAATAGTGAAATCAAATGCTAACCTTATATTACATGATTCTGCAAATAGACCTAAGCTTAAAGGCATGGGCTTAGTTCCAGAGAAATGTAAATCTCCCTATTCATGTTACTAATAAGCATGAGAAACTACAATTCTTTCAACTATCTATAGAGGTTTAGCCTGGGGTGGGGGAACACGAGCCTGAGCCATAACCCAAAAACAGATGATAGAGACAGTGGGGAGAGAAGGGACCAGCTGTTAACCAAAGGAGGAGCTGAGACACGTCCAGAGAGGTGAGGGAGAGCAGAGCCCGGCGGGGGGGGGGGGGGGGGGGGGGGGGGGGGGGGGCGCGTGCGGAAGCACGCTGCTCGGACGGCAGAAAGAATGGGATGGGGATGTTGAACGAGAACCTGCTTAAATCGTTTCTGAGGTAGTGCCGTAAGTACAGGTCTTTGGGCCTGAGAGTAAATAAAATGAGAGTAAATAAAATATTTAAGGCATCTAAAGATGTCTAAATTTTACTCCACTTGATTGAAGAGAAATAAGGACCTGTTTCCAACAGCTGCCCATGTCAGCAGGGCTGAAACACAGCGCTTTGGGATTTTTGTTTATTTGTCATCTGTTTCCATTTGTCCCACGAATCTGGAATGCACTGAAGGCTCTTTTTTTTTCCCCCCGCAATCCTGAAATGCTAATGGTTTGCCCAGAGGGGTTCTGGCACCCACACTGGTCTGGGAGCAGAGACTCCCAACGTCATCTGTGTCAGAGTCAGACTGTCTTCTTACAGAAAGGTCGTCAGAGGACAAAGGAGTGCCCCTTCACCCCAGTCGCCCACATGGCAGGTTCTGCGATTTGCCTGGAGCATGAATGTGAAACCAAACACCTTGTCCGAGAGCCTGATGGCCTCAGCCTGCCATCTGCCTCTTAACCAAAGAAGAGGCGACTGGTTGAGGCATTTCCATCTGTTCTCAACAAGGTATTAGTTCCTCCTGCCCAGCCTGTCCATCCTGTTGCCTCTTTCTATCCATTAAGGTTGACTAAGCCCTGCCTCAGCCGAGACCAGAGCACTTTGGCCACCTATCTTTGCCCTTCACCCTTGATCCTGTTTGGCAGGTGAATTACCTCTGGGCTCCAGACTTCACGGCCACTTAACCGTTTCTGTCAACAGCCTGTCGTGTGTAGGAGACCCAAATGAGAGGTCTAAACAAGAAAACCCAGCCTTCAGAAGGATTTCTGCCCTGCGAAAAATGCTGAAAGCCCCTCACACAACATAATGGGGATAGTCACAAAAGACAGGCATCTTGTCTAAATACATAAACTCAACTGAATGGGAGGAAAAGGAGACACCTTTTTCTCTCCTGAAAAAAGGAGAAGGGGGAAGAGTTAGTGGCCAGGTTATCAGTGCCTTCCTCATTCCTGGTGTGGAACTTACTCTGTCACTGTATTATGATTTCTAGAAAGTACTCAGGTCTGTTGTCACGTGTTTATAATTGGTAGGGTGTTTTTTTTTTAATTAAAAAAATACATTTTGAGAGAGAGAGCACAAACACAAGCGAGAGGGGCAGAGAGAGAGAATCCCAAATGTCAGCGGAGAGCTGGATTCAGGGTTTAATCCCATGAACTGTGAGATCATCACCTGAGCTGCAAACAAGAGCTGGACACTTAACTGACGGAGCCACCAAGCGCCCCTATACTTGGCAGTTTTGACACCACCTTTCACCGTTTTTGGCCTCCGTGGTAATCAGAATTTGAAGTGGGCAATTTTGGAAAGATGAATCATGGTCTTCTTGCCTTTGATTTCACAGCTTCAACTCCAGGAACCACACCCCACACTTTCTCCTTAAATGGCATCTTTCCCACCCTGCACAATCTTTATTACTTAGATCTGAGATTCAATAAGACCGAGACACTTAAGGGTTTTTTAAGTTTATTTATTTTGAGAAGGACAGCATGAGCGAGGAAGGGGCAGAGAGAGAGAGAAGAAGAGAGGATCCCAAGCAGGCTTCTCACTGTCCGCACGGAGCCCCATGCAGAGCTTGATCCCATGAACAGGGAGATCATGACTTGAGCTGAAATCAAGAGTCAGACGCTTAACAGACAGCCAACCAGGCGCCCCAAGACAATTAAATGTTTAATGGGTTTCTACATAGCCTTGTTAAAGTTGTTTTATTTTAGTTTGTTTATTTTATTTCAAATTCTGATTACCACGGAGGCCAAAAAGGGTGAAAGGTGGTGTCAAAACTGCCAAGTATAGGGGCGCTTGGTGGCTCAGTCAGTTAAGCGTCCAGCTCTTGACCACAAGAGAATTTTCTGGAACTTCCTGGCCATTCTCCATTCTGTTCAAATAACATGTTCAAATTACCTTCCACCTTGTGTGGCCCTGTGGTCCGTCAGTGTGTCTGTTCCACCCTGACGACCCTCCTTGCACATGGATCATGAAACTTCATGTATTTGTGTATTTCGAACTAATCCAATGAAAAATACTTTGTGGCATATAGTTCTTCCTTAATATTTGTTCCAATCAAAATCTGGTTTCTTTGTCATGTCACCACTCTTAGTTTCTATGGTTTGTGAAGCAAATCTTTTTGCAAAGCTTTTGTTCTCAGTCTTTTTCTTTTTTCAGGATGGCGGAGCTCTGTGCGGTTTCAACACCACAAGCAGCGTGATGTGCAGGGTGAAATGGACAGATTCCACATCCTCCCTCCCACCATGAAGTTTGCTAAGGGAGTGTTGCATTTTACAGCTATGTTTAGCAAAACTTAGGAAAATCAAATTTACTTCAAATGGCTTCTTTTCTTCTTAACCCATTCAGCCCTGAAGGAGAGGAAAAAGAAACCCCAGAATCAGGTAGATGTTTCCCAAAGCCCAGCATAGAGGAAGGTAATTTATATTGATCTTATTCTGAGCATAACTTCAAGAACATTTTTACTCTAAATTATTCCTAAAAGCCAGGTCACCTTTTTACCACCCGCCCCTTGCAGAGCACCAATTGTAAGGGAGAAAGGATAGATTTAGGAACATCAGAAGTAAGGATTTCTGTTCAGCCATCATAGTCAAAGCTAACAGATGGCAGACTGAGAAGGTATTTTGAGTGACTAAAATTGACAAGGGATTAATATATATTTACAAGATTTCTTGCAAATGAACAAGAAAAAGGAAGTCAGAAGAGCAATCTGCTGTGGGTCTCAATGGAACCTTCCTAACAGAAAGGCAGCTGGAATGGTTAGCAAGTGATCAACAAAGGAGCCAGAGAAAATCAAATGAAAATAAAGAGCCCTTCAAATGCCGAACTTTCAGTGTCGGCAGCCATGTGGGAACTGTGACTTAGGTATTGCTGGTGGAGCAGGATTCTTGCACAGAGAGTCGTGACATACGAGGCTTTTCTTTCCAGGAAGCAACTTTATTCCAGCCGGCATCACTCAGTTGGGTTCATACCCAAAGAACTGAGCCCTGAACACCACGTGGCGTGGGTTTTTTTTTTTTTTTAATATTTTTTACTTCTTTGTCTCCCATATGTGGTAACACACAAACACTCAATCTGATTAAAGTGGCCTCATGTTACAAGATCCTGAGGGATGCTGTCATGTACACGAATCGCAAGGTTGCCTTGAGGTGTTCTTTTTTGTTTCCTTCCTTAGGGAGGGGACCCACCACACTGGTAGTGGGGTAAACCACTGCAGGTGCTCTAGAAAGCGAGCTGGAGGCTCTCCAACATCGACTATGTTCATGTCCAAGTGCCAGTGCCCCCACATGAAATTTTTACCTGGGGCCACGAGGGAGCTACAAATGGATGCTGTCAGCAGTGTCACTCAAGTTTCTGTTGTTGGAGGCAGACAAGGGCTTGGATAAGTGAAAGCAGCAGGTGCCTACTATGGAATTTTGTGCAGTGTTAATGAAGTAGGGGCACCTGGGTGACTCAGTCCGTTAAGCTTCTGACTCTTGTTTTCAAATCAGGTCATGATCTCAGGGTTGTGGGATCGAGTCCCACACTGAGTCAAGAATTGGATGCTCAGCATGGCACCTGCTTGGGATTCTCTTTCTCCCGCTTCCTCTCCCCCTCTATGGCTTACACTCTCTCTTTCTAAAAAAGTAAGCAATGAAACAGAGGTAAGTACAGCACCATGGATGGATCATGAAAACAGTGTTGAGCACTTAAATGAAATTTGTAGCATAATGCCATTAATGTAACTTTGGCACTGTGTCGCGAGGGGTCGCGAGGGTACACTTATTGTCACCATGCAACATTGGCATGGATGTTGTGAGGACACAGAATGGAAGGAGGACAAAGAATAAAACCGGTCTCGGTTTTAGCCTGACCAACCACACCTATTTGCCAGGTCGTTCCTGGTTTTCGTACTGAGAGCCACACATGCCAGTAAAGCCTCAGATCAGGGCCAGCACGCATGGCCGGGTCCCCCAGCCCCACTCTGTCCTTCAACATGGCAGCCTGAAAACAGCGTCATCCAGATGAAGACTTGTTCCACGGAATCCAACCAGTTAGCTCTCCATTTCACTGGGAAGAACCAAAATTTTTATAATGGCCTCTAAGCTGCATGGTATGCTTGCCCCAACCCCACACCTCCCTGACCACTGTAAGTTCTCTCTCCCCCACTCTGCTCCAGCCTCACTGGCTGCCCCGTGAAGGCCCACCTGGCCACCTACTTAAAACTGATACTTCTTCCCTCCCCAGCACTTCCCAGCCTCCTTACCCTGCTTGCATTTCCCCCATGGTACCACCTTCTAGCATACTCTGCATTCATTATATGCGTTGTGAATCTCTCCACTAGAGTGTAATCCACAGGGACAGGGTTTTTGTGCTCATTTTGGCGTCATATCCCTGGTGCCTAGCACAGGGTCTGATACACAGTAAAGGCTCAATCAATATTTGTGGAACGAAAGAAAAAAGATCCTTGCAGGAAGGGGCATCTGTGGGCTGAGAACTGAGGAGTATGCTGAACTCCACCTTCTGCCCCCAGGGCGTGGGGCAGGCAGCAGGGCTCAGACCCCTTCCTTTATGGGAGGGAAAGAATGTGCTTCCTGTACAGAATCCTCCTGACAGCATAATAATGGTCTATGATGTGTCGGGCAGGCTGTTTAAACACTTTATTAGTTTACATAATCCAGAAGGCAACCTCATGAGGAGGTGCGTTTATTATTCTCATTCTGTAGGTGGAGGAACAGACAGGGAGAGGTTACATAACTTGCCCATGGCTACCCAGCTTGTAACTGGAGGGACTGGGATGTGAAATCTGGGACCGGCTCCTGTCTAGAGTTCCACTGGCCAGCACAGCAGCCACTCACCACGTGAAATGTGGCCGGGCTTCATTGAGAAGGGGCTGTACATGCAAAATATACATGAGATTTCAAAGACTTAGCACAAGAAAATAAAGTAAAAGGTCTCAATTTGTTTTTATGGGTTACATAAGACATAATAGTTTGGCTATATTGAGTTAAATAAAATATTAGATTAATGCCACTTATTTTTACTTTTTTAATAGGGATGCTAGAAACTTAAATTGGACCAGCAGCATCGGAATCACAGAGGCCCAATAGACGTGCCAAATCTCAGGGCTGGACTCAGACCTCCAAAACCAGATTCTTCATTTGACAAGGTCTCCGAGTCATTGGTGACGCACGTTGAAGGTTGAGAAGTGCTTCTCTAGACCATGAGTCAGCACAATTTCTCACCAAAAGGCCAGACAGTAAATACTTGAGCTTCGCAGACCATAGGACTTCTGTCCTGTGTCTTCACTCTGCTTTTGTAGTAGGAAATGTGTCACAGACCATACGTAAATGAATAGGTGTGGATTTGCTCCAGTATTGTTTTTTTTCTTTACAAAAAGGCAGTGGCAGGCCAATTCCTCCCCATGGGCTCTAGTTTTCCAGCCCCTACTCTAGACCCTATGCTGTGCTGGGGCTAATATTAAATACATCCTGCCCCCAAGATCCCATTCTCTGCCTTTCATTTCCTTCCAGACTCTGCTTGAGAGTTACAGCCCCTGATTCCTGCTTCCTACCAGATATTACTTAAGTGTCCCACAGAATCCTGAAACTCCTGTCCGAATATGAACCCCTGCTCCTTTGTACCTCCTCTCTCTATGCACCACCTGGTAACTCAGACCAGAAACCTGGAAACATTCTACATGATTGTCTCCATCTAATCAGTCACCAATCAAGTATCAGATCCACCATTTTTCTTGCATAGAAGTTTCCAGTGCAACCTCAGTCATCCCATCTGGATTGTTTCCCTCTGGAGCTGATGAGGGGCCTGAGCGGCAGGCCTGGGGCATTCCCTGACCAGAGACGGAGTCTGCCTGCTGACCAGCTGCAGAAAGACATGTCGCCCCCTGGTGGCTGCTCTAACTCCCGCGCTCTCTCTGTGAGACCCTGGACTTCCCCACTGAAGAAGCCTTGTATCCTTTACAACAAAATTCCCCAAAAGTACTGATTTTACAAGTGAAAAGCCAGAAATGTGTGAATTGTACAAAGTGATAGAGATAATAAATATGAAGCTTTCCAGGCTCTTGCTTTCACTCCACTGTGAGGAGGGAACCAAAAGAAATGTGATCATGTGACCACGTAGTTCCTGAGCTCCCGGGGATAACGCTGGGAGTTTTCTTTTTTTGTTTTTCTTTTTAAACTTGAGAAAGAGCACGAGCAGGGCAGAAAGGTTGAGGGAGAAAGAGAGAGAAAGAGAGCGAGAGTTTCTTAAGCAGACTCCACACTCCATGCGAAGCCAAATGCAGGGCTCAATCTCATGACCTTGGGTTCATAACCCTGAGCTGAAATCAAAAGTGAGATGCCGAACCGCCAGAGCCACCCAGGCGCACCCACACTGCGTGATTTCACTGCTTGCTCACCAGAGCGGAGGCTGGTCTGAGAAGATCTGGAGAGCTGAGGCTAAGCATGGCAGAGTCACCTTTCACTCTCACACAAACGAGCCCTAACCTGGTGGTGAGGTGTGAGGTGGTGAGGCCAGCAAGAAATTCACTTCAGATCAACACACTGGAATAGCAGCCACATTGGAGTCCAGCAGTGGCCCCAACAAATTACCACAAATTCAGGTGGCTTCAAACAACAGAAATTTTTTCTCATGGTTCTGGAGGCAGGAAGTGCAAGGTGCTCACAGGGCTGTGCTCCCCCCCCCCCCCTAGGCTCTGGAGAATGGCCTTCTCCCTAGCTTCCGGGTGGTTGCCCACACCCCCTGGCACCCTTGGCTGTGTCAGACATCACTCCAGCCTGCCTCCGTCTTCACATGGCCTTCTCTGGGTCTCTTCTGTGTCTTCAGATCTCTCCTTAGAAGGACACTTATCATTGGATTTTAGGGCCCACTCTAATCCAATACAATCTCATTTTAGTCCATCACATCCTCCACAACCTGATTTTCAAACAAGGTCATGTTCACAGGTCCTGGTGTCAGGACTTCATATGTTTTCAGTGGACAGAACTCAACCCACAACAGCAGGGGATCATTTATTAAGCATTGTCTAGAAAGAAATGTTTCTTGAGATGACATGGTTCATTGGACTCCTCAGAAATGTAGGGAAGCCAGTGTGAGAAATGGGCAAATTCACTATTGCAGTAGATTTTAACACACTTTTCCTAGTTATTAATAGATCAAGAAGCAAAAATCAGTTTACTACACTTGAATAACATACCAAGCAAACAGTAACTGAATATGTATAGAGCACACACATTTTAAGCACAGGTAGAACATTTTAAAATTTAAGCCTAAAAGGGGCACCTGGGTGGCTCAGTCTGCCCAGGTTAAGCATCTGACTCTTGGTTTTGCGTCATGGTTCATGAGTTCAAGCCCTGTGTCAGGCTCTATGCTGACAGCTTGGAGCCTGCTTGGGATTCTCTCCCTACCCACCCCCTTCCCCCACTCACTCTGTCTCACAAAATAGGTTTAAAAAAACTTTAAAAAATTATAATTTAAGCCCAACAAAGTTTGCGCAATTCATTTCATACTGACCATATTTTCTGACCACAATATCATTATATCAAATTAATAACAAGAGATAATTTTTAAGCTCTTACTATTTGAAAAATTAAAACACAGGGACACCTGGGTGGCTCAGTCTGTTGGGTGTCTGACTCTTGATTTTGGCCAAGATCATGATCTCACAGTTCGTGAGTTTGAGCCCCAACTTGGGCTCTGCATTAAGAACACAGAGCCTGCTTGGGATTCTCTCTCTCCCTCTCTCTCTGACTCTATTCTGCATGCATGCTCTCAGTCATTCAAAACAAATTTAAAAAAATTAAAACACATTTCTAAGCAACTTGTATGCTAAAGAAGAAACCATATGGGAATTAGGGAATAATTAGAACTGACCATTGATGAAATACCACATCTGAAAACATCCTGGGTGCAGCTAATGTGCTTAAGAAGAACATTCATGTGTTTAAAATGTACATATTAGAAAAACATAAGTGGTAAAATTTAATTAACTAAATAGGAAAAGAGGATAACAATGAAAAAATATAATAAAGCATAAAAATAGATGATCAGCAAAGCCAAAAGTTTTTGCTTTGAAAACACTGATAAGATGAATAAAACTTTAGCAAAATTGTTCATGAAAAAAAGAGAAAGGACAAATAATTTTACAAATAGAAGATATAACTGTAAATAAAGCAGATATTTAAAAGGGAAGAGAAAATTATGAGTATATTAATGCCACTTAGTTTTGAAACTTGGATAAAATGAACAAAATTCCATACAATTATAACTTTTCCAAAGCTTATTCAAGAAGAAATATGGAACATGAATAGTCCTACATATAGAAAAGAATGGGTTAGTAATCTAAAATCTTCTCATTGGGCTAGGTAGTTTTATAGGAAAATTCTACCAATATTTAAAGAACAGATAATTCCCATCTTATACAAATTCTTCCAGATAATATGAACTAGAGGAAACACTCCCCAACTCCTTTCATGAGGCTAGTCTAATACTAAAACTAGAAAAAGACAGTAGGAAAAGGAAACACGAAGAGATGTATTTCTGTAACTGAACACCTTCATTAATGACAAAGACCATATGATCACGTCAGTAGATACAGGAAATGTATGTGACAATATTCAACATACCCATGATAATAAAAATCTACAGACAAGGAACAGAAGGGAGCTCCCACCCCGATAAAGGTTATGCACCATGGCCTGCGGCCAGCCTGATTTGTCGTGGTGAAAAGTTACACATTCTCTGTACAGTCAGAGACAAAACTAGAACGCCCACTACAACCACCTCTATTCAGCCTCTTACTGAATGACCAAGCCTGTGCGTGAGGCCAAGGAAAACAAAATTATAAGAACTGGAAAGGAAGAGATAAAAGCATCATTTTTCACAAATAATAGGCTTTCCTACATGGATTCTAATGAAAGCATGTTCATTTATTAGGATTAGTAAGAAAGCCAGCAAGTTTTTCTGATCTGTAGTCCAACACGTTATCCATTGCGCCACTCGCCCATCCCTACCAGCAAGTTTTTAAAGTCAAAAGAGCAATTGAATTTCTATACATGGACAACATAATTAGAAAAGTAACTTGAAAAATGCCCCTTTTAATAGCAATAAAAATATGAACTGCTTAGAATAAATCTAGCAAAAGACAAGCACGACCTTTAATGGACAAAATCATACAATTTTAATGAGAAACTGTAAGGAAGATCAAAAATGGAAAAATATGCCATATTTATTGGCAAAGATGTTTAAGATATAGATTATAAGAAATCGATTCTCCCCAGACTGATCTATGGGTTCAATGTAATTCCACTCAAAATTCTCAGAGAGTTCTAAATAGAAAAGCTGATTCTAAAATTTATATGCAGGAACAAATGGTCAAGAACAGCCAAAACAGGGGCGCCTGGGTGGCTCCGTCGGTTGAGCATCTGACTCTTGATTTCTGCTCAGGTGATGATCCGAAGGTCGTGGGATTGAGCCCCACTCTGAGCGTGGAGTATGCTTAAGATTCTCCCTCCTTCTTCCTCTGCCCCTCCCCTGCTCATGCTCTCTCTCTCTGAAATAAAAATAATAAAGAAAAAAGAATAGCAAAACACTTTTTAAAAAAGCAAAAGTAAGACTTAAATTTTAATGTTACCACTTGTTATATTCTGCTAACCTTTAGGAGAGTGTGGTGGTGGTACTGTGCTCCATCCAGGGCTCATTTTAGCTTTTTCGTCCCGTGGCTGTGACCACTTGGCAGGTGGGGATGTCTTCTGGTTCAGTGTCACTCTAAGGAGATCACTGACCCTGGAACACAGCTGGTTAACATGCCTACATTTGAACACATCCAGCAGGATGCACAAATTAAGACAATGAGTTAGGTTAAGTGATTGTTTTTTTTCTCATCAGATTGCCAAACATTCAGAACTGGGTACCCTCCAGTTCTGGGAGGGAATGCAGACCGGGCAGGTGCTCTGCGCGCACTGCTCCCCTGTGCGAATACGGACTGCTGCAGTCTTTAGCACAAGTGAGCTGATGGCATCAATTAAAAATTAAAATAATCCTAGATCAGCCCACTCCAGAAGTCTATACTACAGAAATAAAAACATGTGTGTCTATTGCAGGATATATAGCTGACATTCATGAGCTTTCATAATGTAGTCAGGCATGGTTCTACACTCCTCTTTATGTGCATAAACTTATTCAATCCCTGCAACAATCCCACAAAGCAAGAGTTATTACTACCCCCATATTCCACATAAGGAAAGGAAACTTAAGTCTAGCAGCTTGGTAAAGCACATAGCTAGAGGGAAGCTGGGATTCCAACCTAGGCAATCTGTCTCCGTGGCAAACATTGCTAAGTACAGAATTGCTTGTAATCACAAAAATTGGAATCATCTGAATGCTCATCCACAGTGGAATGAATGGCTGAATAAATTATGAAACCTACATGCTACAAAATATACAGTTATTAAAAGAAATGAGTTAGGTCTAAATAATACACTTAACAAAAATCATTTGCATTTCTATAAAATGCAATAATGAAGCAGCAGAAAGAGAAATCAAGGATTCAGTCCCATTTACAATTGCACCAAAACCCTTAAAATACCTAGCAATAAACCTAACTAAAGATGGGTACCAAAAATCTATACACTGAAAACTATAGAAAGTTTATGAAAGAAATTGAAGAAGATACACACAAAAAAAATGGAAAGACATTCCATCTTTATGGATTGGAAGAACAAATATTGTTAAAATGTCAGTACTACCCAAAGCAATCTACACATTCAGTTAAATCCCTACCTATCAAAATAACAACAGCATTCTTCACAGAGCTAGAATAATCGATTCTTTTTTAAATTTTCTTAATGTTTTATTTACCTTTGAGAGAGAGAGAGAGAGAGAGAGAGAGAGAGAGAGCGAGCACGAGTGGGGGAGGGGAAGAGAGGGAGAGGGAGATACAGAATCCAAAGCAGGCTTCAGACTCTGAGCTCTCAGCACAGAGCCTGATGTGGGGCCCAAACCCACAGACCATGCGATCATGACCTGAACCAAAGTCAGACATTTATCTGATCGAGCCACCCAGGTACCTCCAGAACAAACACTTCTAAAATTTGTATAGAACCAGGAAGGACCCCAAATAGTCAAAGTGATGTTGAAGAAGAAAACCAAAGCTGGAGGCATCACAAATCCAAACTTCAAAATGTAATCATCAAGGCATTATAATACTGGCACAAAACAGACACACAGATCAATGGAACAGAATATAGAACCCAGAAATAGACCCACAAGGGTATGGCCGACTAGCCTTTGACAAAGGAAAAAATATCCAATGGAAAAAAGACAGTCTCCTCAGCAAATAGTATTTGGAAAACTGGACAGTGACATGCAGAAGAATGAACTGGGAGTATTTTCTTACACCATACACAAAAATAATCTTAAAATAGAGAAAAGACCTGAACACAAGACAGGAAGCCATCAAAATCCTAAAGGAAAAAGCAACAACTTCTTTGACCTCAGCTGCAGCAACTTCTTACTTGACATGTCTCTGGAAGCAAGGAACTCAAAAGTAAAAATGAACTATTGGGACCTGATCAAGATAAAAAAAAAAAAAAAACTCTGAACAATGAAGGAAACAATCAACAAAACTAAAAGGCAACTGACAGAATGGGAGAGGATATTTGCAAATGACATGTCAGATAAAGCATTAGTATCCAAAATCTATAAAGAACTTATCAAACTTAACACCCCCCCCCCAAAAAACAAATAATCCAGTGAAGAAATGGGCTAAAGACATGAAGAGATACTTTTCCAAAGAAGACATCTAGATGGTTAATAGACACATGAAAAAATGCTCAGCATCACTCATCATCAGGGAAATGCAAATCAAAACCATAAGATACCACCTCACACCTGTCAGAGTGTTTAAAATTAACAACTCAGGCAATAACAGATGTTGGTGAGGATGTGGAGAGAGAGTATCTCTTGCACTCTGGTGGGAATGCAGACTGGGGCAGCCGCTCTGGAAAATAGTATGGAGGTTCCTCAAAAAATTAAAAATAAAACTACCCTGTGACCCAGCAATTTTACTACTAGGTATTTATCCAAAGGATACAGGAGTGCTGATTAGACGGGACACATGCCCCCCCCCAATGTTTATAGCAGCGCTATTGACAATAGCCGAAGTAAGGAAAGAGCCCAAGTATCCATCAACTGATGAATGGATAAAGAAGATGCGGTATAGATATACAATGGAGTATTACTCAGCAATGAAAAAGAATGAAATTTGCCATTTGCAACAACGTGGATGGAACTAGAGTGCGTTATGCTATGTGAAATAAGTCAGTCAAAGACAAATACCTTATGATTTCACTCATCTGTGTAATTTAAGAAACAAAACAGATTAACATAGGGGAAGGGAAACAAAAATAATATAAAAACAAAAAGGGAGACAAACCATAAGAGACTCTTACATACAGAGAACAAACTGAGGGTTGCTGAAGGGGAAGTGGCTGATGGGTTGGGCTAAATGGGTGATGGCATTAAGGAGGGCACTTGTTGGAATGAGCACTGGGTGTTATATATAAATGATGAGTCACTAAATTCTATTCCTGAAATCATTATTATACTATATGTTAACTAACTTGGATTTAAATTTTTAAAAACAGATGTAGTGTATATATACAATGGAATATTATTTAGCAATAAAGAAAGAAATGAAGTCTGGCCATTTGCAACAACATGGATTGAGCTAGAGAGCACAATGCTAAGTGAAGTAAATCGTCATAGAAAGACAAATCTCATATAATTTCATTTATATATGTAACTAAAATAAACAAAACAAGTGAGCTAAGGGAGAAAGAGAGAGAGAGAAAGAGAGAGAGATAAACCAAGAAACAGACTCTTAACTGTAGAGAACAAACTGATGGTTACCAGAGGGGAGGTGGGTAGGAGGCTGGGCTAAGTAGGTGATGGGGATGAAGGAATGCACTTGTCATGATGATACTGAACTGATGAAATCACTATACTGTATACCTGAAACTAATATATAACACTGTATGGTAACTATACTGTAATTTAAGAACACATAGATACATAAATAAAATTTTCAAAAAAATTAGGACTTTTTATTTTAAATAAATAAATAAATAAATAAAACATTTAGACCTTGGAAAGCTGTCTCTGGTACATTTTTATGTAGCTGAGCAAGTTTCTGGTAATTCACATATTATTAAACCATTTCAAAAAATCTTTATATGATCCACTTTTATATATTTGTATAGCAGATCAAATAATGAAGTCATTAATATTAATATTTGGGGGGCTATATTTGTTATAAACATTTTCTAGTTTGTAGCTTGTATTCTCACTATCTGAAAGCTGTATTTTGATGGATAGAAGTTCAACAAAATAAAATGTATCCGTTTTTTGTTGTTTATGCTTTTGGTTTTTAGTTTAAGAAATTCTTCCTCATCCCAAGGTTAGAAGGGTAATCCCCTTTACTATCTTCTAAAAGATTTCAATTTTTGACTTTGACATTCATGTTACTAATAATCTGGGATTGAATTTGTGTATGGTGATAACCGGGAATCTGATTCCATTTCTTCCATATAGATAATTAAATTTTCCTCTTTATTTATTCAATAGTCCCTTCCCCCCAGTAATTTGCCTGACACTGTCACAAATAAAACATTTATACTTAAGTGGGATTGTTTGCAGTAGCTCTGTTTTATTTCATTGTCAGTGTGTCTACACCTATGCCAAAACCACAGTTCTGTAATTAATATACTTTATACATTACAGTACATCTTTAAATCTGGTGAGTCAATTCTTCCCACTTTATTCTTGTTCTTCAGAGGTATCGTCACTATTCTTGATCTGTTCCTTTTCCATGTCATATTGTAAAATTCCTGGTAACATTTTTATCCACACTGAAATGAACTTACAGAGCAACTTGGGGAAAATCAGTATCTTTATGGGATTATCGTCTTAATCTATGAACATGGGATGTCTCAAAAATGACAGACTTCAGGGAAAGCATGGGCCAGCAGCCCCACGGGAAAAATGAATAGGCACAGAAGAAAACCCCATCTGCCAATAAGCTTATGAAGAAATACTCAGCCTCACTAGCAACCAGGGAAATGCAAATCAAAATCCCAATGAGATACCATCCTACACTCATTCAAATGGCAACATTTAAGATGCCTGATAGATTTTGGTGAAGAAGTGGATCATTTCTAACTTGTTGAAAGGTGGGAAATTTGTGAACATCCTGAAATTATCACATAAACTTGGTATTTATACAATCTAGAACTCAGAAATATCAGTCTAGGCCTCTATACACCCTAGATATAGGCACAAGAATGTTTCTAACAGCACTGTTTTTTCATTGTATTAAACTAGAAACAATCCAGACCCATGAATTACTAGAAAAGTAGGTTGTGGCATCGTCACATAATTGAATATATTATGCTACATTGGAAATGAATGTACTTCAACTTACACTCAACTGGATGAATTTCAGTAACATAATACTGAATGGGAAAAGGAAGTTTCAGAACATTGCACACAGCAGTATTGAGAAACATAAAACCAACAAAAACTATAGATATATAGATACAGATATAAATATCACAAGCAAATTATAAACTGATAAATAGACTTGAGAATAGTGGTTGCCTCTGTGGAGGTATAGAGCATAACAGTATGAGGGGGTGTAAATTACATTCACAGTAAGTGTAATTTGTTGATAATGCTCCAAATCTTTGACTGGATGTTGTACTTATGAGCGTTCCTTTTATTAATAAATAATGACAGCATGGAGAAGGGCACTTATTGGGATGAGCTTAACACTTATTGGGTGTTACATGGAAAGCAGCCTGACCATAAACTGTATTTAAAAAATACATAAACAATGACATAAAATAAACCCGGCCATGCATAATGACCCAAGGATGAGAGACTGTCATGAACCAGGGCTTACGAAAAGTGTGGTTCTGGGCACCTGGAGCCCAAATTAAAACACATGGAAGGATACACAAATTTTACACTGTCTACTTCACAGAAGGATTTGGGGGAAGAGAAAACTAATCTCTTTATCTACCTTGATTTTAAATTGTGATAATGCACTTGATGTGCCAATAAAATGCAGCCCAGGGGTCCATTAGGGCTCCTCCTGGCCCTTTGGGGGAAACAAAGCTACAGTGGTATCTCTCATATTTGTTCTTTTTTTAAAAATATTTTTTAATGTTTTATTTATTTTTGAGAGACAGAGAGAGACCGCATGAGCAGGGGAGGGTCAGAGAGAGAGGGAGACACAGAATCTGAAGCAGGCTCCAGGCTCTGAGCTGTCAGCACAGAGCCCAATGCAGGGCTCAAACCCAGGAACCATGAGATCATGACCTGAGCGGAAGCTGGACACTTAACCGACTGAGCCACCCAGGCGCCCCTCACATCTGTTCTTTCTGGAGTGTCTTTCTATGGTCTTTCAGATGCCAAGCCATGACCTTCAAAGTTCTTTTTGAGAAAAAAAAAGACAAAAAGCAAAAACAGAACAGAACAAAAGTTCTTGTCAAGAAACCCAGTGTCTTCTAGCATTTTCATGGATCAATTCCACTTCTGAAGATGCTGAGATACTCCCAGGGAGAGAGCCTACAGCTCTGTGCCATTGCACAAAATTGCCCCCTCACACTGCACACCCTCCAAAGCCTGCTTTTGAAGCATGACCCTCCCTGCCTCAGGCAGCCCTTGGGGAACCATGACCCCATCTCCCTGCCCCACGGCTTCTCTGATGTGGAAGAGCCCACAAGGCAGCTTAGAATTTCCAAACTACACCTCCCTCTGCCTGAAATTTTGGCAAATAAGAATTTCTCCATGTCATTACATTTTGTTTGTAAAATGAGAAAAATGAGACCTGCTCTATGCACCTCATGGGCTTATTATGAAGATCTAGTGGACCTCATGAAGAAGAACAGCTCTGATAGGATGAGTTGGTGGCTATATGTCCTCAAGAAGAAGCAAGAATGGATGTGAGGTTTACTTCTTTCCAATCAAGATCTGAGCGAGTTTGTATCTTGAGTGGCACACGGTTGACAGCTGCCACTCCTTTAGATTCCCAGAGTTTCCTGAGTTACAGACATTATTGGATCAAAATGTTTAGTTTTCAACAAAAAATCAGAAGGCATACAAAGAAACGTGAAAGTATGGCCCATTCAAAGGAAAAAAAAAATACATCAACAGAAACTCCCTGAAAGAGACCTGACGATATACCTACTAGATAGAGACTTTTTTCTATGTAGTTTATTGTCAAATTAGTTTCCATATAACACCCAGTGTTCTTCTCCACAAGTGCCCTCCTCCAACACCACCAACTCTTTCCCCCCTCCCCCTTGCCCCTCCCCCCTCAACCCTCAGTTCGTTTTCAGTATTCAATATAGACAGAGACTTTATTTTTTTTATTTTTTTTAATGCTTTATTTATTTTTGATACAGAAGAGACAGAGCATGAGAGGGGGAGGGTCAGAGAGAGAGGGAGATGCAGAATCTGAAACAGGCTCCAGGCTCTGAGCTAGCTGTCAGCACAGAGCCTGACGTGGGGCTCGAACCCACGAACGTGAGATCTGACCTGAGCCGAAGTCAGAGGCTTAACCGACTGAGCCACCCAGGTGCCCCTAGACAGAGACTTTAAAGCAGCTGTCTTGAAGATGTTCAGAGAACTAAAGGAAGATGTAGAGAAAGGCAAGAAAACAATGTTTGAAGAATATGGAAACATTAATAAAGATAAAACCTAAAAACAAAACAGAAGAAAATTTGGGGGCCACAGATTACAACAAATGAAATAAAAAATTCACCGTCTTCCCTAGACTCACAAAGGATTTTTTTGCCATTGGAGAAATGAAGCCAACACAGTGGGAACCAGGGCTGATAAAGAGAAAAGAGATCTCGGAAAACAGACCATGGTGTTTTGTGTGTGAATTTCACCCCCCACATCATCAGCCCCAGGTCCTAGCTCTCCAATCTCATGGCATGGCCAGCCCCCGTCCTGAAACTACCCAGGGTCACCACGACCCGCTTCGTATACTCAGGTGGGGCCTGGGACCTGCCATAAATAACAAACACACTCCCATCACTGGGGTAAGTCCAAAGGTTTAGAGGCTTGCTCTGCAGAACCCTAGACAAAGACCACACACATTATTTCCTATACAACAATCCCCACCCCAAACATGCGCACACTCTGAAGAAATCTGTGGCTACTGCAATGTGGCCAAGCTCTGAATAGCATGCTTACTCTTCCTGTCCTCGGTTTTCTTTCAGCCAACTGGACATAACTTTTCTGCCTTTTTAGAGAAGAAGTGGATATATCTGTAGTTATGAAAACCTAGAGAGGTGTGAACTTCTGATTTTCTGAGAGGTGTCAGGAGGTGACTGTGATTGAGAGTTCTGGCCGGAGGTGCCATGCAGGACAGCATGGCCATCTCCTCCTCCAGCTCCTCTGGCCTCAGAGAAACCCACCCATTCATTCCACAAACATTCCACTGGAAACAGCAGTGAAAAAAGAAAACAAAGAAGGAAAAAAGAAACTCTGATGCTATAGAGCTTACATGCCAGTGAAGAAGAAAATAAATGAATAATGTACATGGTATGCCAGAAGGTTTAAAGACTAAATGGAAAAATATAAAGTTGCAATGGTAAACAGGAAATGCCAAAGAGGTGGGAGTTGGAAGTTAAAATATTACAGTCAAATATGTTCCTCCAGAGAACATGGTATTAGAGCAAAATCTTGCCGGAGGCAAGGGAAGAAGCCCAAGGAGACCCTGGGAAAGAGAGTTCCAGCATGTCGGCACCTGTGCAAAGGCCCTGGGGCAGGAACAGGCCTGGGGCATTTGGGGAACAGCAGGGCAAGTGGAACTGGAGCAGAGACATCAAAGGGGAGACTAAGTTAGCAAGGCATGCATTTGGGGGGCAGAGCTTATAGGGTTCATGGGTTAGTTGTAAGAAATTTGGCTTTCACCTCAGAGTGATGAGAGGTTATCATAAGGTGATACCAGAGCAGAGATGGAATTTGACTGATACTTTACTTGGTCTGTGGGCTCGAAATCAACTGTTGAAGGCAAAGGTAGAAGTGATCAGTTGGGCTATATCAGTCATCTAAAGGAGAGACAATGAGTACAGGAGGTGAGGAGTGGCTGGATTCTGGGGATCCAGTGAAGGATTTGGAGTGAATATGGGAGTGAAAGAGTCAGCAGGAAGGATAGCCTTACCCTTTCTGACGTGGGCCGATTTGGGGGAAAGAATCAGGTGTGGAGTTTGGGACATAGCAAAACTGAGGTGTCACTTAGATACCAGGGAGACAGGAAGCATAGAATCTGAATTGAGAGAGGAGCAGGCTAGAGGTGCACACTCGGGATCTGGCAACATCTAGAAGTAGTTGAACACAGGGGCCTTAACTGGATAACCCACTTTGAGCCCTGGAGCCTCAAACAATAAGAGACCAGGGAGAGACAAGCAGGAAAGTCATTACCATTAAAAAAAAAAAAAAAAAAAGTAGAGTGTTTACTTTCAGGGCTGGGAGGCAGCGTGGGGATGATTCTGGGAATCCAGTAATATTCTAGTTCTTGAGCTGGACAGTAATTATATGGATTCAAATCGTTATATGGTTTCATTATGCTCATTTTTGTATTTTATGCACTTTTGTGTATGTAGGTTTTATTTCATAATTTTAAAAGTTTTGAGATGATAGACAGATAGATAATGGGCTAAAAGGAAAACTAAGAGAATAAAACTGAATGGCCAGAAATTATTTATGTTGAGCCACAGACAGCAGGGATTTTGTTTGTTTGTTTGTTTTACTTCTGGTCAAGAGTTCCAGGGATCCTTTAAGGAAAAATGATTCTAATTCCTAAAGTAGAAGCTGTTGGAGACACAGGCTGCATTGGCTTGAGTGGCCCTGCAATGGTCTCCTAGCAACCAAGGAGACTGGGGGACGGGGGGGATGGCCTCTGACTACACTGATGGGTTGCTCCACTCTTCATAATTAGGCAGCTACTCTCCCTGTCCAGAGCACATAGCTCTGCGAGGTAAGAGGGGAAGATGTAATTATATCTCAGTCTACAAGAAAGAACACCAAGATTCAAAGAAAATAGAGCCATGCTATTTTTATAGCTAGGAGGGGCCTGCATTGTCTAATCCAACCCCTTGTTTCCTGAAGGGAACAGCTGAAACCGGAACCCAAGTTGCCTGACATTCCTGGAAGGCTCCAGAACACCGGTGCGTCACTCTGGAGGAAGCGGCACTTGCTGCTCCTGGCAAATTTCCAGCTCCAGAAAATAAGAATAAAAAGGAATGTAAGATCTCAGTTTTATAAATATAGTCTGACCTCATGGACTCCTCGTGAAGGTCGTGGTAGCCCCCAGTGTCCCTGCACACACTTGGAGAAGCACTGTTGGCCAAGAGCATTAGGGCCAAGTCAGGGATGGGCGGCGACTCGGAGGAGAGTTAGGGCAGTTGCAGAGGGAAGGGGGTGTTGGAGAGACCATTGTTCACCCATTTGGGGCACCCTAGTGTATGCTGCCCGCATCCGAGGTAGACAACGGGGCTCCGTGAGCGCTCCTGTGTGCAGAAGAGGAGTATGTGAAGGGAAAGGTCAGAGAAGCAAAAGCCCTGGGGTCACATTGTTGCCGGTGGTCGCTGTGGCGGGGAGGCCTGGGAAGGAAGCGCCATCTGTGTGTTTGTCTGAGTCAGCTCAGGCTGCTGAAACAAAATACCACCCCCTGGCGAGAACCTGCTTCTGGCCGACTTTTTGCTGTGTCCTCACCTGGTGGCAGGAGAGAGAGGGAGAGCTTTGATCTAGCTCCCTCTCTTCAGGAAGCCACAGACCCCATCATGAGGCCCCACCCTTATGACCTCATCTAACCCCATTACTTCCCTGATACCATGGCGCGGGGGCAGGGCTTCAGCCGGTGAATGTCGGGGCCACAGTTCAGTTGCAGCAGTGTTGCTGCCATTTTGCTGACAAGCCCTGTTGGGTTCTGGGCACTTTTTCCTGGAACCGTGCCCTCCTCTGAACCTCCCATCCTCCCATCCAGATATTTCAAATCTAAGACAGCCACCCCTGGGGACTGGTCCTGAGTCTTCTCCCCCAGGAGCAAGGGGCCGGTGTGCCAAACAGGATTCGTGCCACCTCTCCCGCCCCTGGAGGGCTGAACTGGGTCTGGGCATGCAGGAGCTTCCTCAATGCCAGGGGCCAGAATGGAGCGGAGTCAGACTGTGTCCTCAGCCAACCCTGAGTGACCTGGCCAGGTGGCTCACATGCTTTCTGGGAGGCGGCAAGGCTTTGCTGGGCTGTGGCCCGGAGCTCGGGGCCCCGCCAGATGCCAGCCCACCACTCTGGAGAAAAGCCCCCATTTTGTCTGGCACTGCCCCTCCCAGTTTTAGCTGCATCTTTGAGGCAAGGTGGTCAGAGCTGGCTGAAGCCAGGTGTCTGGGAATGAGATTTGGAACTGGTTCCCCCCCACCCCGCTCTAAACGACTCTGCGAGGTGAGTCTCCCTCTTCCCGAAGCTGGAGACCTTCCCGGTGGAGCGGTCAAGTGGGAAGTGAGGAGAGCAGCAAAATTATAATGTGGGCGAAGCTTGTCTCCTGAACTGTCACCCACCCCATGCTCTGTGCCTTCGCCAAATTGCCGGGGGCTGCTCTATGCCCAGCCACATCCCACCTGTTTCCAGATGCCCCAGGGGCTCCCCCTGAGCAAGGATCAAGCTGCTTTTTTTTCAGGTGTGTCTTATTCCTGCCGCTCCCAGCTGGCCCGGCCTGGAAGGCATTCCCCCTCCCCCCCACCTATGCACCCTCCCCAGACACCATGCAGGCCCTTGGACTGTCCAGTCCCTCTGATCTTTATTCACTGCATGGTGCCTACCACTTTGCACTGGATCTTATACTGTCTTGTCTTATTATTTAATGTCTATGTGACTTTCTCTCCTAAACCACAGCATAAGCCTCTTGAGGACTGCATCAAGTTGTATTTACTCCTAGTACCCAGCCCCTTCCAAATCCTATCTGCTACACTCACACACACACACACACACACACACACACACACACACACACACACATACACACACACACGGAGACAGGAAGGTATAATGATGCCCCAGGTGCTTGGTGAAAACTCCCAGCCACAGACTGAGGGAAAATCTTTGCAAAACACATATCTGACAAAAGACTGTGTCAGAAATATACAAAGAACTCAAAACTCAACAATGAGAAGACAAACAACCTGATTAAAAAAGGGAGAAAATACCTGAAGAGACACCTCAGCAACAAAAGATAAGCAGATGGCAAATAAGCATGTGAAAAGATGCTCCACATCCTTTGCCACCAGGTAAAGGCAACTGAAAACAACAGTGATACATCACTACGGACCTATTGGAGTGGGCAGAGTCCAGCGCTGGGGAGGATGGGGGTCTCAGGAACTCTCACTCACTGCTCGTGGGAACGCAAAATGGGACCACCACTTTGAAAGACAGTTTTAAACATACTCTTTTTTCCCCACAATTTCTCTGCCTTTTTAAAACAAGTTTTTAATGTTTGTTTTTGAGAGAAGGAGAGAGAGAGAGCGCGGGTGCACGTGGATGAGCTGGGGAGGGGCAGGGAACAAGGCAGACACAGAATCCGAAGCAGACTCCAGGTTCTGAGCTGTCAGCACAGAGCCCGGCGTAGGGCTTGAACTCAAGAACTGCAAGATCATGACTTAAGCTGAAGTTGGATGCTTAATCGCCTGAGCCACCCGGGCACCCATCTCTGCTTTATGTGGCTTTTTCCGCCAATGCTTTTATTATGGTAAAACACACATAACATACAATTTATGATCTTATCCATTTAAGTGCACAGTTCAGTGGTATTAAACACATTCATAATGTTGTGCAACTACCACACCATCCATCTCCAGAACTCTCTATTCCATCTCATAACTTCTTCTTCTTCACCTTGCAAAACTGTGACTCTGTATCCATTGAATAACCCATGTCCCCAACCCTGGCAACCACCATTCTACATTCTTTTTCTATTATTTTGACTACTCTAAAAGTAACCCATATACGTGGAATGACACAGTATTTAACCTCTTGTCTCTGGCTTGTTTAGGTTAGCAGAATGTCCCCAAGGTTCATCTACATTTTAGTGTGTGTCAGGAATTCCTTCCTTTTTAGGGCTGTATAATATTCCAGTGCATGGCCGTACCATGTAAGCAAAACATCATCGTACCATATGATGCAGCAGTCTCACTCCTGGGTATTTACCCAAATTAGTTGAAAATGTAGGACCACACACCTGCCCATGAATGTTTACAGCAGCTTTATTCATAACTGCCGACATGTGGAAGCAACCAAGATGTCCTTCAGTAGGTGAATGGATAAACTGGTACATCCAGACAATGGAATAGTATTCAGTCTTAAAAGGAAGGGGCTATCAGCCATTAAAGGACATGGGGGAAACTTAAATGCCTATTACCATGTGAAAGAGGCCAATCTGAAAAGTTCACATACTGTATGATTCCAACTATATGACATTCTGAAGAAGGTAAAACTGTGGAGACAGTAGAAGGATCAGGGGTGACCAGGGGGTGAGGGGAGGGAGGAATGAACAGGCAGAGCACAGAGCACACGGTGAAACTCTTCTGTATGATACTGTGATGGTTAATGTAGTTATTATACATTCGTCAAAATCCACAGAAGGTACAACACAAAGAATGAACCCTAATGTAAATTAGGGGTCATAATTAATAACGATATATCGATATTGGCTTATCCATTGTAACAAACGTACCACTCTCATGCAAGATGTTAATAGGAGGGGAAATTCACTGTGTGAAGGTGAGTATGTGGGAGCTCTCTGTATTTGATGCTCAATATTTCTGTAAACAACACCACCCTAAAAAAAACCAGTAACTAGAAAAAAGCAGACAACTTGAAGGGCCATTTACACCTCCATGATAAATTGGCTTAAAGCTAGCTGGCACTGGCCACATGCTGGACGCTTTACTCCGGGCGCTTCACGTTTATGAACCCATTTCAGCCTTAGAAGAATTCTGCACAGGGCGCCTGGGTGGCTCAGTCTGTTAAGCGTCTGACTCTTGATCTCAGCTCAGGTCATGATCTTGCGGTCCATGAGTTTGAGCCCTGCATCGAGCTCTGTGCTGACAGTGCAGAGCCTGCTTGAGATTCTGTCTCTCCTTCTTTCTGTCCCTCCCCTGCTTGTTCCCTCTCTCTCTCTCTCTCTCTCTCTCTCTCTCTCTCTCTCTCTCTAAACAAATAAACTAAAAATTTTTTTAAAAAAAGAATTATGTGAGGTAAAATGTGGACGTGCTTTACAAGAAGAAGAAACTGAGAACCAGAGAGATTAGTGATATGCTCAATTCACACGACTAGTAAGTAGTGGAGTTAGGATTCAAACCCACACAGCATGGCCCCAGCTACGGTCCTCCTGCCCACACACCACCCTGGGTTGTCTTTCTCCAAACTACTTTCACTTTAAAGGAGGATACCAGAATGGGGAGCCCCAAAAGGCTTATTAAAATAAGTTCTAAATAACACTTATTCTGGAATAGTTTATAGAAAATAGAATTCACCTAATAAAATTGGTTTAAGTGCTCAGTTTCATGAGCCTGATGCGGGGCTCGAACTCACACACCATGAGATCACCACCTGAGCCAAAGTCAGAGGTTTAACTGAGTGAGCCACTCAGGCACCCCCATAAGAGACTAATTTCTAATGGCAGGACTTCAGACCCAGCAACCCCCAGGAGAGGAACACACGCTTTTATCCAGGCTTCTTAAACTATACCTACCTGGTCAGTCCACAAGAGAGGGGCGGCACTGGGCCACATCAAGCTGAACCCCCCGAGAGGGGATGCAAGCGCCAGAAGTTTTCAAAGGAGCTGAGGAGCTGCCAGCTCAAGTTCTGGACACCAACAGCAGGGTAGTGATGGAAAATAGATTTTCCCCTCTTCTAGATTCAATTTTCTTGTTTGAAGAATGCAAAGGATTGACTTGCCCTGCTTTCTTCATTAGAGAAGGATTTGAGAAGCTTTGAGTTCCCAGAAAAAAATTGTTTTGCACCCCCAAACATGCTGTTACAATGATTAATGATAAAGAAAAAGGAAAGGAAGAGATGGGGGAAGAAGGTTAGCCCCCAGGTATGTGACAAAGAATGATTTTACATCCTAGGGGAGCCTGGGTGGCTCAGTGGGTTAAGTATCCAACTTCAGCTCAGGTCATGATCTCGCAGTTTGTGAGTTCGAGCCCCACATCTGGCTCTGTGCTGACCCTCTGAGCCTGGAGTCTGCTTCAGATTCTGTCTCCCTCTCTCTGCCTCTCTCTCTCTCTCAAATAAATAAACATTTTAAAATTTTTTAAATGAATGATTATACACCTTAGAAAATAGGTTATATGAATGAAAGTATATGTTTAAGATACACGTGCTATCTGGAGAAAAGGCAGAGGCATCCTAAGTGCCATTGACCTACACACACGTGCAGCTCATGCTTTCTGAGATTTGTGGATCTCCTCGGGGTTAGAAGACCTCGATCTAGATCTTTTGGCATTGCTGCTAACCTCCTGGAGGGCACTGCATCCAGTCAGCAGCTCTCTAGGATTCCAATAGCTCAGCCATAAACGAGATGCTGGGACTGTCCAAATCCCCTTGGTTTATAGCTTGGCCGTGAAGAACCCAAGTGCTCAGTGCCGTGTGAGATGTTGACACTAGGGGGCGCTGCCGGCCAGGAGGAAGCGAGAGTTCCCCCCAAGCTCCTCCTATAGTGTCCACACCCGTTAAAAGTGGTCGTGATAACACTACAGATTTCTGAATCTGAGAAAGCCAGCCAGTTGGGTCTGATAGATATCTGGTTAACACAGGACACTGAAATATGTGATTTATTTAACCAAGTTGACTCCTTTAATGGCAGTCCCCTCCCTGAGCACCAGATCAGATCACTACCCAGGAGGTGACATGCATTTCTAAATTATTTTCCCAAAGGAATCGTTGTTTGCTTGGTTGGTTGGTTCTGCTTTTAATTTAACAAGGAGGCAAGTGGAGTCTCTTCTTTGGCTGTATAAACTTCTAGTTTTCTAGTTCTTATTACTGTGGGTAATCCATAATACTGACTACAATTATTTCCATCTTAATTACATAGGCTTTAAAATGTTTTCATTTTAATCTGATTCACTTTATGAAACGTTGATGCCCGGGGAACCAGGGTGGCTCAGTCAGTTAAGCATGGGACTTTGACTCAGGGTGCAATCTTGTGGGTCAGTTGGGTCAGTTGGGCTCTGTGCTGACAGCTGGGAGCCTGGAGCCTGCTTCAGGTTCTGTGTCTCCCTCTCTCTCTGCCCCTCCCCCTCTTGCACTCTGTCTCTCTCCCTCTCTCTCAAAAATAAGGAAACATTTAAAAAAATTAAACACACACACACTGATGCTCATGACATGTGCAAGGCATGCTGCAGGCTCCCCAGGTGGCTACAGAGGCTAAGGCCACTTTGATGCACAGTTCCTGTGCACACGGAGATAAGAGAGATTAATCCAGTACATAACCAACTGTAACTCAAGTAGAAAGTGATACGTGGCTCAAAAGTGATACAAGCTAAGTCCTGTGGAGCCCAGAGGAAGGTCTGGCCCTCCCTTCACTCCTCAGAGCCTCTGCCACCTGTCAGACAGGGCCTTCCTAGGCCACCCGGGCCTGCCACTGGCTTCTCCCCCATTTCACTGTTGGCATTTGTCTGTGTTTTGTCCGCCTTCCCACACTGGTGCATATGTGCCTAGCGGGCAAAGCCTCTCTGAGACCCTGCTTGTGCTTCCTGGGACACGCCCAGACTTCAGAAGGTGGTTTGGCCAAAGAGCTCAAGAGCCAGGAAAAAGAGTGAGAAACGGTCCACACCCTTGGACTCAGCCAGCGCGTCCTGGGAAGGTGTACTAAGGACGCAACCCAGTGGCCCCTGCAGGTGGCAGGAAGGTGCTGTCTTCCTTGTCTCTCACAGTCTGCAGCTTGGCTGGGGGGTGGGGTGTGTGTGTGTGTGTGTGTGTGTGTGTGTGTGTGTAGTCCGCAGCAGCACTGTGCACTCCTCCCGGGCAGCCAGGCAGCACGGCCAGAGCAGAGGCCGAACAGCAATTTAGGCGCAGCCCCACGTGTCAGGAACTGTGGTCCACGCCCACGGCATACAGCCCTTTTGCTCCTCTAGAAGTCAGGCTGTGACCCAGGTCCTCTGACTGCAGTCGCATGCTCTGACTCCATCGCGTGGCTCTGCCTCTGGGGTACACGGGGCCTGGGACATGGGGATGGCACATAGGGACTGTATGGATGACATGGACAGAAAACATTTTGTTTCATCTAGAACAGAGGTCTACCGCCTTCCTGGTCTCCCCGGCCTTTCTTTGGTTCCGTTCACAAAAGTGCATCAGTGAACGACTCTGCAAGCTTCAAATACTCACTTTCTCTTGGGAGCGGGGGCATGAAGAGGCAGCGATGGACGTGCAGGAGGGATTCAGTACACGTCAGCGATCACAGCTTCGGAGTCGTCAGCTTCGTGGGTCTGGGGAAGTTACAAAGCCTCTCTGAGCCTCCACTTTCTCATATATAACAGTTAGCAGGAACCACATAGTAGCTGCTCAATAAATATTACTTTCCCAAGGATAACTATCATGGTATAATTTCAATTAGTAAAAAGTTTTAAACAACTTGATGTCCAACGAGAGAGATGATGCCATCGAAGATGGTAGTTTTAGACACTGGAAGAGTCTAAACCCATTTAAAAAGTACATTTAAAAATGCACCAAAAAATACAGTAAAAAAATGTTGGGTATGAAAATTGTAATGTAGGCTTGATTTGAAAAATATCCTGAAGGAAATAATGCCAAATGTTAGGTGCTTCTCTATGGGTGATAGAACACCAGGGTCACAAGTGTCTTCATTATACTTTATCATATTTTCTAAATGTTCCAACAAGGAGTTTGCTTTTTTCCCCACAATTAAGTAATACATTGTTGGCAAAGTTAGCTTCCTTTCAGTTTCTACCATATTGATTAAAGCTTTAGCACACAGAGCAGGAGCAGACACAGAGGGATCAGGGGAAAAGGTGAGGAGGGAGGAGAGTGCTCACTTTCAGTGGGTTTCAGGCACTGTGTAGATTATTGACTGTGCCAACTGAGTGAGATCTCAAAGAGCTGGTCATTGCCTGGCAGACTAGGCAAGGGAATGGCATGTGCAAAGGCCCTGGGGTGTGAAACACTAGGTGTGTCGAACAGCAAGCAGGGCCTGTAGGGGAGAGGAAAGAATGTGCCTGGGAGGCTGGCAGGCTGGATATGCCTCTGGTGTTCCTATCAGCTGTATCAAGGTGTTCAGACTGCATCCTGAGGGCCCCTGGAGCTCCTTGGGGGTTTTTTTTTTTCAGTTAAAAAATGTTATTGAGATCATTATAGATTCACATGCAGTTTTAAGAAGAATACAGAGAGATGCCTGGTACACTCCAACATTTTGCAAAACTATAGTGCAATATCGCAACCAGGATATCGGCATTGATACAATCTGCTGATCTTACTCAGGTTTTCCCAGTTTTACCTGGACGTGCATGCATCTACACTTATTAAGTTCCATGCAATTTTACTGTATAGGTTCTTGTATCCACCACCACGGTCAAGACACAGAACAACTCCAGCACCACAGGGGCTCCCACTGCCCTTTGACAACCACACCCATCTCCCTCAGGCCCCCTCCTCTCCAGCTCACCAGATCTGGGGAATGATTCCGGGTGAGAGGAAAGAGGAGGGGCCGTCAGAGACCCCATTTCTGCCTAGGAGAGCTCACAGGGTTGCAGTGGGCTGTGAGGGACCAAGTTTGGGGCTAGCATGCTAAGTTAGCCATGGCCATGGGAAATGTCCAGAGCGCCATGGAGGGGATGTTCTGGAGACCAGTGAATTTACAAATCCACAGTGAGGAGAGAGGTCTGAGCTGGAGGGGAGTGTGGGAGTCGTTACTTGTCACAGCTGGGGTTGTGGGTTTGCTAGGGAGGGAGCAGGGCAAGACGAGGGTCACCACCCTTCATGTAACAGACAGCTGTAGACAGTCCTGCGCTGAGTCCCCCGGACTGGTGCCTTGTTTAACAGCTGGCTGCCTCCTGCCTGGCGAAGCCTTTCTCTTGCTTAAGGAGCCCCAGGAAATGTCATAGAGGGCTTCTCCTACTTGTAGGACACCCTCACTTTGCCCCCAGTGTGATCCTCAGAACCAGACATGGAATGTCCCTCTGCAAAATATGCACCCCCTCGCTGGGACCTGTTGGGCTCCCTGAGCGCAGGGCTTGTTAATCCTGGCCCTGCCGGGTGCGGAAGAACGTTAGAGGTCACTGAATCCAAAGCCTTTAATTACAAAGGAGAAACCCAATCCTCGGAGAGAAAGGCTTTTCAAAGGCCATAGATGTGACCTGCTGGAAGAAAGGGGGCTGTTGGCTTTCAAGGTCTTCCCCATAGCGAAGAAACCCAGGCGAGGATGGATGGGATTCTAAACTCCTTCACTGACCAGTTTTTATTGAATGTCTACTATGGGCCAGGCAGCGCAGAGTTCTCTGGAAATCGAGGTGGATTATGCGTGGACCCTAAAGCTGATGGATAAGGGCATCGAAGGGTTAACATCCGGCAGCTACTGAGGGTGGGGGTGGGTAGAGGGATCTCCACCAGGAAAGGGCCCCCTCTGGAACTGCTCCGTCTCCGGAAACCTGGGCGCGAGGAGCCTGGGAAGCGCTGCCCCTCTGGCGTGTCGCCTCCCCCGCACAGCCTGCCCCGGCCCGGGGAGGGGCCGCTCTCGAATTACAACAAAAGGGGCCGGAGGCCGGGCCTGCTGCGGTGGCCACCTCCCGGGAAGGGGCTGGGTCCGGGGAGGGGTTTGCCTTCCGACTCGCGTTAAAAGTACCGGGAAAAGTGTAAAGAAGCGACTCCAGCCTGCGACTTTCTCAACTTGGGTCCCGCTTCCTTCTGCGGCCGGAGAAGTCTGCTCGTCCCCTCTGCTCGGGAAAGGGGCTTGGCGGCGACGCGCGCGGAGAGGGGCCACCGTGGAAAGCTGGCCCCGGCCAAGCCAGTGCGGGCCCCTGTTGCCAAGTAAGAGCGCTCCCGCCCCTCCCCTGTGCACAGCTGTAGGCAGGGAAGCGGGAGCTCCCGGTGGGGTCTCCGGGTCCACTCCCTCTTGTCCATGATTCGAGTTCCCTGGACCTGCGTGGCGGGCACTTAGAGCGAAGGCTGCTTGCTCGGAGTGATGCCAGGACCTGCCGGCTAACGGTGCTCCTTCCGACTCGGTCTGACCGGTCCAGCCCCACCTCTCCCCAGCCGGGCGAGGCTTTGCAGCTGGCGCGCCCGGGAGATCAGGGCGCTGTGTTCCTGGCTTGCTGGGGGCCCCTGCGACCCGGCAGGACGCAACCCGTCGAGGCTCTGTGCGCGCTAGGTGCAGGGTGGGGCCAGGGTTACCCGGAGTTCTGGCTTCTGAGGGTGTGGGGGGCGCGCGGGAACGGGGTGTCCCCAGAGCTGTGGCCTTGGAGATACGGAGCGCACAGGGCTGGGGCAGAGTGGATGGGGGCCCAGGGGTGCGCCTGGGTGCTCCAGCGCCCGCTGCCTGAGAACTGGGCTTTCTCCCCAGCCTGCTAGAAAGTCTCGGCTGGGGGCAGGAGTACCCTAAGTTCCGTAGGAGGACAGGCGCGATCCGCACCCAAGGTATTCCCTCCCACGTCGTGCTGGCTTGTCTGGGGACCGGGGAACCTCTCCCGCCGTTACCACAGAGAGGCCCTGGAGTAGGAAGGAACTAGCACAAGCTAATCCGGGGGTTGTACACGCAGGTTCGCCCCAGGGATAGAGTAGATCCTAGTCCGGTACGCATAGCGCGGTCCTCAGTGCCTGCAGTTTTTACGCAGGCGCTTTTGGCACTGCGCGCTGCACGCACACCCTCCCCCAACTCCAAATCTGGGAGCCCTCTAACTGTAGCTGCCTGCTGGAGGTGTCGCTGTAAATCAGCGCCGAAATAGAAAGGATTGGAAGAAACAAGCGAAGACCACCAAAAGACAGCATGGGTGGGGTGAGGGGACGCGGCCAAACTTGGTGGGGCGGGGGTGGAAAGCACTGAACTACACAAAATGTTAGGAAACCTCAGGTCCAGGTGAGAAGAACGATGTTCATGAAAGTCGGAAACATGCCCCAAATTAATTTTGCGCCCTAAAATCTTTGAACTGCGCAGTTCTTAAGCTTAGCCCAGTCGTTTCTTTTTGCAGAGGAGTTAAAGCGCTGAATCTCAAGGCCACGGAGGTAGTCCATGTGGGGACTCGAACCCCCTTCCTACTCCAGCTCCTCCCTCATGCCACCGCGAGCCTGAGCCTGTCTGTCCAGGAATTCCCAAAACCCACTTGTCACCTTTGCTGGAATTTTTTAGTTATTCTAGGTGATTTAGTTATTATTTTAGGTGTATTCTGTACTTAAAATGGTCAGGGATGGGGCTTAGGAGGAAGAGGAAGTGTTCATTTCCCTGAGCAGCACCCAGATGAATGACTGACTCACTAGACCTTGCCTTAGCTACATTATTCATCTCTCTCTCCCTTTTGTCCTGTTCCCCTTACTGGTCCCCAGTATCTGCTCAGGAATGACCTTTTAAACCGATGGCAAAGTGCAGGCCCCCATTTGGCCCTGAGGTTCTTGGGGCCCAAAGGGATTGAGTCTCAGTGAGGTGTGTGGGTATGCAGGAATCTGTTTGTCTCCCTGTGACTTTGTGTTAAAAAGTGACTTGGTCTAAGGTGAATATCAAACCTAGGTCTGAAGACCAAGTGTGCACCTGACATTGCAGGCTGGCTGATGTTTGGATGCGTGGCAGACCGAAACTTCTGAAAGAGGCTTCCATCTATCTCCTTTCCAACTGGGTTCTGGCCTGGCTTCTGCCTTTTGCCATGTCCTTGTTCTCTGACCTCTGGATGACCAGTGTGGAAGGGTCTTGTGAAGGAAACAGATTTTCTGTGCTCTGGGGATGACCTTCAGTGAAGCTTTGTGATGTTCCCCTCCCCCCCAAATTCTGTAATATTTACTTTAAAATTATTGTATTTGGGGGAAGCACCTAGGTGGCTCATGGGGTTGAGCCTCAGACTCTTGATTTCAGCTCAGGTCATGATCCCCGGGTCACGGGATCAAGGTCTATGCTGAGCGTGGAGCCTGCTTAAGATTCTCTTTCTCCCCCTCTGCCCCTCCCCCTCCCACTCAAGCTCTCTCTTGCTAAGATAAAAAAATAATATTTAAAAAATTATCTTGTATTCTGAAAATTTCATATATGCATAGAAGTGGAGAGCAGGCCCCCATATTTTCTCTCCCAGCTTCAACAGTTATCAGTATTTTGCCATACTTGCTCCTATCTATCTATCCTTTTGCTCTTTTTTGTCTCATTGAAGTATTTTAAAGCAAATTCCAGATTTCAAGTTTGATAATAATTCCATCCCTATGTATTTCAGTGTGATCTTAAAAAATATTAACCATTTTGCCATTGTTATGCCTAAGAAAATTAACAATAATTCTTTACTATCATCTAGTACTGTACTCAGCCCATATTCAAAAATTTCCCACTTTTGGGGCATCTGGGCGGCTCAGTTGGGTAAGCACCTGACTTTGGTTCAGGTCATAATCTCATGGTTTGTGAGTTTGAGCCTTGCATTGGGTTCTGTGCAGACAGCTCAGAGCCTGGAGCCTGCTTCGGATTCCGTGTCTCCCCCTCTCTCTGCCCCTCCTCCGCTCATACTCGTTCTCTCTCTGTCTTTCAAAAATAAATATTAAAAAATTAAAATAAGACAAAAACAAAAATGTCCCACTTTTCCCCAAAATGCCTTTGTAAAGTTGATCTGAGTTCTGCTGGTTTTTATAATCTATGTTCATATTGTACGTTACTCCTTTCAAGCCAGTTTTCTATCCACTGTCATTTGGTTGTTACAACGCCCCACAAAAGAGCAGGATGGGTACTGAATTCATTTTACAGCTGAGTAAACTGGCAAACAGATAAGCTATCCAGGTGGCACAGCGGTGATGGGCGGAGCCAGGACCTGACCCAACCTCCTCCTTCCTGGCCGAGGTGGTCCTGGCTCTCAGTACTGCTCAGGGACTATCAGCTGTCCTATGAAGTATTCCTCTTGGCTCTCGCTGCATCCTGAGCTTATCACTTCCTATACACCTGTGATTAGAAATCCATGTGTAAATATTTAGTAATTGGCCATTTGGTGCTTGAGGTAAATCAGCTGCAAAGTCAGGAAGCCTGGGTTTACTTCCCAGCTTATTGCAGAACTGAATGAAAGCGACTTTCTCTTGAGGACTCAGGGTGGGCCTCTGTGAACTAGGAGGCAGCATTTCCCCCCTATTCTCTGGCTCCTAGGTCTGGGAGTAGGATGACTGAAACTGCTTTCGCTGGAATTTTTGGACAAGAACAAAGCTCCAGAAAGAAATCTCATTGAGAACCATTACCCCTTCTTGATCATCGCTGGAGTCGTTTGGCAGCTCGTGTCTTTAGTCGGAGATTCCTAAATTGCATGATGGGGAAGAGGTTTCCCTCTGCAGTCCTTCATTTATGGGCAGCTTTGTTTATTCTGCCTTGGTCTGAGGAGGATCTAGAACACCAGAATTTTTACTTTTAGCATTTTCATTACTTGTGTTTATTTGCTTTGAAGTGGGGTGATAAATCATTTCTACATCTTATTAGTAAGACTCATGAATTGGAATTCTTCGTTGGCTGGCTGTGTGGGAAAATGGAATCTCTTATTTCTTGACTCCTAGATTTTCTGCTCTTATATTCATTGCCCTGAAATAGACATTGAATGAACACACTTTCCATAAAACAGCCAGTCAGGGACAGAGAAACTGGTTGCTCAATCCCATTATTCAAACTCGAAGGGGCAAAGCATTCACGTTGAATCACCCTGTCTTCTGGCAGCCATAACTTCTCTTTCTCCTTAGCTGATGGGCTGTCTCTGTGGAGGCAGAGTTTCTAGATGATTCCATATCAGCTGTGGCAGTTGCTTTTTTCATTTTACAGCTCCGGGAGCATTCGGAGGTAGAGGCCCCCACTCCTGGGGCTGCCTGGATTCCGAGCAGCTTGTAATTACTATTGTTCCTTCCCCTCTGGAGAATGGTCTTCACGGGCCGTCCGCGTGGCTGTGTCCCATAAACCCACCTGCACCGCAGACCCTGAGTGGGCCACGAGGCCTCGGACAGCCTGGCCCGCTCTGGCCCACAGAACCAGCAGAACTGGCATCCGCGGGCCAGGACGGGGAGGGCCAAGCAGATTCCACAGCCACGCGCCTGAAGCCACGCACTGCATTTCTTCCACTCTCGAGCCATGTCTGGTTTGGAGTGAGTCTTCAGACCTTCCTATGTGAGTAATTCCAGCTGTGCTCCTGCTGTCACACATGGCGCATGCGTTGCAGGGAATGCAACCTGGCCAGGTGGGCTGGCTGGTTTCCCCACCACTCGTGTGTGAGAATCCTTTTGGCACCAGGACCATCCCTTCAGAATAGCCACTTGTTTGAGGGTGATAAAAGCGTGATGGTGACAGTTTAGATAAGATTTCTGTCCAGAGTCTAAAAAACCTTTGGCCCTTTTCTTGGCAAAAAAGGCATACCCAGGTAAGTGGTATGTGGCAAGACCAGGTGTAGAGTGAGAACAGACTCAACAGATAATGAGGATGTAATTAGGACCACAGTGAATCTTTTCTTCTTACCCAAGGCTTTTGATGCCTTCACATGGAATACCTTTAGCTTCGTATCATAATATTGTGTGCGAATGATGAGATGTTTTTAAGTTTTTTCATGGTCAGGGTCTGTTATACAACCAGACCCCAGTGACCCCGTGGAGGTTTCGCGCCGTCCTCCGTGTGCCCTCCTTGATGTGTCCCCAGCACAATGCTTCGAGGACCTTATGCGCAGATAGTGCTGCTTGCCTAAAAAGCATACGCTTAATGAGAACATGATGCCGGTGGCTTGTGAACAGCTTACTTGGCTCAGTTTCATTACACTGTCCGTGAACTTGGACCCATGAACTCCCCCACCCCCAGCCGTGTCCTGGGGCACCAGCGAGTAGCAGGATAAACATAGCACAGCTCTCCAGAGTGCCCGCCTGACCCGAAGATCTAGTAAGAAAGATCTTTCCTGAAATATCTTCCTAAATCAAATCAAATATAAAATTGAGTACATTTTTAAAGCCAACTTCCTCCCCCACCCCCACCAAGAAGAGCACATAGAGGTGAAATGGCACCAATTCTAAGCATACATATGTATACACTTTTGGTTTTGTTTTTATTGTGATAAAATATCCATAAAACTCACCATTTTAAACATTTTTTAAGTGTGTAGCCCAGCGACTGTAGGCACATTCACTTTGTTTTGGGATGTCCCCACCATCCACCTCCAGAACTGGTCCCGTCTTCCCAAACTGAAACTCTGTCCCATTAAATACGAAGTCCCTATCCCCCCACCTCCCAGCCTCCCGAACATCATCCTACTTTCTGTCTCTGTGAATTTGACAACTCTGGGCACCTCATGTGAGTGGAGTCATGTGATACTCTGTCTTTGGGTGACTGGCCTATGTCACTTAACCTCTGTGTCGTCAAGTTCCCTCCGTGTTGTAGTGTGTCAGAGTTTCCTTCCTTTTTAAAGGAATGATACTCCATTGAATGGATAGACCGCATTTTGTGTACTCGTGCATTTATTGGTGGTCACGTGATCTGCTCCCACTTTTTGGTTATTGGGAACCATGCTGCCCCGAGCACGGGTGTACAGCTCCCTGTTCTGGATGTATTTTTTACAAAATGAACATGCCCTTGGAACTACCACTTGGATGGAGAATAGAATGTTCCCCAGAGCGCACGATTTACAGGGAGACCAGGAGTGCCCATTATGTTTCATGGCCATGTGCGGCTGCTCCGGCTACCCCTGGGGGTCTTGGGATTGGACACTCACTTTCTCTACCTGAGGCAGTTTGAGAAGAGATGTTTGAAAACACATTTGTAACGTGAAAGGCCACAAGGTTAGCTGTGAGACTTCAGCAGCCCAGGGCAGGCGGCGCAGCACGTGGCCGCTAAGTGGAGGCCCTCCGGCCCTCCCAGGAGAGGGGCTCCCACACACCTGGGCAAGGGCCCTTTGATCGGCCCCTGCTGGAGCAGGAGTTTTAAGCCTCGGGGGAACATTTTGTGGCTCTGTCCTGCCTTTCCTTCCTCCTTCTCTTCCCACCTGGTCCTCTCTCTCTTCTTAACCAAAATGACTTGTTAGTGGCCTTCTATGTGCAGACATTCTGCCCATCACTGTAGGAGACACAAAAATGAGTAAGACATGATATCTGATGTGTGTATTTAAAATAAAACTGTCAGTCAGGAATACCATTCTGATGGCCGGCAGGCAACCCCTTGGTACCCACCTAGTGCCAACAGCAGCCCTAGGGCACAGCTAAAGAATTTGGACTTTGAGCTTGTTACAACACATGAAGAGAGGAAAACTATCCACCAGGTTATCTAGAACTGCTCTAGCATGCCCATAACCAAATGGTAAGAATAAGTTTTTAAACACACTTTCAAGCTGGGGGTGCCTGGCTGGCTGAGTCGGTAGAGCATTGACTCTTGAGTTTGAGCCCCAGGTTGGGTGCAGAGATTACATAAAATAAAATAAAATAAAGTGAAGTAAAATAGTAAACTAAAATAAAATAGTAAAGTAAAGTAAAATAGTAAAACTTCTAAGCTGCCTTGAATTCAGGTGCTCTGTTTGAGAGCATTCTCCTAAAAATGATGTTTAGAGACATGTTAATGATGAAGAAAAAAAACACTAAAATCTACACATCAGTGAAGCCCTGTGGGGTCTCTAATCCTTTAAGAAAATCAGGCACTCTGGATTTTCTTGAACTGACACTCCCCAGCTGTTTTTCCTTCCCCACAGCTCACAGAGCCAGGCCCATCTCTCCACCCACAGCTGTCCCCTTGCCATCCGTTATGCCAACATCGTGACACTCCCCAGAGTTGCTTGTCCCCTAATTGGCCTCATTTCCCTTGGTCTTAACCCCTGCAAACCCTCCTTTATGTGATCACCACAGTGATCTTTCCAGAGCAGGGGGTGGTAAGCTTTTTCTCTAGGGATGGATAGCAAATATTTTGGACTTTATGGGCCACATCTCTGTGTTGCTATTGGTCGACTCTGCCGTTTTAGTGGGAGAGCAGCCACAGAGAACAAGGAAAGAAATCATTATGGCTGTGTTCCAATAAAGTTCCATTTCCAAAAACTATATTTATAGATTTGGCCCATGGGCTGAAATTTGCTGACTCCTGCTCTAGATCACAAATCTGCCCCCTTCACCCCCCTGCTTGCTGCCCATTGGCTCCTTATCCCCAAAAGGAAGACAGTCCCTCTCACCCGGCCCTCTGCTTGCTTCTCCACCCTGATCGCTCCCACTTCTCAGCATCCCCACCCCCTAGTGCCTCGGCTTTTTCATCCTGCAGTCTGCACCACACACGGCTCCCAAAATACCCTGTGTTATTTCAGACCTGCCCTTCCCACTGCCTGGGATGATCTTCCTACCCCCAACCTGTCAAACTCAAACTTTCCTCCAATACCTGCTTGGGGTCAACTGTCTAAGGCTTTCTCTGTTCCTCATCCTCAGGTGTGATCACTGCCTCCCCATTTCATTCCTGTATCTAGTTCTGTACTGTTATTGCTACTCTGAGTATTGTGTGAAGTCTCCGAGGGCAGAACCCATGTCAGAGTCATCTTTGAATTCCCACTGCCTAATTCAGTGTTTATCGTGTAGCAGATACTTCATAAATGTATACTCTTAACATAAAGTGTCACCCAAGTAGATGTTTTTAATAGCTTAGTTGAGATGTAATTCACATACAGTATAATTCGCCCATTTGCAGTGTTCAGGTCCGTGAATGTGAGTATATCCGCAGATATGTACAACCATCACCACAGTCGATTTTAGAACATTTTCTTACCGGAAAGAGAAGCCGGTGCCCTTTACCTATCACCTTCTTCTCCTCCTCCTGCCCCCCCCCCAATCCTGCTAGTCTATTTTCTGCCTATATATGGCCAATTCCGGATATTTCACATAAATGGAATCAAATATAAGGCTTCTTTTACTTTACAGGTTTCTAAGCCTTATTTACGTTGTGGCATGTATGCATACTCCATACCTTATTATGGCCAAATAATATGCCACTATATGGATATACCACGTTTTGTTTACAAGATCATGACCTGAGCTGAAACCAAGAGTCAGACGCTAACCAACTGAGCCACCCAGGCACCCCTATCTGTTCATCGTTGATGGATATTTGGCTTGTTTCCACCTTTTGGCTATTATGAATAGTGCTGATGTAAACATTTGTATACAATCTTTTGTTTGAATATCTGTTTTTAATTCTCTTAGGTATATAAATAGGAGTGGAAGTACTGGGTCATATGGTAATTCTGTGTTTATCTTCCTGAAGAATTGCCAAACTTTTTCACAATGGCTCTACCATTTTACATTACCACCAGCAATGCATGGAAGTTCCAATTTCTTTACATCCTCACTCACACCTACTTTTTATATAAAAAAAATTATAGCCATCCTAGTGTGTGCTAAGTGGTATTTCATTGAGGTTGTTATTTGCTCTTTTCCCTGATGACTAATCATGTTGAGCACCTTTTCAGGGGCTTGTTGGGCATTTGCATATCTTCTTTGGGGAAATATCTGTTCAAGTCTGGTGCCCGGTTTTAAATTGGGTTGCTTATTCTTATTGAATTGTAGGAGTTTTTTTAATGTTTATTTACTTTCAGAGAGAGGATGTGTGTGTGTGTGTGTGTGTGTGTGTGTGTGTGTGTGTGAGAGACTAGGATAGGGGGACACAGAGAGAGAGAGAGAGAGAGGGAGAGAGAGAGAGAGAGAGAGAGAGAGAATCTTAAGCAGGCTCTGTACTGTCAGCACAGAGCCTGATGCAGGAGTTGATTTCACGAACCATGAGGTCATGACCTGAGCCAAAACCAAAAGTCAGACACTTAACTGACTGAGCCACTGAGGCACCCCGTATTGTAGGAGTTTTTATATGTTCTGGATACTAGACCTTTTCAGATATATGATTTACAAATCTTGTCTTCCATTTTATGAGTTGTCTTTTCATCTCCTTCATAGTGTGTCCTTGTTTCTCAGTTCACATCACATGTACTCAGCATTTATACTATAATGCCTTCAATGGGATTCACAGTCTTGAAAGGGAGATAGACATGCAAATAGTACAATAAATACTTGATCACTATGCCCTTTTTTTGTACCTATACTGTGGCCACCCTGGTTCATGAAACGTCCTGATAGTGCCTTTTGATGCACAAAATTTTTAATTTTGATGAAATCTAATATACATAGTTTTAATTTGTTGCTTGTGCTTTAGTGTCCTATTTTAGAAGCCATTGCCAAATCTAAAGTCATGAAGATTTATCCCTATGTTTTGTTCTATGAGTTTTATAGTTTTGGTTTTATATGCAGGTATTTGATCCACTTTGGATTAATTTTTGTAAATCATGTCAAGGAGGATTCCAGCTTCTTTCTCTTACATGTGGCTATGACCACTCTTTTTGCAAACACTAGTCTCTCCCCAAGGGAAAGACAAGGGTCTTAGTACTCTTGTCCAAATCAATTAATGATAAATATGAGTTTATTACTAGACTCTTAGTTCTGTTCCATTGATCTGTATGTCTGTCCTCGGGCCAGTATCACACTGTCGTGATAACGGTTCCTTTGTATTAACCTTTTGCCCTTTTGAAATTGGGAAGTTGAGTCTTCCCACTTGGTTCTTCTTTCTCAGAATGGTCTTGGCTGTTCTGGATCCCTTACAATTTCACATAAATTTTAGAATCAGTGTTTCAATTCCCATGAAAAAGGCAGTTGGGATTCTAATAAAGATGTTGATGAATCTGCAGATCAATTTGTATTCTCATCTTAATGACAGTAAGTCTTCCAATCCATGAACATGGGATATTTTTCCATTTATTTAGATCTTTAACTTTTTTCAAAAATGTGTAGTTTTCTGAGGATAAATTATGCATGTTGTTTGTTAAATTTTTTCTAAATATTAAAAATTTTGTCAACATTTATTTTTTTTTGAGAGAGAGAGAGAGAGAGAGAGAGAGAATGAATGGAAGAAAGGCAGAGAGAGAGAGGAAGACATAGAATACAAAGCAAGCTCCAGGCTCTGAGCTGTCAGCCTTGAGCCCGACACAGGGCTTTAACCCATGAACCATGAGATCATGACCTGAGCCAAAGTCAGATGCTTAACCAACTGAACCACCCAAGTGCCCCTAAATATTTTATTCTTTTTGATGCTATTGTAAATGGAATTTGTTTTGTCATTGCCTTTTTGGATTGTTCTTTGCAAGTGAATAGAAACAGTTAACTTTTGTATATTGATCTTGTATCCTGTAACCTTGTTGAACTCTTATCAGTTCTAATAGTCTTTTAGTAGATTCCTTAACATTTTTTATACATACATGTGGGTAGATCCCTAAACAAAGAGTAATAGATGTTCAAGAGGTAGATAGGTGGTGTCTTAGAACAGAGAACAGCAAGACCAAAGTCAGGGAAGTGTGGAAGGTGGTGTCTTCTGAAAACCACATGCACTCAGGTCAGTGAGTCTAAACTTAGGGTTATGGGTTGAAGTTAGTGCATGTCATGGTAAAGAGAGTGGAGGCATCCCGTAGCTGCCAGTGGGAGTCATGTCATGGCTGGAAATGCATTGAGAATATTAGAATCATTCTTAGGAGGAGGTCCAGAAATGACTTGTGATCAGCACCACAGACACTGATCAGGTCCAAAGGTAGCTAAGAGAGTCTGCCTCCGCCAGGAAGAGCAAGAACTTGTAGGTCTGTGTGTATATGCCACTACTCTGCAGATGCCATTATCTCTAGGAATGATCAAGTGACACAGTTCTAGCTGGCATTGTGCAGCCGTGCCCAGCCAGCTTTGGTGATGTGGCGTTTGGTGCCTGCTGCTATTACTCACCAGGTTTCTGGAAGGAAACCACTGCTTCTAATGGACAGCAGAATCCCAGATCACAGGCTCTTGACAAACTTGAGACCAGCACCCCTACCCACTCCTCAGTGTAGCCATATATTTCCAGACAAGGCAAAGATGTGGCTGTGGTCGCTGCACCAGCTGCTTCTTCCTTTGCTGGGCCCCCTGGATCTAGTTCTCATCTGGGGGGCTCAGGCCTGAAGAACTGACTTTTGACTGAGGTTGCATCACTTGAATGCGAGGTTGGCCTGAAAACAAATGGAGACACAGAAAGTGTACAAAGCCAAAAGTGAGTCCTACTAAGACTAGCCCTACCTAAGGCACAAGGAAAGCTAACCAGTACCTCCTTGGCCACTTTTGAGGAGCCATCTCTTTGAAAAACTGATTTGTAGACTCCTTTTAGCCCAGAATTTCCTCCACTTCCCACCCAGTATACTCTCCTTATGGGCACAGCCAAGCCCCTCCCTACCTGTCTGAGCCTGGACCAACACTCCAGGGATTTGCATGCAGTGAGTGTCATCCCGAACTACACTTCCTGCCATAAAAACATGACTTGTTTGCAGTGATTGGATTGCTGACCAAATTTGCACACCATTCTGGCTCCGGTTTCTGCTTCTAAGGTGTGCAGAAACTCAGACCAGTTTGGCTACTGATTGTAGCTTTGGGAAACAGTGTGTTTGGAGTGCGTGTGCAGAGGAACGGAGGTGGGAGGATGGTTCAAACCTGTTACCTATGTGGTGTGTTAAGGGTGGTCAATGGGTGAAGTGACGCCCCTCCTGGGACTTTTCCACCTTCTTGCTGATTTTATAATTATAATAGTTGCCACTCATTGCTGTGAGCCAGTCACTCTACTGGGCCCTTGATACTTTTTATTTTTTATTTATTTTAGTTTTTGAGAGAGAGACACAGAGCATGAGTGGGGAAAGGGCAGAGAGAGAGAGAGAGAGAGAGAGAGAGACACAGAATCCAAAGCAGGCTCCAAGCTCTAAGCTATCAGTTCAGAGCCAGAGGTGGGGCTCGAACCCATGAACTGTGAGATCATGACCTGAGCTGAAGTCCAACGTTTAATCAACTGAGCCTCCCAGGTGCCCTGGGCCCTTGATGCTTCTTACGTAACTCCTTAAGATGGTAAGACCCTTCTCTAGTTGCTGAAGCCAGATCTGAATCTGAGACACCACTCTCAGATGCCAACACCATATTCTTTCAATTATTATATGTTATCCTGTAGTCATAGTAGGTCTTCATTTTGGGGGGTAAGGGGTTGGTTGACTTGAATCCAGTGGGGACCTTTGCCTCATTCTGTTCCCACTGCCATTACAATGGTATTACCTTCAAGCAACAGCACTGATTTTTGGATTTTCTCTGCCTCTACTTGTGGGATACATGCTATAGAGATAAAATGTATCTTTTACAGATGTTATATATATTTGGCTTTCCCTTTCTGATCCAGTCTGACAGTCTCCATTAGGCATGCTTTTAAGAGTTTGAACTTGTACCTTCAGCCTCCCTAAGAAACAACCTGGTAAAAATGAGATTCCATCCATGGCCAGAGATGGACTGTGGGGAACCTCAGTTGATCACAACAAATTACACCTGACAAAGGCCTCTTTCTGAAAGCTGAATAAAAATTCAGCTTTATATACTTACCTTCTCAGCATTTCCCTGTGCCCTGAACATTCCTGCCCCATGGCCACAAATAGACAGGGCTGAGGTGGAATCTTTGGCCAGGGGCCAAATGGACCAGCCCTGGCCAAGCCTGGTGTCAAAGTCTGCATTCTTGTCTGAGGTGGTTCAGGAAGGCCCCATCGTCCCCCACCGCTGCCCTCATTCTCTGAGCACACCCATTCACCAAAGGCAACCTTCTTCCACAAAGGAATGTGTTCCGTGTGGGGCCAGAAGCAGCACCCGGACCACAGCTGGGGTAGCCTCCCCGCGGTGCGCTCTGGGCCATGAATGAGACCCATTCATCAGTCCTGCTGATCCAGCAGGAATCCCTGGCAGTGAAGGTCTGATGAAGGAGACAGCCCCCACCCCACCTCTTGACCCCGTATCTGAATGCTGACATCTGGCAGAGATGTTAAGTGGAGCATGCTGTCTGGGTGAAAGAATTCCACTGAGTTCTGTGCTCCGCTGACCAAGCGCCCTTTGCTTCGTGGGCCACTGCTTGTGGCTGGGGAGTGGTACCGTCGTTTATGCGATGCTTCCCATTCAGAGCAGGAAGGCCCACTACTGGGAGCTCTGGAGCACAAGATGTGGAGCAAGGGCTGGGAGGAATGAAGCATTTCCCTACCTCTGAGGGGCCTAGAAATGGCAGGGCCAGTCATGGACAGCAGGAGCCCAAGGGAGGCCTGCTTGAGGAGGGCCCCAGACAGTCATGTTGGGGGGCAGGAGGAGGAGAACCGCTTAAGAGGATCAGCTTATATAAGAGCAGTGCTTTTGGCTGCACACTCCATACAAATAGTGAATGGTGTTTACCGTGTGCTTCCCCCCTTGTCTGGGCATGCCTTTGTCACCGACTAGGAATCCGCTGGTCACATGGGCACTTTTTGACTGGGTGCCACGAAGTGAGAGCCATGATCTGTCATATTGGTTAAGGCTATGCAAGGGCAATCAATAGCCACTTTTCAGAAAATATTTTTAGGCAGGCAAGTTCTCTAGCACAGAAGCCCCTTTCAGGTAGATGATGGAGCGATTCATATGGGATTGCTTTGAGGGGGAAGGTAAACATTTGAAGGCCCCAAGGAAATCTTGAGACTCAGATTCTTTTTAGAAGCAGCCTTTGATATTCTTTGCTTGGCAGAATGATGTAGCTGTCAAATAGTAGCCTAAGAAAAGGACCCTGGAAATTCCTCTTTTGCCTTTTGGAGCCCTGCTGGGTTAAAGTTAAGGATTTCAGATATTTTATCCATTGTGAGAACGATGCCACTGTTGGAATCATAGCATTGGATGACTTAAACCCCATTTGAAAGTCTTATTTGCAGAGTCTATAGACAGACTCTCTGGAGGCCACCCTCCATTGGAACCTCACACAATTTATACAGCACATGTGATGACACCTATTGATTTAGGGAATTAAGGTTTTCTCCAATATCATATATTCCCTGGAGCAAATGTGTACGTCAAGTTTTCAAGTAAGTTGTTCCAAGAGCTGGAGCCAAGAGGAAGTACCGAAGCTCATCCTTGGGAGTTCCCAGTTCCCCAGATAACACTTGCGGAAACCAGAGGATCAAAATTAAGCACAACCACTTGCATAACACGGCTTAGCATCTCGTGGTTGGCACTTGAATTGCCTGACCCAAATCTAGCAGGCTCTATCTATTTGGACCAAAATATTTTACCCGATATTTTTGACCCCCTACTATGGATTAGGAACTTAGGAAATACAATCTTTGGTTTCTGTAACAATCCTGAAGAGCAGGTGTTTCTTGCTTTCCACTAAAAACGTTGCTTTTAAGTGTACATTGTTTCCATTTGACAGGTGAAATACAGAGACTTAGAAAATCTCAGTGTGCCTGAGGTCGCAGAGCTCATAAGAGGAAGCGAGACTTGAACCCAGGTCTGTGTGCCTCTAGTTTATTCTCCCTGCTGCTTACTGACAGTAGAGAGGTGGCAGTGGGTCCAACCTGTGCTTCATGGAGGAAGAATTGGCAGGCTGTTGAATGGCTCTCTGCTTATAGACGGGGCTCAAGGCCCATGAGGAAGGTGAGCGGACTCTGGCTGATGTTTGTCAGGAATGCCTGGGACCTTCAATCCCAGAGATGTGAAGAAATTCTTTCTGTATCTCTCACAGATACCCCCTGAGGGCATAGTGCTTCTGGCATAGCTTACCGTAGCATCGACTGTGTGACAGTTATATCCTCCAGTGGACTGAATTGAATGTGAGAATGTCCTCAAGTGCTTAGCCAAGAGCCCAGTGAGAACATATTGGGAGAGATCATTTAGCACGCTCTGATAAGCCACAGTCACAGCCAACTTTCTTCTGGCACGCACTGGCTCTCATTCGTGTTAATCAAACACTGCAGTCCATGGGCATCTTGCCTTGAACCCTCTGATGATGGCCCACTCCCGAGCTAAACTGTGTGAATAATTAAGACCATCTGCTGCAGTCGTTCCTACACTTCAGTCAGATGAGGTTTTAACAGTCCTCTCCAAGGTGAGCTTTCCCCTTGTGACCTTTCCTCAGCATGCTGAAACCCTCTTGAGCTTGCTTTTTGGTATTTGTGAGTGAGCTGCAGATATGTTCTGCTGACCCAGTTGGGTTGTGTTCTGGGTAGATGTTCCTGGAATCAAACATGGCCGTGGATGACCTGGGAGGTCTTTGAAGATGAATGCTGAATAGTTCTTCTTGTTGTCTAAAAACTCCCCCAGCTATGGTATCAGATGCTACATTTGGCCAGATGTGTCTGCCGTATTTCTGATGTCTTTAGTAGAATAAAAATCTCAGACCGAGGACTCAGAGAGCAGGTGTGAAGAGGAGGAACATGTCTTTCGCCAATCCAAATGTCATCAAATGTCTAGAAAGGTAAAGGGAGAATTGACCATATTTGTTTATGATCAGGTGCCAGAGAAGGTAAGAGACATATTACTCTTCTGTTTGTTTTATTCAGATTAAAATTCAAGCTTTGCTTTTATCTTTCACCATTTGGACCCTAGTACATCTCTTTTTTTAAAATATTTTTAATGTTTATTTTATTTTTGAGAGAGAGAGATGGAGCACAAGTGGGGGAGGAGCAGAGAAAGAGGGAGACGCAGAATCTGAAGCAGGCTCCAGGCTCTGAGCTGTCAGCACAGAGCCTGATGTGGGGTTCGAACTCACAAACCCTGAGATCATGACCTGAGCAGAAGTTGAACACTTAATCAACTGAGCCACCTGGGCGCCCGGAGCTTATTACATTTCCTAGTGAAGCTCAAATCCTTTAACCCAAAGCAGTCTTCTCCAGCAAATTGGACCTTGGGCAAGGCTGGGAATACCAGAGTGTGCTTGCCTCAATCACAGGGATAAGAACGATTGGTGAATAAACATACCAGTTCTGGTATCTGGCTGCTAGTTACAAATTCCAGCTTGATCACCTTTAGCTATGTGACCTTAGGAAAATTATGCAGCCTTTCTGTCCCTCAGTTTTTCCTCAGGGAGATAAGGATGTTTATAATACATTATCAGAGGGCAGCATGGAGCCGTCCTGTCCAGTATGGCGGCCACCACCAAGTGGGGCCACTGAGCACCTGAAATGTACTTGTCCGCATTGAGACGTGCTCTGAATGTAAAGTACCGACCATATCTCAAAGACTTCGTAGAAGAAAGGGATGTAAAGTATCTCATTAGTAATTGTATATTGATTTCATGCTGAAATGATAATATTTGGGATCTAAGATATATCATTAACATTAATTTCAACCATTTCATTTTACTTTTTTAATGTGGCTACTAGTTATGTTTCTATTGGGAAGCTCTAGTCTAGAGAATTAAATTGGGTCATACCTGTAAAGCACTTTTCACACAGTAATAGATACAGAATGAGTACAATAAATAAATAAATACAGGGTTTTTTTTTTTAATCCAACATTCTCTTTAACAGAATCCCACCTTCAATGCCAGCCTGTGTAGTGTCAAGGTTTCTGTATAAAGGCAGAAGTCATACTTTTAGAAGAAGGTTGGGGGGGGCGGGTAAGTGAATACATAAAACAGGCCGAGTGTAAGAAAGGGTATCATACGTCCCTGGGTGGGGGAATGAGTATGGAGTTGCTCACCACAGTCTGTGCACCACACAGTGACCCGACCCCAGAGGTCCAGCCCATCTACCTCTCAGCATCTTCCAATATGTTACGTTGAACTGTGGAGTCTCTAGAGCTGCCCAGCGAGCCTTCATTCTGCCTTCCTTCCTGAGGCTGACTTTTATTTGGCAATGGCTTCAGAGAGGGAACGGAATATGCTTGTTTCCCTGGTACACTCAAAGCAAGCGATGATGCCCAGCTCCCTCTAGCTTCCCGAGCAGGGCCAAAGGTGTCATGTGAGGTAAGCCCAGAAGGCAGAAGTCGCTGGAGCAGCCTTCTCTGAGAGGTGGGTATTAAGGAGTCACGGTCCCCCATGGGTCTGCCATGTGGACCCTGTGGACGCAACTGTTCTCCCCTCTGAGTGTCAGCACTGCTCGCAGCCTCAGACGTTCACAGGCCCTGAGGATATCAAGTCCAGCATGTGGGGCGGGGCTCATCCTTTGAGGGCAAACAGGTGTGTACAGGGGCTTGGCCCCTTTCCCAGGGAATCAGTTGTGATGAGTTGGGGCTGTGCCTTACTCTGCCTCTCCTAGAGCCTGTCTTCTAGCCTGTGACTCTCGTCTAGATACTAAGCATTGATTACCTGTTGGTGTGAGATTTTATGATCCTGGGGCATCTTTATCTCCCATAAATCACCTCGTCTGCCTCCCACCTTCACTACTCAGTGAACTTCAGAGGGAAGCAGGCACCTGCGTCAGCTGATCTGAAGGGCACAGCCCTTGCTGCTAACGTGGTACAATATGTAAAATTTAACTATTATAATTCATATCTAGGAGTTCCTTGTTACAGTTTAAGAGTGCCCTGTCCTTAGAGGAGTAGTTAATTTATTCTTTAACGTGTTAAATTCCTAAATACGATAAGTCCATGAGGAATGAATTTATCACCTTGCTTTCCCATGCACGTAAATCAGAAGAAAAAGGCAGTTTGGGTGGGGTGTGAAGATGTGAAGAGGAATTTATATTCATTCATTCAATAAGTGTTTGCTGAGTACCTACTGTGTACAGCATGTACTCAAATCAAGGGGTTCTGAGTAGGAAGGAAGGCAAGAAGAAAACTAATGTGAATGAGTCTATGCTGCGCACTAGGAATTTTTTCATTATTTCACTTAATCTACACACACACACACACACACACACACACACACACACACACACACAGAAGGTTATTTCCATAATCAAAAGGGGAAATTCAGGCTCTAAAAGTAAATTGTCCTCAAATCAATAGAGCTTGGAAGTGGTGAAGCCAGGATTCGGACCTTTATGTTCTGATTCCAAGATACCCAACAAGACCTACCAAAGAACCAGTGGTCCCAATAGATACCAGAGGAGGGGCTGCCAAGAGGCAAGAGGATCTACACATTGGAAGATGAAGGAGTCAAAGGTCCCCTCCCATCCACTTTACTTGAATAGCGTTTTGACCTATGGTCATAGAATAAAGCATGTTTTAAAATCACTGCAGAGAGGCATGTCAAGCATCAGATGGCCATCCGATCCGTGGATATGGATAGAGCAGCCATGGCATGGAATAGATGCGCACACAGAGGGGGCGTGGAGCATGTGTTTGGGGTGGGCTCAGTAGCAGAGCATCAGTGAGCAATAGTGAGAGATCCATGGAGGAAGCATAACTTCAGCAGCAGAATCGGGATCAGGATTCGGAGAGGGAAGGATTCACCCCTAGAAAGACTGACCAGAGCAATGCAGGGGACACAACTCAACTCATAACAACTGTCTTCTTACCTAGGCCGTTTAGGACCTCAGTGGATAAAATCTTACAACCAGAGAGTTCTTCAGATTATTCATCCAGTGCCTAGGATGGCAAAGGCCAGTAGGCATGCCACCACTCTCCTACCCCGCCCCATGGCAGTCATCACAAACCCATTCCAGCACTCTTGCCTCTTATGTTTTGATGCCAGATACCCTAGATACACACCATGAGCTGGCTGAACTTGACATGCAAATCGACATCTGCTTGCCTTCCCTGTCCTAGCCCACCTTCTTCATGGCACAGATGATAGGTACTGGAGGCTGGGGTGGCAGGGACTCAGATTACAGAAGAGACTGAGAACCTGAGGTCTTATCATGGACCTCTGGCTGCATCCTGGGGTCCGGCAGGACGCTTCCAGATCCTTTGCAGCCAAGAACTAGAGGCTGACTGAGAAACAAAATAGACAGACAAAGGCATCTCAGTATAAGAGAGAGTTGGAAGCCAAGATACCCAAGGTCAAGAGAAGACTGCCAACTACTAACCATTGACCATGGGCCAGTCCACTAAACTCCTGGTCCTCATTTCTTTTATCTATAAAGTGAAATGAGATGGACTTGCTGACTCTGAATTCCCTTCCTGTTCTGAAGGTCTGCCCATCCATCCTTTACCAGCCCCTTCTAAACACTGTGTTCCAAAGCCACCTCTTTCTGTCCCTGCACAGATTGCTTATTTCCACACCAATTGCTTTAATCACATCATTTGCTCTAGTCCAGACTACTCCACGTTTTCTTTTTCTAATTCTTCTTCTCAGCCCTGCTCAAGGCCTTCCTCCTCCCATAGCCTCTTCTGACCTTTATACTGAAGTGGGAGGAGTCCTGGATTTGACAACCAGGAGATATAAATTATTCCTTGCTCTTGCTCCCTTAGCCAGGTGACCCTGGACATGGCCTTCCCTTTTCAAATGGCCCTGCATGGCCCTTTCTGGCAAAAACCTTCTCTGATTTTGTTCTAACTCACACAGACTCTTTGTATCCATAAATCCACAACTTTTTTTTTTAGTGTTTACTTTTGAGAGATAGAGTGTGAGCTCTGAGAGATAGAGAGAGGAGACACAGAATCCAAAGCAGACTCCAGGCTCGGACCTACCAGCACAGAGCCCAATGCAGGGCTCCAACCCACATACTGTGAGATCATGACCTGAGCTGAAAGTTGGATGCTTAACCAACTGAGTCACCCAGTCCCCCCCATAAATCTTAATGCTTCCATAGTTTGGGCCCAACTCTTTAAAACTTGGGTAAATTCTCTTCTTACAGTTCTCCCATTCTAGAGATACAGGGCCAGTCCAAGAGGCAATGGGAGAAAAATAAGAACAGAATTTACATTCTAGATGGGGAGATAGGACCAACCCCACAAGAATGTAAGCACCTCCCATTTCTTATGTCTCTCCCACAGCAGCTAGCTCCATACTGGGTACAAAATAGGTGCTTAAGTCATGAGAACCTACCCCCAAAACCAAGAGCACCCTGTACACACTGTATATTAGCCAACTTGATGATAAATTATATTTAAATATATATAAAATAAATAGGTGCTCAGATAGTAAGTAAAATGACAGTACTTTTCATTTACATAGCACAATTTATACAGAGTCTGTGAACTAAAAGGAACTGAATAAGGAGATGGAGCACAGACACTAGAGGTCATATGGACTGTCCCTCCATTCTTGCAGGAATAGAAGGGAGAGGGTGTTTTTCTGCACCCTCACTCTTGTCACCTCCTCCCAGAGGATAAATCCACAGTGGGAGCTTTATTGTAGAGGCACTACCAAAAATCCTGCCCCAAACCCTGCAGTTGTTCAATTAAAAAAATGACATTTTCCCCTGCTCTGACGCTCCTTTCTGGAAGGAGCATGTATGCAATACAAGACATTATTTACAGTAACGGCAGAAAGTTGAGGGAGTCTTTCTTGTTTGAGGTTTGACTGCTGCCTGTCGCCCCTCCCCTCTGTAGCCTCACAGCAGAAAACTCACACAGGGCACCTACAGCAGATGAGAGCAGTCGCTTTGTAGGAGAAAGCTGGGACTGGGGAAGGCAGCTTGGGCCTCGATGCGGCCTCCAACTTCCAGGGAAAAGTGAGGATGATGTAATCCAGGTTTTCCTCTGCTTTGCCACTGTTTTCATTGGCTGAATGGACTTTGTCACAGGTCCGAACTGCTGTATGTATTTTACAGAGAGAAACAATGAAGAGGGGAAATGGTTTGCTAGGGGTAATAGACCACCCCCGCTGTGCCAACCCAGCTATAACCTCAGCACTACTGCCCGTGGCAGGTCTGTTGTTTACAAGTAAAACTCCGTCTCTTACCCACCATCTGCGCGGCCTGCGGTTGGCCTGGTCTCTTCTGCCTTCCCTCCGCCCCACCTTCCAGGAATGAGGATGGGTCTATACTGAGCCAGCTGTACCCTGTCCTTATCTAAATTTTTTAAAATAAGGAACTAACGTATGCCAGGTTCCGTGCTAAGCCTGGGGGGCTGGGTCGAGTGCCAGATCACCGACGTGGGCAACGCGAGCATAGAAGGGACACCCGCTCCCACGAAGCCTGGCACTGCCTGGCCCACCCCGTCCTCGCCCGTCCTGGTTCCCGGGGAGGCCCGAGGGAGGCAGCGGAGCTTCGGGCGCGGCTCCAGCAGGGCCGGGTAGTCCAAGCCGCGAGGTCAGCGCGGGGTCCCTTCCCTCGGGGACGCTGGTCACCCGAACGCCCGCGCGCCCCGAGCCCCTGAGGGCTCACATGTGTGCCCACGCCCGGCCGCATGCGGCCGCAGCCTTCCCCCGAGGACTTCCGCGGCCCGGGTCCCTGACGGGCTGGGAGGAGCGTGCCACCGAGTGCCCCGCCCCCCGCCGCTGGGTCCTGAACCTCCGGAGTGCGGGGCGGGGCTCTGTTCGGGTCATCAGGGTCGCGGGGCAGCCCAGCCTGCCAGCGGTGGCCAGAAACAGTGGGACCACCCTGAACGGATTCCCTGCAGGCCGAGGAGGGGCTGAACCCAAGCTCAAGTGCAGGGCTCTTGGGTACAGCAGGGGAGGCCTGAACCGGGCAGTGACTAGCAGCGGGAGGGGAGACCACAGGCAGGGCATTTTGCTCTCCACTCATCCCAGCTTTACTGTGGATGTTGGTTTCCACCTGATAGTTTTTCCTCCTGAGGGTTGTTTGGTTGCCAGTGAGAAAAATGATTTTAAAAGCAATAATGCAAAGAGGCACACTGAGTAGAAAAAAACATGAAGAGATAACTTTGGAAGGAAGGGAGGGAGGAAGAAATGCAGGTGGCCAATAGCATGGCGTGGGGGAGCTCAACTGCCCGAGTGAGTTTAAAAACGCTAGTTAAAACAAAATAGGTTTGCTTCTCGGATACAGAAACGTTTGAAAACATGGCGTTCACTAGAATTTTGGGTTTGTGGGGAAATCTACATACTACTGGCTGATGTGTAAATTGACAATCTTGCTGGACAGTCTTCTAGTTTTGCAAAAGTATTGACTTTTTACTAGCGCTTTGACCCAGCAGTTTTTCTTTTTGGAATTTATCCCAAGATTGTGCAGAGTTTTAGCTACAAGGATATTCATTTCAATAATGTTTATAGCAGTAAAAAATTTTGTGATAAGATTATCCAATTTCATGATGTATTAATAAAAGCAGTCTTGTAAAAGAATAGTCAAGGTAGCATAATATTCACAATATACTGTTAAATGTGAAAAGCAGTTTGCAAAGCAAGTGTGTAGAAAATTATCCCAGTTTTTTAAGAGGATATATGTATGTACAGAAAAAAAAGACTTGAGAGATATATACCACAATGTAGATCATGATTACCTCTGACAGTGATATTGTAAATTATTTTCTCCCTTTTACTTGTTTGCGTTACCCGGATTTTTATCATTACCTTGTATAACTTTTATAATACGGATGAAAAAAAGCATAAAAGTTATTTCTAAAAGAAGAGAGAAGCATCTGGGTCTAATTCTTTACAATCCCCAGAGTAAGAAGCAGAAGGCCCCACAAAAGAAGCAAAAAATTCAGGAGCACTGTTCTAGGAAAGATTTAGGAGTTGAACACTGGCCATTCCCACAGATTGGAGAATCCAAGAAGCTGGGTGGAACTGTTTATAGATATACACATCCAGAGAGTAAGATTTCTTTTTAAAAATTTCAGGGCCACATATTCTTTTTGCTTCTTTCCGAGACATGACTAGATGATCTGGAGACATCTGTTGCTCTCCTGTGAGCGGGAGCCTGGTGCGGGGGGGGGGGGGGGGGGGGGGGGGGGGGGGGGGGGGGGGGGGGGGGGGGGGGGGGGGGGGGGTAGTGGAGACAGGCAAACCCTGCACTGGGGTGGGCTGCTAGGGGTAGTAAAGCCTGGTGGTGGAGGATACAGCCTGAGTCAGTCTATTGCCAGTATTCAGAGCCTGGCTTGCACATCTTAGCATCAGTGCAATCTTGGAACCTTGGGTGAGTTGCCAAACCTCTCTGTGCTTCATTTTCTTCCTGAGGATAATAATGGGGTTTACCCCATTTGAATCAGGTATGGTAAGACACGCAGACTGTTTTGAAGGAAGAAGTTTATACTCACTGATTCCTAGAAACAGCAGGCAAGACACACCATGGGGGACCACATGCAGAAGCACCAGGGTCCGAGAAAGGCAGAGGGAGTGAGGGGGAAACCGTGGGCAAGAGCCTTTACTGTGACCTCCCCCAGGAAGGAATGGATGAGGCTGAAGAAGCAGGCTAAGCAAGTTTAGGACCAGCGGACTGAATAATACTGGCTCACTCTGGGGCATTAGGCGCTGTCTCCAGTTGTCTGGTGCCTGGAGGTGGGGTGATTAGGGCAGTGCGATAGTACCCCAGGTGAGATCCTAAAGTAAGGAGGCAGTTGGGAGGAGATGGCTCTGGATTGGCTGGTTTGCATATGAAAAGTGCACAGGTAAGGAATTAATGAGTCCTGGGAAGGTTAATTGTGTAAAGCACAAGCAAAATACTATTTTAAAGGAAATCAGAGGAAACATTCATTCTGATTAAAGGAAGAACTTTAAGGCCCTTGTAGTTACAAATCACATTGGCACCTGACAGATTAACAGGAGAAAATCGAATTTAATTTCATACATATGGGGAATCTACACAAACATGGAAATTCCAAAGACAGGCAAAATGAGGTACATTCATCTTGCTGAAGGGCATAGGGGTCTGGGACTTCAAAGGGAAGGAATGCAGTTCACAAGAAGATGATAAAGAGTAAACATTTGGTAAACAATGTTTGCAGGGGCGGTGGAGGGGGCGGGGTTGGGGGACACTCAGGCCACTCAGAAACAATGGGACACACAGGACTTTGACCAAACAGGCCTTGCTAGGTTCCTCCCTGTCTAGCACACCTGGTTCACATCAGAATGCAGTTATCTATGGTGACAGCTCTCCTCCTGGACCAGGTCCTCCATCTAAATATTTTTCTGGCAGTTGAAGGGGAGGTAAAGAGCTTTTCCTGAGGTTTTGACTGCTTTTAACTCAAAAATAATCTTCATGCTAAAGTGGCCCATCTTGGAATGGCCTGCCCATGGCCCCTACAGGAGCATCTGGGAAGGTTTCCTTGAAGAATAGGAGGGGCTGTGATGTATACTGTTTGGGGGGAAGGGGAGTGAGAGGGGATGCAGACACCGTGATGTGTAAAACTTAAAGCAAGTATAGGCTGATGTGATTGGACAGGTGACATGTGAAGGTCTGGAGCAAGGGCAGGGAGAGAGGGTAGTTGGACGTGAAGCCATGAGTGTAGCTACGGGCCGATTGTAGCTGCTATGTGTGGCTTCTATGCGGCCGACTGAATTTGGAGAACCTGGGTCCTCCCTGGTTCTTGGTTTTCTCTCTTGTAGTAGCATCATAATCCCTGCCTCCCTCACCATGCCCCACGGTTTTAGTGAGGCGCAGTGGAGCATGAGGATGCAGCCATGCAATGATGGGGGTGGAGCGTGGTCAGGGCACAGGAGGCGAGGGTGCTTTCCTTCAGAGCCACGTTGCTGGCTGTGAAGGGGGCCGTTGCTGGAACCCCCATGGTTTCTGACCTTGTTTGTGACTCACAGGATGATGATGAGTGGATCTCCAGGAGGGCAGTCCACAGTCCTCAGCTCCTGGTCTCCCTAACACTGGCATCTTTGCCCCGCCCCCACTCTGGGGGGCGGGGGCACCGCCTGGCCCTCCCTGCAGACATGGAACTGCCTCTCTTCAAGTTAGATCATCCCTCCTGGGCAGCTCTGGGCAGTTACCTGGTCCTTGCTTGATGGTGAGGTGCCGTGAACTGAACACAGTCAGCCTAACCCTCTGTACCTGATGAAAATAGAAAGATTATATGGTTAGCTTCCATCTGCTGGTCCTGGTTTTGCTTCTGGGCCCCCATCTCCCAAGACTACTTCCTCTCCTGTAAAACATATCTGCAGTCCTTTTAAGCCACTGTTTCCTCTCTCTGAATTATGGAAGGTCTGAGGCACATGATCCAAGTATTTATATCTTGCTGGAGTCCTCACTGTAGAATTCTTAGAGGTAGGCTTCAGTGGGGTATGGTGACCACAGTCATGAGAATTTTAATTTTTTATGTAGCAAATGCTCCCGCAGTACTTAGTAGGTGCCATTCATTCAATCTCCATAACACTTCTGTGAACTAGATAGTAGTTTCCCTGTTATATAGCTAGGACACACAGAGAAGCACAAAGAAGTTAAGTATTTGCTGAGGGTGCACAGCTAGTAGGATCAGAATGAGGATTCCAATGCAAATTGGCTCTAGAGTCTGTGCTCCCCACTACCCTGCTGTCCAGTCCTCCCTCGCCTGATGACAGGCTGCTCAGCCCCTCTCCTGTTTCCCGCCAAGAGCTGCATGCCTCCCCTCTGTGCTAAGAGCAGACTAGTCTTAGCCCCCGGCACCCCTCAGGGAGGGAAACCATGAGAAGGGATGGACCTGTCACCAGGACATCATTGGCATCAGGATGGCTGCCTGAGGCTGCTGCTTGCAGAAAGCACAGCTCAGGCAAGGACAGGCCCTACGTGAGGGCTGTTGAACGGGACTTTGCTACCAATCTCACTGAGCATCCTTGCCGCACTGCGGTCCAGAGTATGAGCTGTAATGAGACGAGAGGTGCTGGTGGGCCTGGAGCCCTAAACCAGAGCCATAGGTGGGCTCGGAGATGTGTGTGGAGAGAACAGCCCATGGTATTCTGGTGTCCTTCCTGGTGTTCGCTGTCCCTGGGAGAAGCCATTTCTGTGCTGCTGAGCTGGCGTCCTGAAGGGAAAGGGCGTCGCACATGGGATCACCCGGAGAGCACTCACAGGGCCCCTTCCGTGTAGTACTCTGAAGCTCCGTGCTCCACCAGGGGCTCAGCCCCGAGACCCACATCCCCTTCTCATTTAATAAACATGTCCGTGAACTTGTAAATGTGTACTCTGGAGGAACCAAAGAAGAACGAGCTACAGTTCCTGCCCTAGAAAATGTTGTAACCTACCTGGGGATGGGGAAGTGCCTGGAAAGGTTGAGAAGAATGTCTGGATAAGGAGCCCACCTTGGAAGGAGAGCACCACAGATCGGCTTCAGGAGGGTGTTGTGTAAAGGAGGCAGGAACTGGTCCAGGTCCCGGGGAATGAGCTGCATGGAGGTGCAGAGAAAGAGGAAGGGTGTGCTGGGGCGCCTGGGTGGCTCAGTCGGTTAGGCGTCGGCTTCAGCTCAGGTCATGATCTCACGGTTCGTGGGTTCGAGCCCTGCGTCGGGCTCTGTGCTGACAGCTAGCTCAGAGCCAGGAGCCTGTTTCAGATTCTGTGTCTACCTCTCTCTCTGACCCTCCCCTGCTCAAGGTGTCTCTCTCTCTCTCTCAAAAATAAATAAAATAGTAAAAAACAATTATAATGTTATAAAAGTGCTGGATACCCTCTGGTCACCCTGTCCACTGCTGCCTCTCTCCCCACCATCCCCTTAGCCCCAGGAGGCCAACCCCATGCACACTGCACCTCTGGGCTCAGCTTTGGGCTGCAGGGTGGGCTTGTCCAATAGGAGACACCGGAAAGAGAGCCGAAGACCAGAAGAGAATGAGGGCAGATATTTATTCCTCCTGGTCCTGTGGCTGTCGTTTGGCTCTATAACCCTTCACTGAAGCCACAGCTCCAAACAGGCAACCCTCTCAGCTTGGCCATTCTCTCCAGTCCTGTCACCACTTCCTCCCCAGCCCCTCAAGCTGGAGTGGGAAGTGTCTTTCCTCTGTTACAAGCCCAGAGTATTAGGTTATCTGTTGTCTGTTCCCCTGAGCTCTGCTCAGAGCTCATCTTTGAAATGGTCTTTTTTAAAACTGCTCAAATTTAGTTTGAATGCACTCTGGTTCCTGCCAGGAACCCTACTGAAAAACAAAACAAAACAAAACATTTCAGAGATACGGAAAGTGGATGGGCAGAACAGGTAGGAATTCACAGACCTGCCAGCCGAAGTGTAAGGTGGGAGAAAACGGGGGTCAGGGTCCAGAATGAACTTGCCGGACGTTCCACAGATCTCTATAACCCGCATCCCTCCCTGTCTTCCAGGACGCCCCTGCCTGCCGCCGTTCACCGCCCAGCGCCCCCTCTGCCAGGTCTTCTAGCCAGAGGATGGGGATGGAGAGGCGTGGAGTTTGGCGCCTTGGCGGCTGTCTGACCGTGCTCTCGCTGCTCCTGTCCCTGAGCCTGGCACAGTACGAGGGCTGGCCCCACTACCCTGAGTACTTCCAGCAACCGGCCCCCGAGTACCACCGGCCTCGGGTGCCCTCGGATGTCGTCAAGATCCAGCTCCGCCTGGCGGGCCAGAAAAGGAAGCACAGCGAGGGGCGGGTGGAGGTGTACTACAACGGCCAGTGGGGCACCGTGTGTGACGACGACTTCTCCATCCACGCGGCCCACGTCGTCTGCCGGGAGTTGGGGTATGCGGAGGCCAAGTCCTGGACTGCCAGTTCCTCTTACGGCAAAGGGGAAGGTAAACGCTCTGTGCTTTGGAACTGAGTGCTAGTGTCCCTGGAAACCCTGGGAACAGCCCCCCGCACCGATAACCTGGTGCAGGAGGCTGCAATTGCTATCAAGTGTGAATTCCTGGTAATACTTCCGCTGGAAAGTCTCCTATGTCTGTGCAGGAAGCTGGGAGCAGACGGGTGTTGGAAGGGGCACAGTGACCAGCCGACCTGCTTTGGACTTTCCTGGTTTTAGCGCAGGAAGCCCGGCATCCAAGAAAGGCCTCCTCGTGGCCAAAGCAGACCACTTGGTGACCCTAGATAAGGGCTGACATCAGGCTGTACTCATGGCTCCCTGGGCCCTGCTGGGGGCCGCATCAGCCAGGGAAGGTGATGTCTTTCTCCCAAGTGCCCCCTTGAAGGGGTGCCTTTTGCGCTTTCTCACAAAGGCCGCCTACAGGCTCCTGTTCCCTGCCTCTCCCCACCACGCTGCTCACATAGCATTCTCGTTGTTAACACTAATATGCTGTTGTGGGCGTGTCCATGATGGGAACAGAGTTGCTTTGGGTTTTCCACTTTGGTTGGCCTACTCTTTCTTCCCTTGTCAAGTTCAAATCAAAATATTTTAGGGGAAAAAATGTTTTAGTAAAAGCTTTGAGGGACAGCAGGTGATGGAGTCCAGAATCCTGAGCTCTGTCCATGGAGGGAGGAGCTAACCCATAATATTCTTGGCTAAGGTCTGGGCTAGAGTCTAGGACTCTGACTTTGGAAGCCTCCCAAGTGATTGTATATATATCCAGGTTTGGTAGTCATTGAAATAGATCATTATTATGGTTCCTTTCAACCCTTGCTTTCTGTTATTCTAGCAACGATAGGAGAAAGGAAACCCATCTTCTATGTATCTCACCTCCATTCAGTTATGTTCCTTGGGAATAACCAGACCAAGAGACCACACTTCGAGTAAATTGTTCTCTGAAACTGACTAGGTTCCCTAGCAGTGATGAGATTAAAGTAGCAAAGATGTGGGGCACCTGAGTGACTCAGTCAGTTAAGCTTCTGACTTCGGCTTAGGTCATGATCTCATGGTTTGTGAGTTCAAGTCCAGCGTTGGGCCCTGTGCTGACAGCTCAGAGCCTGGAGCCTGCTTCAGATTCTATGTCTCTCTCTCTCTCTCTCTCTCTCTCTCTCTCTCTCTCTGCCCCTCACTTGCTCATGCTCTGTCTCTCTCTCTCTCTCTCTCTCTCTCTCTCTCTCTCAAAAATAAATAAACATTAAAAACAAAAAATTTAAAGTAGCAAAGATGAGTTGGCAAATGCTGTCTCCTATTCAAATCTCTGGACATGTCTCTGTACTTGTACCTCTCCATGTATTCTGCTGACCGAGTAATCCAGGGGTAACATCACATTTGTGTTTTCAATCCCAAGCTCTCAAGCCTAGGTATTTTATAACAAATACTTTCCAATGGATGTGGGTTTTTTTTTCAATGACAACTTTATTTTATTTCTACCCAGTCTTAAGGTTTACCTTGTCATCAGATTAGATGACTGTGGTTTTTTTTCCTCATCCCCAGTTCACCTGGCCAGAAGTGGGCATGGCGTGGCCAGGGAGGTGGGATAACCTGGCTCAGACTTTGCCATCCAAAGGGGACAAAAGGAAAAGTGTTAAAGAGAGCAGAGGGAATACGTGAAGGAGCAATATTGAAACCATGGTGCCTGGAATGCAGGCTGTGTGAATAGGATGGTACTGCATGGGGGATTTGTGTGGAAGGCCCCCGGGGTCACGGGTCATGGTAGAGACTGCAACATGAGAGGGATGTGCTAGAGACATCTTTGAGGATGGATAGGGATGCGGAAGGAGCTGCTTCTGCTTCAGCAGAAGGGCTGAAATGGGCATTGGGGAGGGGTGCCATTGTTGGTAATGACAGGGTCTAAGCTTCGACCATGGGAGAGTGGCCAAGGCAGGGTGGAGGAAAGGCACTAGGGAGAGAAGCTGTAGTAACAAGAGGTCACAGAGTCCTGGAAGGGTCCTCTGTGTGGAAATTGAAACCAGCAGGGCTCAGGAAAGGAGAAGTATCAAAAAGAAAGGGAGAAACAGGGGCGCCTGGGTAGCTCAGTCAGTTAAGCATCTGACTCTTGATTTCTACTCAGGTCATGATCTCCTCGTTTGTGCAACTGAGCTCCACATCAGGCTCTATGCTGAAAGAGATCTGAGCCTGCTTGAGATTTTCTTTCTCCCCTCTCTCTCTGCTCCTCCCCTGCTCATGCACGTGTGCTCTTCTCTCTCAAAATAAATAAATAAACATTTTTTAAAAATAACCATAGTCCATGCCTGGATGGCTGGACTACAGAGTTTTTTTTTAATGTTTATTTATTTTTGAGAGAGAGACACACAGCGTGTGAGCAGAGGACAGTCAGAGAGAGAGGGGCGGGAAACAGAATCAGAAGCAGGCCCCAGGCTCTGAGCTGTTAGCATGAGTCTGATGCAGAACTCGAACCCATGAACTGTGAGGTCATGACCTGTGCTCAAGTTGGCCGCCCAAACAACTGAGCCACCCAGGCACCCCGTATTTTTCAAAAAGAGAGAGAGAGAGAGAGGGAGAGAGAGACAGAGAGAGAGAGGGAGGGAGGGAGAAACAAATGTTTAAAAAAGTTGTAATCTGTCATGTCTCCCGGTCTTGGGGCTTATGTGTGTGTAAAGTGGCACTTTTTTTTTTTTTACAACATGAGAGACCTTTTAAATATAAAGGTATTTAGATATCTTCAGCATCCATTTCGGATTCTTAGCACTAGGGATGTGGTGGGCACTCAGTACATATTAGCTGACAGATTCATTTTGATTTAGAGAATACTGAAAACAGTTGACAAGTGGTCATTGGCATAGAGACCAGAGCATGTGACCAGTGTGCAGGGTGTGCTTCCACGGAAGGAGTTTAACCTTGCAAATTGGCTCGGTGCATGAACTGGAAACCCTTACGAGGCCGTCCCTCTGGCAGCGCTCACTCTCACCTGCTCCTGGTGTGCAGACAGTAGTAAGGAGCCCCAAGACAGCATCCAGCCCTGCCCAGGTTTTCCAGCCTGGACTGTCAACGGGCCTTTTTCCCTAAAGTGTCTTTGAGCCCAGGGAGCTCATGGACCCTTTCAGAGGGTTCTAGAGGGAACAGCTGGATACACTCTGGATGGGTGTCACAGTAACCTTTGCACGTCTTCAGACCTGGGATTAGATGGGCTCCTTCTGCTGTCCCCGTCCCCACCTCATTGTTCAGATCAGAGTGACAAAGCCAGCAGATGAACAGTTGCCCTGACAGCAGCAGGGAATCCTCTGGTGTTCAGAAAGAGTTTCACTTGGGATCTCTGTCTTCCAAATGGCCTGTTAATGGGTTTATACATCTTCTCTCCTTTTGTTAGGAGAAACATGTCTTAGAGTGAATGAATGGACACAGTAGAAGGAAGTTTTGCTACTGATCAGCTGGCTCTTTGTGTCCAAAGTCAGAGCCTCATCTGTGATCCACACGCCCGTTTCCTATCAGCCCTGAGATGGCATCTTCTGAACTGTGCCCAGAACCACCCTGCATCCCAGTAAGCAGAACCAAGGCCTGCTGCTTTGGGATCAGAAAAAATACTGTCCTCGAATCAGGCCAAATTAGTATATGGTGCCTGGTGATGCTGTCTCAGGCTATGAGGAAATTTATACTACCATCTATGAAGAAACAACCGATGAGAACATGTGAAGGGCAGGATTATTGACAGTGAGCTAAAGCTACTCAAGAAAGCAGCTCTTTGGAGGCACCCGGGTGGCTCAGTTGAGTGTCTGACTTTAGCTCAGGTCATGATCTCACAGTTTGTGAGTTTGAGCCTGGCATCGGGCTAGCTGCTGTCCCCTGTTTTGCCCTCACGCTCGCGCTAGCGCTCTCTCTCTCTCTCTCTCTCTCTCTCTCTCTTCAAAATGAGAAGAAAAGAGGAAAGCCGCTCCTGGGATCAGCTCTTTGGGGGAAGCTAGTTCCCTTAGCACCCCAGAGAGCTAATTTCAAATGTTCCTTATCAAAAAGTAAAGCAGGTCCTGGAGTGTCTGTTCTGCAACTCCAGGTAGTTGCTTTGGCTGCATGCTGTCCTGCTTCCCATCCCCTTAGCTGGGGTGGTTTCTCTTGTTACAGATGGGTTAAGGGCCCTGCTCCTTTTCATTCACTGTCTCTGTCCCTTCAGCAGCTTTGCCACCGAATTTCCAAAGAAGAGGCCCCACTTCAAACACGGAGGGTCTTTTCCGTTGCTAGTTCTTAGCAAGACAAACATTGGTCTGTTGCTGAAGCAGCAACTGATTAGGGAGCATGTGTTTCTGTGGAGTTTGATGGCTGGGAAGTGAGGCCAAGTTGAGAAACCAGTTGGAAAACCTCAGGCCAGATGTTTCCAATAAGCTTGTTGTTTCCCACAATGCGTCTGAGGCACTCTGGTTCAAGCCTGGACCAGCCATTCATCACAGCGAGCGTGTTTCAGAAGGCCCCCCGGAGTCAGGGACTGGCCCCGTGTCCTCTATGACCTTGAAGAACCTCAGATTCTCCTCAGTGTTCTTGTCTCTATATTGGGAGTGTTTTTATCTGTGTTTTTCTTTCAACATGGAAAGGATTTACTGATTAACTGGAAGGAGGAAGGGAAGGGGGGCTGGACACATACTGGGCACATACATTATCTCATCAAATCTCCATGGTGACCTGTTTGTTGGGGATTCTTGTTTTCACTTTAGAAATGGGAAACAGATTTGGTTAAGCAGCTGGCCAGTTATGTGGTGCCCAAGCCCAAGGCACAGAGATTGAGCCCAGGTTATCTGGTTCCATTATACTATAGAGCCGTGCCTGAAGCCATGAGGAAAAGGAGGCGTTTCATTTTATTTCCTTTTATTTTGTAGTAGTTCTTAGGAAAATCACTATTTGAAAACCCTTTAGCACTTAAAAAATTTTTTTTAATTGTGATAAAATATACATGCCATCTTCACCACTTTTCAGTATAATTTAGTAGTGTTAGTACCTTTCATATTGTCGTACAACCAACCTCTTGAACACTTTTTATCTTGTAGAACTAAAACGCAGTCCCCATTCAACTACTGCTCCTCATGCTTCCCTGTCCCAGCACCTGGCAACCTCCATTCTACTGTCTGTCTTTATGAACTTGACTCCTCCAAGTATATCATCTAAGTGGAATCATCTTGTTTCTGTCATTTTGTGACTGGCTTATTTCACTTAACATAATGTCCTGAAGGTCCATCCATGTTGCAGCCTATGTTAGGATTTCCTTCCTTTTTAATGCTGAATAATAGTCCAGTATATGTATAGACCACAATTTGTCAATGGACACTTGAGTGTCTCCCAGCCTTTGACTATTGTGAACAATGTTATATTGCACATGGGTGTGCAAATATCTCTTTGACACCCTGCTTTCAGCTCTTTCAGGTGTATATCCAGAAGTGGGGATTGCTGGATCATGTGGTAATCCCATGTTTATTTTTTAAATATTTATTTATTTATTGAAGTATGGTTGACACACAATGTTCCATTAGTTTTGGGCGTATAACATAGGGATTAGAAAAGTGTCTACTTTATACTGTGCTCACCAAGACTGTAGCTACTACCACCTGTCACCTTATTGTGCTATTACAATACCATTGACTATATTCCCTACTGTGCCTTTCATCTCCATGACTTACTAATTCTATAACTGGAAGCCTGTGCCTCCCATTTGTAGCTTCTTGAGGAACCACCATACTGTTTTCCATAGTGGCTGTATCATTTTACATTTTTTGCAACCACTAGGGCACAAGGGTTCCAGCTTCTCCACCACTTTGCCAACACTTGTTATTTTCTGTCCTTTTGGTAGTAGCCATTCCAATGGGTATGAGGTGTTGCCTCATTGTGACAAACCCTCTAGTACTTTGCATGCTGAATTCTCTACTTAGTGCAAATCAGGTAGAGACACGGAGGAGAGCAGAATTCCACAGGGCCCCCCAGGTGGATTGTTTGACTGCAGCCCAGCCCTGCCTTCACTTGACTCCTGGAACATGAGGAGGTGGCGGCTCTGTGGGTTAGTCTAATGGGGCTGTCTTGGTTTCATTGACTAGGAAACATCAGGAAGTGAGAAGAGCACTCAGTGGACCAGGTTCTGGGTTGAGAGAGTGGCCATGCAGAGCGAGCCACCCTCTCTGAGCGAGAGCTCTATGTATCGAAGTCGGAATAACAATGCCTTGAGGTACCCAAGAGTCAGGGAGGTGATATGTATGAAAATGCCAGAAAAACTCCAAACCCTCAGTTGCTGGATAGCTTACGTTTTCCCTAAGGGGTCAGAATTCAGCCTCTGCTGCAGATGGAAGGTGGAAGGTGAGTCTGGCTTGGACCATAGTCAGTATAACTAAAATCACCATCATCATCATTGTTACCATGCTTGAGTACCTATGAGCCAATGATAAACTAGGCATGTGCCATGTATTATCTCTATTCTGTATACACAGCCCTGCAGTTGAAGTGTCTGATGAGAAAGAGGGGCTTTGACCAAGGTCATAGAGCTAAGTGGCTCTGCCAGCATTAAACCTAGGTTAGTATCCAACATCTCTGCTCTTTCTACAATACCACGTGACTTCTGGTCTCAAACCTGGTTTCTGTCCATATCACATTCAGTCTACCACATCCCCAAATCACATCAGCTGCCTACTCTGGAAAGGGAATCCAGATGGTCTAGAACTATACCCAATATATTAAACATACTAAAAACTGATGGATGACCACAATAACTGCCAAAACTAGGGAAAAATTCTCTTCCTATGTATGGCGTCGGTGCCTCCAAAGACTCAAACCTACTTTGACACAGTGCTTGGTCTCTCTCTCCTCTGCTTCCTTCAGGGCCCATCTGGTTGGATAATATCTACTGCACCGGCAGAGAGGCCACCCTCGCAGCCTGCTCCTCCAATGGCTGGGGTGTCACCGACTGCAAGCACACAGAAGACGTGGGTGTGGTGTGCAGTGACAAAAGGATTCCTGGCTTCAAGTTTGCCAATTCGTTGGTCAACCACATAGAGGCAAGTCTCATGCTCTTGATGACTCCCTCACGTGAATACTTTCCTTCTTCCATGAAACTCCCTTCTTGCCTATTGATTCCAAGAAAAGTGTGTGAGCACAAAAGAGGGGACCCAAACCAACATGGTTTGGTGCAGGGCAGTTGAGGGAAGGGGCTTCTGGGGAAGGGGATACCATCAATGGGGAAAGGGCATTCCAGACACAAAGAATGGCTTGGGTAAAGGCACAGAGGTGCTGAGCCGTGAACAGAGGGTAAGTAGGTCAATACTGCCCAACAGTAGTGTGAAATGAAGCTACAAAGAGCAGGCATGAAAGCTCTGTGCTCTGCCCAGGAGTTGCCCTTTAGGCTGGGGAAAATGTACTAGGTACCAATTGCTGTGTAACAAATTACCCCCCAAATGTTGCAGCTTCAAATAACAGACTTCATTAGCTCACTTCGTTTCTGAGGGTCGGTATTCCAGGAGCAGCTTAGCTGCTTGACTCTGATCCAAATTCTCTCATGAGGTCATCAGGGGCTGGAGTGACCTCTCCCAAGCTGACTCAGAGAGCTGTTGACCAGCTTTAGTTCTTTCTGGCTATCAGCCGGAGCCCTCTGATCCTCTGCACACAACCTCTCTATAGGCCTAAGATGGGCAGTTGCCCTTCTCCAGAGTGAGTGACTGATTCAAAAGGGATAGAGAGAAAGGGAGCAAAACATTGAGGCCACAGCCTTTCATAACCTAATCTTGGGATTATTTCTGCTATATGTACACAGTCTGGGAGAAGATTACCCAAGGGTGTGACTGCAGAAGGTGGAGACTATCGGGGGCCATCCTGGAGGCTAGCTACCAAGGACCATTGTTTCCAAATCTAGCTGGTGGTCATAATCACTCTTAAAATACAGCTACTGGGGCCTCACCCCAGACCTTCTGAATCAGAATCTCCCAATAGGGGAGGAGACTCATTTTTTAAAGCTCTTTCAGATGATTCTGTTGTTACCAGCCTGACCCAGCATTTGGAAAGGGCAAAGGGCTTGTGACCCTTCTAAACTTATGGCTAAATTTCAGAGTTAGCTTTTCAACAAGTTCCCCAAACACCAAAATCAATAAACGTTTATGGCACTGTCCTTGTATACAAGGTGTGTGGGGCTTAGGGCAGGAGGAGTGAGGCTCAGGGACATGATGGATGTCACCCACAGGGAACTATGGGATCCAACATGAACCCAGGCCAAGGATCCTTCACTGTGCTTTTTAGCCTCCAGCTGACCCCAGGACCAGCGCTGAAGAAAGGCAACTTGAAATTGCCCTATTTGGGCTCTGGAGGAAGTTCTACCCAGACTGTGGTCTTTACATTTTCCTCTCATGAGTCATACCATCTTGCTCTTTTCTCATCTGTTCCTAGAGCACACTGAGTAGGCTGGGAACTGCAAGAGGATTTCCAGCTTTCTCTCAGCTGGTAGGATCAGACCACTTCTAGCTGACCCTCTTCACATGCTGCTGTTTTATCTGGGGGAGAAGTAGAAGTGATTGTTGAGGAGTAGATGTGCTTCAGTGTTCTAGTTACTGATAACAACTTCACTTTACCGTAAAGTCTATGATTTGGAGGGTGGGCTTGTCCAGCCTTGTGTTTCACTTCCCTCTCCGCTCCTTATAACCTCATACAGAATAATTAACACCCACTTATACCCACCTCATCTTTCTAATGTATTCTGGGGGGTAAGAGGTATAGCTAATTCACTGTTGTATTCAGTAGAAATAGTGCCGGGAACCTGATGGGAACAGTGTCTCCAACCCCCCAATTTTCTTCTTCCTAGGAATGCATACCAAAGATTGTGATCCCCCAAAATGAAGAATCTCCCAGGATAAAATATCAAATTAAACAGTGATAAGAAGTACATAGAAGCAAACCATTCCTTCATAGCATCATAATAGATGCTTAATAGAAATATGAGCTTATTTATAACATCTTTATTTTATTTTTTATTTTGTTAACATTTATTTGTGTTTGAGAGACAGAGAAAGACAGGGCATGAGTGGGGAAGGGGGAGAGAGAGAAATAGAGATGCAGAATCTGAAGCAGGCTCCAGGCTCTAAGTTGTCAGCACAGAGCCCGATGCGGGGCTCAAAATGAGTTGTGAGATCATGACCTGAGCCTAAGTTGGATGCTTCACTGACTGAGCCACCCAGGTGCCCCTATAACATCTTTAATGGGCTTCTGTTTAGCCTAGAACCTCAGGATAATACACTTGAATTGCCAAATGAAGATCCAAACTTCTGGGCATAAGAAAGTCATTGATGGCTTGAATAAAAAGAAAGTGAGCCAAAATGTCAGAAGGTTTTGGGTTGGGGAATGAAAAGACTCATCTACCATTAGAAAAAAATGAATCTGGAAAAGATCTCTGTGAATGGCACTTCAACAGAGAAGTGTCTGTTGAAACTGGCTCACAGAAAAAGCAGAAACTTGACTGGGTAGAATAGGCAGAGAAGTGCCCCCAAAACGTATTAGGAAGTAATTTTTTATTCTGGAAGAGCTAAGAGTCTATCACAAAAGCTTAGTACCAACCTTTATTCTGGACATTCTTGGGTGCCTGGTCCATACACAGCATGGTCTACGATACCATTAGGGAAAGAACACATGGCCCTTGTCCTCCTGGCCTTATAGCCTGAGAAGACAAGATGCATGCCTTTAAAAAACTAGAGGATCATTTTGAAGCAAGGAATATAGCCCCTAAATAAGTTTACTGTAACCTAGAGAGGACTGCCTTGGGGGATGACTGGGTTGAGGGGCAGGATGACTTCCACAGTGTTCCACACTTTTCATCTTCCTAGAAGGCCTCCCCCTGCTCTCGTACAATCAGGCTGGTTACCATGAGCCAGACTGGGAGCTTTCTTATCCAGCCACAGACACCAAGGACACTTTTAACTGAAGAGCAGTCCCCTGTAACCTCTTACTTTGGATACCAGCTAAACATAGGTCATGAAAGGGCCCACATTTCCAGATGTCTAAGGAGAACCTTTGAGAGTTGCCACTCCATCTGTCTTTGTAGCTGGAGTCCATATATACTGTCACAGCTGGCCTGATGGGTAGGGAGCCAGACCACCTAGAGGAGATATTTGTGGGATGCTGAGAAGTTTCTCCAAATACCTCATGTAATAGCCTGTGTCAGTAGCTGAAGTCATGGAATCATTCCTCCTGGCTAAAGAAATGTCCCCTATTAAACATTTGTGGATGAGAGGAAAAGATGTAGGCTGGTGGACACGCAGTTAGGGGGGGTCACAGTGTGATGACTAATGGTGCCTGGGAGAACTGTGGGTTAATCAGCACGAACAGAGTGGATGGTTCTAGCAGTATTTTCTGGGGCCCTGCTCCTGCCTCTCCTACAGAGGAAATTTGCATGGAGATTAAAATGTGCACTGATAAAAGTTATAGGGGACACAAAATTAGGAGGTATTGCTGTAATATGGCCTGATTGAATGAGATTCAGGAAAACCTCAGTAAGTTGAGATAAAAGCCCCAAACTGTAATATACTCAGGATGAACATGAGATCCTATATCAAGATTTATGGGGAAAAAATCTGCCACAGAGTAAAAGACAGGGAGAATGACTGAAAAGCATTGATTATATCTTTAAAATCCATGAAGGGGATTGGCCAACAGAAAGCTCAGTATAAGCCAAAGCTATACTGAGCCGAAGATATGGCTGGTAAAAGAAAAAGAAGAAAAAAGTAAATGTACACTGATGTGCTGATGGAATTCTTCCCTTAAACCCTGTTGTTTTGGGTTAAGAACTGAGTGCAGGGTTCATTTCTGGGGGCATCTCTTAGCTAGGTCACTCATAGGATGGACCAGCAGGATGTAGGCAAGTCTGGAAACCATATCATATGAGGAAGTGAAGAGACTATGTCAAGAAAAGAGAGGAGGGGAGACATGTGGGCTCTCTTTAAATATTTGAAATGTTACCATGGAGAAGATGTTTGATTTCTTCTAACACAGAACCAAGATGGACAAGAAGGTAATGGATGGGATGTAGATTTCAGCTCAGGATGAAAACTGTAACATGTAAGGCATACCCCGCCCACAGTGGATGGGGCTACCCTATTAGTAGCAAGCTCCTGTTCACTAGAATCATTCAGCAGGAACGGGATGACCTCCTGCCAGGAATGTTGCAGCCAGATTCCTACACTGGGAAGGAAGCAGGATGAGGTGATTGCCAAGTTCTAAGATCCCTTGTTAGCTCTGCATTTATGAAAATACACCCAGCCTGTGCTAGGGGTGCCCACACCTGGCTGTTGGCATTGCACACCATTGTATACATTGGTGTGTGTGTATGTGTGTGTGTGTGTGTGTGTGTGTGTGTGTGTGTGTCTCACACACACACACACGCACACACAAGGGATGCTGGCTGGTGTATGTGCTCTCTCCCTGCCTCTTCTCTGGTCCCCCACAAGCTTGACCTTGAAAGCAAGAGCAGACTCTGCCCTCACTCTTCCACATCAAAATGTGAGTACCTAGGGCCCGCCCTTGACTTTCCCAGTTTGGGGTCCATAAATTCAGACGTGGCCAAGAGTAGAGTGTGGTCAAAGTGAAATGTCTGTTAATGCTTTGTCTGTGTCTTGTGACCCCAGGAGTAAATGACTGGCCTAATGAACCCAATGAGGACACCTTTCCCCCTTTCCCACCTCATCTCTTCCCACTCTGCTTTGAAGGGTGTGGCTGGGCTCTACAGTGTCCATCCTCATTGACTCCTGGAGATCACAGACCATTGGAGATGACCCTCACAGGCTTTGCTTTCTCTGGAGCACACCGGAATTCCCCAAGCAGAGAGTGGAATAAAACTGAGCATCAGTCTAGACCAAGTTCATCCCACTTTGGGATGCCAGAGATATGAGTCACTAAGCCCAGGGACCTGGCTGATGAATTTCACTCAACGAGCTGTGTTTCCCATGAACTCTTCCATCTGCTTGGGGCATCCTCAGGGGCTCTTTAATGCTTCATGAATTCCCTTCTCAAGAAGGGAAGAGGCCTACCTCCTTTATATGAATGACCCCACCCAGAGAGAGTTTACAGGTTTGGACCCTGAGCTACCTATTGGCCAGCAGCCAGAACACTGGGCAAGTCCATTCCCTTTATTAAGATGGATGAACTATTTGAATTCAGTCCCTTTCAGCTATGACAGTCTGTGATCCAGAGCAGCGATGGTTTCTTCATCAAAATGATACCACATTGCACTTATCATTTACAAGGTAGCCGTAAATATTTGTAGAGGAAAAAAAAAATCAGATGATTTCTGCAAAAGTGCTTAGCAGACTATAAAGTGCTGCGGTAGCTTAGCCCTGCCACTGATTCACCAGCGTTGGTTCATTGCATCCAGAAAATTCATCAGGCAGAGTCTTGGTTCTTGGTTTGCTGACATAGACTGTACTGCCACATTGTGCCCTGTGGCCTGTTTCAGACCCTGGAGTTGAAGTCAGGACCCTTGAGTTCTGGTCTTGCAGAGCCTGAGAACCGCAGCTGGGAATCCAGAGTGACTGACCCTTCCTGGTGTCTCTGGACACCTCACTGTAAAACAGCACTCTCACAAGGCAAAGGAGTCTGAGGCCAGTCACCAAAACCTTCTCAAAAAGAGGCAAACAGGAGCAGATCATGAAATGTAACATACTGTTGGTTCCAAGCAAATGGATCTTTTTTAAACCTCGGGGTGCCTGGGTGGCTCAGTTGGTTAAGCGTCCAACTTCGGCTCAGGTCATGATCTCACGGTTCGTGGATTCGAATCCCGTGTTGGGCTCTGTGCTGACAGCTCAGAGCCTAGAGCCTCCTTCGGATTCTGTGTCTTCCCCTCTTTCTGCCCCTCCCATGCTCATGCTCTGCCTCCCAAATAATAAAAAAACAAAAAAAGTTAAAAAAATTAAACCTAGAAAACAGAGCCCCAACTAAACCTACCAGGATTTCAGAGGCTCTTAAATCGAGAAGCTTTGTTTCCTGTCTGTGGCAGTGGACAAGTTGGAAAAAGCATTAGATAAGAAGAGATTACAAATCCAGATGCCATCCTGAGGAAAGCTCTCTGCACTGGCTGTTTTGCACATTGCTAAGTCATGTGCTCACAGTCATGGGCTAAGCCCTAAGTCAAGGGCTCAAGGCTGGGGCTGTGTGTTGTGAGATCAGGGAACGTACAGCTTGTTTCCTTTTCTTTGCCTACCCACACTACCTTCATATCTACCCATTTTTCAAAGGCTCTTTTGCAAAGGCAGTTAGGTTACCAGAACTGATTGGAACCCCCCACCCCAAGCTTTCAGATTTAGGTGTGGCCTACCCCTCAGGTGGCCCCCAAGCCTCAGTTTCTCCTTGGGACAGCAGGCAGCCCGGAGGTCTGGAGAGAGACCAACAGAGGGATGAAGAGGACGGGGCTGAGAGAATCTGGTACCCCTACCCTCCACGCCCCCACATCCTTCTAGAAGGGCAATGAAACCTGAAAAAGCTCTTTCTTCTCTTAACCACAGGAGCTGAGGCTGTTGTGAATTCTTAAAATTCCAGGAGTCCAGGTTTTTATTAGTCACATACAGCTGCCAAAATGCTTCAAGGTTTTCCTCTCAGCCACAGCCTTATCTCAGCTGCATCTGGGGCCTCTATGAAGGTCCAGGAACTTTACAGCCAAAGGTTTTTCCCCTCCCTCCCTCTCCACCAGCGAGTGGGTGCACCGGTTGCACTGGGTGATTCAGGAAAGAAAGGGGGACCGTTCCCATCTCTGTGCAGTGTCAGAGGTGGTCATCTCTCCAAGCCTAAATCTAGTCCTACTTCCCTGATGGCCACAGGAGAGCTGGATGGTGTCCTTCTGTGGCAGGAGGAGAAATGGTGGCCAGACTGTCCAGCAAGGGAGTAAAGAACCCTTTTGAAAGCCCATAGCCTCTGAATCCTTATCTTGCTGCATTGTTGAGCTGGGCCATCGAATATAGTTGTCCCGGGTTTGTCTCATAATCATAGGAAGTTTGGGCAAAAGGATGTACGTATAAGATCCTGTCTGGTGTTAACATTCCATGATTCTGTTTATTGAGTCTCTATGTGGTCAGGGCTTACCAGCCACCACCAGGAGCACAGGAGAAGCCATTCCAGGGTGACCTATTTTCCCAACTAAAAGTAGGTCATAGCATCTGGAAAGCAAAAGGGTATTGATGCGGGTAACAGAGCACAATATTTGAAATTGTGCACATCCTGACAAACTGGAAACCAGGTCCCTAGCCAGGGCGGTGTTCACACAACTCTTTGAAAAGTATAAATACCGTTACAATCCTTTGCAACACGAAATACGTGAACAGGCAGCATTACACTTATCTGTTAGATGAAATAAATAAGTAGCAAATTAATTGATCTTAGATGAAATAAATGAATGGACAGCATATACTCAAACTTTGAACAGTGGAAATTGGGTGGAAAATTTGTGGCAGTTTGGAAAGGGAGAAAATATGGAAGATTTTATATGGAAGGGATGATATTTGGAGGAAGTGGGCAGGAGAAAGATTCCCTTTGTCCTGCTTGGGGGATCATTCTGTACGGGGGGGAGGCCCACTGATGTGACTAGCGTAGGGCTGCTAGTGTCCAGGCCAGTTCTGCAATGGACTGGAACGGTTCAGATGAAACCTCAACCATGTCGGAGGGGTCAGTGCCGAGGAATCCTCCGACTCCATTCCCAGGAGGCTGCTGGGAAGGCAGCTGTTGTTAAAGATGTCATGTCTGGTCATGCATTCATTTGATACATTTTAATTGAGCACCTGCACTGGAAATAAAGAGATTGAAGAAGTGGACAGCCTTGGCTTCCTGGAGATTACAGTACAGAAGTGGAGAAACACAATTTCGTAAATCGTTACTTTGTTCCCATGGTGATGATTACTCTGAGGAGCAGTAGGTACCCCAGCTGGGAGTCCCGCCCAGGACTTGGCTGGTCTGCGGCCTCAGCCCCCCTGCTGGGTTGGAGGGATGAGTTGCTGGAACAGGTGTCCTGCCAGCTTCCTGCAGACAGCAGGGCTCGTTTGTTCTCCAAAGAAGCAGTCTCTGTTACTTACTCCAGTGCTTTCAGGTTGGAAAATGAAACACAGAGCATTCGATTTTCCAGCAGCCTTGTGAGGCTCTTGATTTATAGAAGGAGGGCCCAGACAGACTGCAGGGTTTTTCCTCTGGTGGCTCAGAATGACCTCAGCTGTCCGCACCACCCACCCCAACCGGTGTCCATCCCATCAAGCCGAGGAGCAGAAGTTACTGCAACGCTTTCTGTCTTCCCTTTCATCCATCTGACCTGGCTGGAAGTTGCCAGATAGAGAAAATGTTACTTCTTACGTAGCTACTTACTATGTGAATTCCTGATTTGATCAAAAGGAGATCATTACAGATCATTACAGTGTAGCCAGACTTTACTACTACAACTTGCCTCATACCGTTTTCAGGTGGTAGCCACTACCCCATCTGGACGTGTGCTGAGGGTCAGATCAGCGTTTCATTCAGCTCAGTAACTTCCTTAGCATCGGATTTTGAGAGGAAAGGGAGGGTGTTACTAGCCCAGACGACAAGGGAGTGCGTGGATGAAATGTAGACCTTCTGCTTGTCCATCAGTCACACAAGTACGAAGAGAAGCAAGTACTGCCTAGTTGTTTATTTTGTATTAAACAAAGAATAAAGGGAGTCTATGAAATTTTTTGCTTGAGATCTTGATGTTCAGCTAAGTTGAACTCCTACAATTGGATTTTTAGAAAGCATTATTGGTTCATTCCAAAAATACTTGAGGGCCCACTATGTTTCATGTCTGGCACCAGGAGCCTTAGGGGATACAACAATTAATAAAGCCCAATTCTGCCATTGAGGGACTCACAATCCAAGAAGGTAGCAAAACACACACAAAGATAAATAATAATAGTACAAGAAAGTTAGGGTAAGTCAAGGACTAACTGACTCAGAAAGCAGATGCTAGGGGAGTAAACAAGACGTCAAATCTCTGTGTACCAGATATTTGGGGAAGGGGGCTTCATGGAGGAGATGGTTGGTGTCTCTTCCCTCCTCTGTCATGAGTGACAGCAGGAGACTTGCCTGTCTGGTTGGCCTGTGTGTCCCAGGGCCTCTCACGATGCCCAGGTGTAGCAGCTCTCAACTGTCAGTCTTCAGATGCATGAATGAGATCCCTGAGGTCAGCAGGACTCTGACAGCGAGAGAGAAGGAAGAGAGAATCGCAGGAAGGTTCCACGCTGGGCTTTAAGGAGTGATATCTATGGCAGTGAGAGAAGGTCGCTGGCTGGGAAAAGGGAAGGGAGAGGGTGGTATGGATCAGACCAGGGAGCCGAAGGCCTGGGGAGCCACAGGAAGGTTTGGAGCAAGATGTGGACACGTGGTGGGCCAGGTGGATGATGGTGCTGGTGGCATGTGAGGTGGCCGGGGGCAGCGATTCCCCCCACACTCAGCCTGTGTGGAAGGACAGAATTACTGCACCCTTCTTTCACTTCCACGGCTCTCCATGCCACCTGACTGGCAGATGCAGGTGGGGGTGCGGTGGTGAAGGAGGGCCAGATAAGGCCTTGCTGCATGGCTATAGGTGTGAGGAGGGGAAGGTGTGGGAGACGGGTGAGGCTTGTGTTCCGCAAGCTGGAAGGGCAGGCGCCTGACTCAGAAGGCAGAGGGAAGGGTGAGGGTATCTTGGATGTGTTGGGTGTGAGGTGCCAAGGAAGGTGCCAGGCTGAGGGTTGAAAAAATGTATCTCTATTTTGTTTTTTTTTTTAAGATTTTTTTTTTTTTTTGAGAAAAAGCACAAGTTAGCAAGGGGCAGAGAGAGAATCTCACGAGAGGCAGAGAGAGAGAGGGAGAGAGTGTGGAGCCCAAAGTGGGGCTCCTGGATGTGGGACTCAAACTCACAAACCGCAAGACCATGTCCTGAGCCAAAGCCAGATGCTGAACTGACTGAGCCAACCAGGCACCCCTGGAAGACCAGTTTTTGAGACAGCTGAAGAAAACCAGCTGATGGCTTAGAGAGCAAGATGCAGGAACCTACCAGCAGTGGAGGGATGGGTCTTGCTAAGTGAGCCAAGGTTGTGTGCCGTTAGCCAGCCATGCATTCTGGGTGGGATGATAGTGTGTCTTGTCACTGCAGTCCTCCCTCCTTGACTCCACTCCCGGCTTGCCTTCTCAGCTGGAAAGCCCTGGGCTGATATTCAGTGACAGCTTTTAAGAGCAGAGAGAAGAAAGATAGTTGGGCTAAGATGGGGCCCTTATAAGCACTCCTCTCCTATGGTGGGAGGCTTTGCACCTGACACCAAGCTTTCCGATTGCGAAGCGCATCCTTGTAAGGCTTGCTTGCCTTGCCTTCTCATTTATCTTTACCTGATGCAATCTTCCACTAGACTTTCAGTATTGGTGATTTTTCCTCATTGGCTACAGACCCAGACTGTCACATTGTGGAATTTTTGCAAGTCATTCACAGATGCTGCAAATGCGAAATGTGCAGGCAGGCCCAAGACGGGGAGTCCCGCGGTGGTGACCTTTCACTAGCTGTCTCTCCAGCTGCCCACTGATTAAAGCAGGGTGAGGGCCTGACCTCCCTGCACCTTCATTTTCCCTTTTGGAGGAGCATGATCATCACTCTCAAGCCCTGCTGGGGATGAGAGGAGTTCTGAATAGGACAAGTGTAGAAGGTTCTGTGCATTCTTTGGAGGAAGGCCTTTTTGGAGATCCGGGTGAACTATTGTCTCTGGCAAGAGAGATGGCGTTCAGACTTTAAAGTGTGCCGGATGCCTTACCAGCTTCTGGGCTATCGGGCTTAATGTATAACCAGCAAGTCTAGAGAGCTCTATATTAGAAAAGAAAAACGTGTATGTTTTAATGTTTCAAATCTTCTCTTTTGGAGTTGAACTTCTGGGGGAAAAAAAATCTAACCCTTGTGGTTATGGAAGAGATTCCACAACAGTGAGGTAAGGAGGGAAGTTATGTGTGTATGTGTGTGTTTTCCTACACAGAGGTCTCTGAGCAGCTTATGTGAGCTTGTTAGCTAGCAATGAGCCCTGGACGTGTGCCACGAAGGGCTTCCCTACCGCCCCCTGGCCCGGGTCCACGGGCAGCTGAAGGCAGCTCTCCCCTCACGTACTCTGGTCTGACTCACAGCTCCTCCCGGCAGAGCCAGAGTGCAGGAAGGACCTTGATCGTGCAGGCCCCAAAGGGACCCCCCAGAGGGCCGAGCCCCTGGCCTTGCCCCGGGTGGGTCTACTCAATACCAGGCAATGGACAGGGCATGGCTGGGAAGGCAGAGAGGCCCCGTGCCCATAGCACAGGCTTGGAGTCAGAACTCAGTTTTCACCCTAGTTACCCACATATTGGCTGTGTGAACTTAGGTTGCAAAACCTCGCTGAGTTTTCTCATGTTGTGCCCTGAGGGGGGGGGGGGGGGGAGGGGGGTGTGCCATCAGCCTTCTCCGAGATTGTCATGGGGATTGAGCAAGCCTAGAACTGACGGTAATGGATTTGTTGGTATTTGGAGAGTGAGGGCCCTTGCGGTTTTTTTCATTCAGAGAAGAGACAGGGCCTGGAGTTGGGGCTTTGGGAGGAAGCCTGGTGAGGTCCATGGAGGGCAGACACTATATTTTTTTGAATGAATGAATGAATGAATGAATGAGGTGAATCTGAGCTGAAGGAATGAAGGAGAAAAGAAGACATTCCATTGTGAAATAACAGCTGTGAGCCAGACCACTTTTCTAGGTGCTGGAGGAAACAAGTCCCTCTGGACCTTTCCTCCACTGCGTAGGTGCACAAACAGATGCCCACTCCACGCGTGCACACACACGCACGCACATGCCACTGAGTTGGTGGAAGAATAAGGACAAGGATAAAGACACCTCGCTCTAGCACTTTCTCTTCTCCAAGCCTGATTTCCCATGTCTTGAGCCCACCTGGCTTCCCCAGCTGTCACGCTTTCGCAGAAGAGAATGCCATCCTGCATCAAGATGAAGGCATATGAGTCTGCTGCATCCCCTCTCCCAAGGCCGTAGCGTGGATCGTGAGGGTCAAATTGGACTTCTCCCCTTAGTAAGCCTGCACTGCTGCCCCAGGGCAGAGGGGCAGTGGGGAGAGAAGGATCTGTGAATGTAATAAAGTTGGCCCAGTCCGCCTGCTCTGTGGAGTCACAGGGCTGATGCCCCACCAGTAACTTTCCTTCTGGGCATTACGCGTTACACACTGGAATTCCAGCCCTGCCCCCAAAGGTGGAAAGGGAAAGGAGGGGGCTGGCCCACAGGCTGCTCCATAGCTCAAGCCCTTTCTTGGCTTGCCCCTGTCCACGTGTCTTGGTGGCACAGGTCCTGTGGCCTGAATGGAGGCTGTAAAGGATCCAGGATTCAAGCTGGCAAACATAATCCTGCCCTGGCGCTTTCCTTCCTCTCTGCATGGAGAGGAACAGGGCCAAATGCCATCACTCCCAGCCCACATACTTTCCACTGCCTTGCTGGACAGCAAAAACAGGGTCTGGCCATGCCCTGTGAAGCCAAGGTGAGGAGACACGAATCCCCGGGCACCCAAATAATGGTTCTGTTCAACCTCATGGTTCATTTGCATCCTGGCTGGACAGGGGCTCAGGTACTCAGGTCGCCGGGATCCTCCCTGCCAGTGCCCCTGCCTAGCCCCACCCCTCTCCTTCCCTGGCCCAGCTCACTTCCTGGCCCACACTGCACTCCCTGCCTCTAGGTGGTTCTTGGGAGATAATTGGACTCAAACAGTTTTCTTTTCTGAAAAACAAGATAGTAAGAGTTGTAAACCACCTAGTTCTATTGTTTGAGAATGGACAGAAAACACTCCTTGTGGAACTCACACATAGTGTCTGTTACTATTGTATTGCAGTTCATCATATCTGAGTATGGATTTGGGGCTGGGGACAGCGAGGGGGCCGGAGGCATAGGTGGAATCAGTCATGACCGGCCATGGGCACCTCACTAAGTAATTCGGGCATTACTGTATAGTCAAGGGATGAGATCACTCTGTGTTTTAGAAAGAGTGCTGGTGGCTGGCCCTGTGGCAGATGGATGGAAGAGGGAGATGGAGGCAGAGCCTCAGGGAGCCTTGCAAGAGATGAGGTGCTCCCATTGGGCAAGGGCAGGAAGGGGAGGGGCTGGAACTGAGAGATTAGGGAGTGAGCTCCCCTAGTGTTTGGGGGAAGAGTGGGTGAACACAGGTATCACTAACTCCAGGTAGCCCCCCGTTTCTCTCATCCAGTTTGGCCCTCTGTCCTTCTACCAAATTCCTGCACCTCTGGGGTAGGCTTGGGGGCAGGGACATCGTGGCTCAGTGTCAGGGGTGTGGCGAGGGGAGCCCGCAGTGCAGTAAGGCAGGAGCCCCCCATTCCAGCCTTCTCCACTTCCTCCTGATGGGGTCCTGCCTCTTCCACCACTTCCACAGAAAGATGGATAGGGGTGGGGTTGGAAATGGGGGCAAAGAGTAGGCTTTCCGAGGGCTTAAACTTATTTGGAATCTTTCCTTTCCTTCCACAGCCCAATGGCTATGTCCTTCCCTACCTCCCTGTTGGGCAGGCCTGGGTCCCTGCACATAGCTTCTCCTTCCCCTCTTCTCTGCATGCCCTCCCGCTTCTCTCCTGGGATGTTCTCACTGAGGAATGCCGACCCCCAGGCCCAGGGGATTAAGTAGTGTTCAAGATGGCACCACCAGCCTCGTTTGCCTGACACATTTCAGTTTTACTGAAAGATTAGTGGGGACACACACACACACACACACACACAACTGGCACACATGTACTCACAGACGTGCTTTGGCATAAAACACAAAATCCAACTTATTTTTAATATAGAACCAGACAATTCAAAGAACACATTCTCTCTTCACTTATTCTGAAAACCCCCAGGAGAGGGCTGGGGCGCAGCGCTCCCTGGGCTTTTGGTAGCATGTAAAAGCCACCGGGGTCATGTGGCTCCTCTCCAACTGCTCCTGACCGCCTCTACACACACACACACACACACACACACACACACACACACACACACCAGTGTACAGGGCCTGAGGGCAGAGGCAGGCTGGCAGAGTCACCCCTCCAGGGCAGAACCCGGCATGTAACCCCCCTCCGTCTGTGCCTCCTTCCCAGAACCTGAACATCCAGGTGGAAGACATCCGGATCCGAGCCATCCTGGCCGCCTACCGCAAGCGCACCCCTGTGACGGAGGGCTATGTGGAGGTAAAGGACGGCAAGACCTGGAAGCAGATCTGTGACAAGCACTGGACAGCCAAGAATTCCCGCGTGGTCTGTGGCATGTTTGGCTTCCCTGGAGAGAAGACATACAACACCAAAGTGTACAAGTAAGGGGGATGCTCAAGCCTGGGCTTCCCGGGCCCTTGCCCTGCCTTGTTAGGGGTCGGCTCTTGGGGTGCACTCCCCGCCGAGGAGCCCTCCCTGTCCCTGTCCCTCCAGTGTCCCTTCAGTAAGCCTGCCCTTGAGGAACTGCCACTAGTGTGGGAGACAGACCCCACATGAATGATGAAAGTAGGGCAGAGGCAACGGGCAGGATGCTCCAGCCCAGAAAACGCCCACCTCTCAGTGCAGACAGCCAGCTCAGTGACCATAGGGCCTGAACCAGGACAATACCCAGGCCGGATGGGGCAAGGGCAATGCCAACTTAAGAAACGTTTACCTTTCCTCAGCAAAAGATGATTCTGAGAACTCTGGAACTTTTCAGCAATTGTCAGGATGTTGAAAAGTGGTTGGTTTTGATTCAGTTGCACCAATCCCAGTTAAACCTTACCTGTTGTGGTTTCCAAAGTTGGCATGTCCCAGGAGGCCGGGGAGCAGATAGCAACCAGCGCTGAGGGGAATATGGTGAAAGGGTTCGGCCCCGTGACAGGCTGGCCACTGGAGGACCTTGGCTGGTAGTGGGGTCTTCTTATCTCTTCTTATTACTGATGATGACTGTCTGTTTCCGAGTGCCTACTCCATGCCAGGCTCTGTCCCCCCCCCCTCCCCCCACCCCCTTCATCAAATCCTCACAGCACCAGGAAGTAGGAGTCTGCTTCAGAAGTCAGAGAGAAGGTATAGAACAAGGACAAACACTCAGCTACAGGGTCTACACGCCTAGAGAGTGTAGACTTACAACATCACATATTTCCTTTCAAACCAGGGACAGGGAACTTCGGAGTTAGGAGACACGGTTTGTAAGCTCAGCTCTCCTTCCAGATCCTTGGGTCAGTTCAGGCTGCATCCCTCCATGGGCTTGGCATGGCTGCCTTTGGTTGGAGCCCCCAGTCCACCACAGGGGGGAGTGCTGGCAGAAGGGCAGGCTCACAGCACCCCTGGGGGTGATCTTAGTAGCCATTCCCACCCCCAAGCCTCCCCAGACATGTCCCAGACCTTCCTGGTTGCTCAGGGCAGCTGGGAGGTGGCGTGGTCTCAGCCCTCTGAGTCTTTGGACAATTCCCACCAGCTGGTCAGCTCCTTCCCTTGGGGACACCTTCTCAGCTTTTCTGACCTATGTGAGCCAAGAAAAGCAAACCCCTCCCCTGGCTGGTCCCACCTGAGCCCCCCACCTAGTGGCAGGTCTGAGCCCAGTCCTAGGAAGGCGAAGGCTGCCGCCAGCTCATGACCAGGTAGCATGTGCCTTGTTCACATGGTATTTAAAGGCCATTTCCCCCCTTGTGGGCAGTCCTGAGCCCTTTTCCTGCTTTTGAGGAGGGGTCTCAGATCTGTTTTGACAGCTGCCCCCCCGGGTGATCCCCTCATGGGCTGGGTCAGAAACCCTCTCTTGGCTCCTCCCACTCCCATGTCTGTGGCTTTGCTTTCTTTTCACATGGGGACAGGAAATGGCTCTGAGGGCTGGGAGGCATCCAAGATGTTGGTGGCGGGTGGCGTTCTTGGCCAACTTGAGAGATGATTAACGGACACTGTGGAAAACCAGCTCCGATGCCTGACCTCTAGCTGGAGATGCCATGGAGGGGCAGGAGGCCAGGCATTAAACCTCTCAGGCTTGTTTTGTGTTAGACTCAGCTGAGAGTGGGGCCCCAAAAGAGAAGGGCCTGCTGGGGAGCTTCTGCCCCAGAGGTGCTGTTAGGGGCTGTGATGGCAGCCAGCTGGAGGACGTGATGAGCTGGGACTCCCAGGGCAAGGCTCAGCCATCACTTGGTCCAGGCCCTCAGTCTGCAGGGAAAGAGACACAGTGCTGAAGGGCAGGGGACTCAGAGGTCACAGAACCAACCTGTGGAGTCTGCAGGGGAGCCCAGGTATGTCCACCTCAGCCCCGGCTCCTGCTCTGCTCCAGGGGCAGGGTCTGGTGACAGCCCCCACCACAGGCTGGCTCTTGAGTCTGGGAGTAGGGCGGGGCTGGCCTGGGCCCAGGATGTCTGTGAGGCTACAGACAGCAGAGGGCTGGGAGCCGAGTGTCCCCGAATCTGTGACTTCCAGTAGCATCTTTCCCCATCTCCCCTTTGCCCTTCCCACAGCCTGTCCCTGCTGTTGCTGACATCCCTCCCTCCCTCCCAGGGAGACCTTCACCCTTAGCAAGGAGATTGTTTTCCAAGTGATTCTCTCTAGGGTGGGTGTCTCCTGGAATCCACCAGATCCAAAGAGGCCCCGCAGCCTTAGAGTTCACCAGAGCAGTGCCTGAGGCCTCTCCACCCTTAACTCTATCTGCTAACAACATACCTGGTGGCCACTCAGAGGCCTCCATTACCCCCATGGCCAGGCTCTTTATCAGAACCTCTCTACTTGCCACTTTCCACCCTCCAGTCCAAGTTAGAAGAGCCCAGTGGGTACCCACATGCCCCTCAGAGTCCTCACCCCCACAGGGCTGCTGAGAGTGAAGTCAGTTTCCCCACCAAGGGCTGCTTTTCCATGAGCTGCACTCTGCTCTGGCCTGGGGATCCATGAATGCTCCTTGACACTAATGAGACTGAAGGTTCAGGGCCCCATCCTTGGGGCCAGGAGCATATTGTGGTCTTTTTTTTTTCTTAAAGCAGGATTCTGATGTCATCACTGATTTATTGATATGAGCTAACTAAGCAGAGATTCTCTGTATGATGTTGCATCTCAGGGGTTAGGCAGATTTGGTTGGTTGGCTGAAACATAGACCAAAATGTGGCCCCTTGGGATAGAAATGCCTGACCTCCTTGGCACCCAGTAAAGGACATCCAGTAGAGGAAAGGATCCAAAGGCTTAAGGAGACTGGATGTTGGAGTGGATTGGTCATCCAAGATCTCACCCAGCCTGAGAGGGTCTAGAAGACCCACTTTCCCCATGAATGAGGAATACACTTGTGAGGGAAACCCTGGTGTTCTTAAGACAGCTCCCTGGTAGCTCTTCTCTGTAAACCACCCCTCACCCTAAATGCAGGAGGTGGTGACTGGCTCCCAGGGCAACAGCACTCAGCCCGCCAAGGCCAGGTGGGCGTGGTTCCCGAAAGGCTAGCAGAATCAGAGCAGCAATCCGAAGAGTTGGACTCCTGCACAGCCACAGCATGGCCTCGATGATCATAATGTTCCCAGAAGTCAAATGGATAGGAGGCCTTCTTAGTCTTTTTTTTTTTTTAGTTTATTTATTTTGAGAGAGAGAGAGAGAGAGAGAGCAAGAGAGGGGCAGAGAGAATCCCACACAGGCATCACACTGTTAGCACAGAGTCTGACGTGTGGCTCAGTCTCACTGTCTGTGAGATTATGACCTGAGCCAAAATCAAGAGTTGGATGCTTAACCAACTGAGTCCCCCAGGAACCCCCCAAATTCTTTATTAATAGAAAATCTAGGTCAAGAGAACAAAAATATAACCTGAATCCTATAAACAGAGAGTCAATCCCCAGACCTGAGCCAGCTTACAGACCCAGAACCTTTGAGTAAAAGGGAGGCTGGGTGCCCCTGAGGAAGGACTCCAGTACACTGCCAAACATTTACACTGTTCATCAATTTCCCAGCCTTCCCGAAAGGGACCGATGGCCTTTAACCAAATTAGTTGTGCACTGGGGAAGAAGAAATAATCAGAACTTTTCAACACAACTGGACACAGGCTCTGAAATGACACTGATGCGCGGAGACTCAAAGATCACCACGGCCCTCCAGTCAGAGTAGGGGCTTCTGTGGATTAGGTGATCAATGGGGTTTTAGCTTGGGCCTGTCTCACAGTGAGCCCAGTGGGTCACTGAACTCATCCTGTGGTTATTCCCAATTCTGGAATTCATCATTGGAATGGACACAGTAGCTGGCAGAATCCCTACAAAATCTGGCTTCTCCCTTGGCTGGGGAAGAGCCAGTAGGACTTTTCATTTTTAATGATTTATTTGCTTTTGAGAGAGAGCACGAGCAGGGGAGGTACGGAGAGGGGGACAGAGGGTCCAAAGCAGGCTCTGCATTGACAGCAGAGAGCCCGATGCAGGGCTCGAACTCATGAGCCATGAGATCACGACCTCAGCTGAACTTGGAGGCTCAACCAACTGAGCCACCCAGGCACCCCAGAACTCTTCATCTTTAACTGTATCGGCCCAGCTGAGTGTTCTTCCCACTACCCTGCCATCGGCCAGGCACCCCTTTCTCAAGCAGGCTTCCCCCTTGGCCCAAAACTGCATCTCATTCCAGTTGCTCTCCAATCACTGGGCCTAGAGTGGGCTGTCCACCCATCATCCACCAGCGCCTGGTATCTGCACCCCCCGGGTCTGGCCCTGGTGAATCATGGCGGCAGGGAGTAGCGGGGACTCCTGACGCAGTGGAGGCCTATGGAGGGCCACGGTGCATTCCTGTGAGCTGACATAAGGGAAGCAGGGCTGTCTGGGACAGGCGGGAGCAGCTATGTGCTCACTGTGGCACTTCAGTCTATATTAAGAGCTCAGTACATCTGTTCATGGGTAAGGTGGTGTTCACTGAAAGCTGGAAGCGGAAGGATGTTTCAAGCCGGTGAGGTCTGGCCGGTCCTTGTGCAGCTGATAGCCCCCGAGCGTGTTCTCTTGCCCAGTGTTGGGGGGGCGGGTAGGAGGAACAAGCTGTATACCGCCCCCCAAATGTGTCCTCCAGTCCGTGTGGGGGTGTCGTGGGGAACAAACTGGAGGTTGTTTCCAAGTACAGGGCCTTGTATCCAGGAAGTGGGGAGGGGCAGTGGTTCGTGGGATTATTCACAGTTCTCCTGTGTAGTTCTCTACTCTAGGCTAGGTAGCAATGTTGAGCACACCTCCTGAATTTTCCACGACAGTCCTTTTTTCAAAGATTCTGTGTCATGGTGCCCATAGGTACACTAGAGTTATTACCAGTTGAAATTTTTGGTTAAGAAAAGATATTGGTTTGGGGCGCCTGGGTGGTTCAGTTGGTTGAGTGACTTCGGCTCGGATCATGATCTGCTATTCCGAGTTCAAGCCCCACGTCAGGCTCTCTGCTGACAGCTGAGAGCATGGAGCCTGCTTTGGATTCTGTGTCTCCCTCTCTCTCTGCCTCTCACCAGCTCATGCTCTCTCTCTCTCTCTCTCTCTCTCTCTCTCAAAAATAAATAAACATTAAAAAAAATTTTTAAAGCAAGAAAGTATTGGCAGTGTCTGTAGGGTTTTACCTTTCTCCTATGTTCACATCCCGTTCACTCTCAGACAGAAACCTCAAGGCCTGCTAAGCTGGCAAAAATAGTACTCCATTTCTGCTGCATCCTGGACCAGCCTGCCCCAGGGCGGGTACCTCTATTGGGCAGCTGGCAGTGATGCCATCTGCCTCTCTCTGGCATCTCACGCGGGTTCTGCCAAGCAGGGACAAGCATACAGACCCAAGAGAGGTGAGCCAGCATGAGAGGCCCATCCTCCCTGCTCTCCTCCTCTGTAAATCCCACTATTCAAAGCCTAGCTCAAACCCTGCTCCTCGCTGAAATTGTGTGTGGAGTCCTCCTTTCTGTTTCTCCTTTAACTAATATAGTTGCTATTTATTTTACAAAAACATGTGGAGCCCTTCCTATGAGCTGTTTTAATTGCGTCACAAGTATCCTCATTTCGCTTTCCTTACAATCATATAAAGTAAATCCCATTGCTACTTCTGATTTGGAAGTGGGGAAACTGAGGCATGGTACCCTTTCTGTTAACCCGTTCACTACTTATTGATTGGTTGTTGTTTTAGAAAACACTTTGACTCGCCTTGATCCTGATTCTGCCTTTCAAAAATACATAAAAAGGAAGCTTTCCATGTAATAAAGGCTAAGAGCCTCCCTAGGCTATGCTATGGAGACAGCCTCAGCCTCACTGACACCTGGGTGAAGATTTGATAAGGTCTGTGGCTGAGTTTCATGACCATTACAATTTCCAAGCAAATTATACTTTGAATCAGCCCATGGTGTGCTTTCAGACTGTTCTCATTGCTTCTCATTGGATTTGGATTCACACCTTTAATCTTGTGTATCACTGGGAGAAGAGTTTAACATTCAACTTGTTCTGCTCATTGACACAGGCAAGGAGCAACAACCAATCATGTTGAAATCATCTGAAGGGTTTGGGTGGGCGACCATCTGTTTTGCCTGGGACCTGGGGTCTTATCTCAGATCCTTTTTTGCATTTCCTGTTTACAGGCTTTAGTGCTGTCCCACTGCTAAGTCCCTTCTCTCCTAGAATATCAGCTGCCCAGGGGAAGGGGGCCACATCTGCCCTTCCAGGTCCTGCTCCCCAGCGCCCACATGACCAAGGTGCTCAGTGGGTGCTTGTCAACTCAGCAGCGCTGTGCTCTAGATGCAGGGACCATGTACATTTCATGCCACCACCAGGTTCCGAGAATCCAGCGCAGTGGCCCACCTGGTGCCAGACACCCAGTTGTGGAAGGAAGGAGGGGAGGTTGCCGCGATGTCCTGGTCACCTGCCCCCTCTCACCCTCTGCAGAATGTTTGCAGCCCGGAGGAAGCAGCGCTACTGGCCGTTCTCCATGGACTGCACGGGCACGGAGGCCCACATCTCCAGCTGCAAGCTGGGCACGCAGGTGTTGCTGGACCCCGTGAAGAATGTCACCTGTGAGAATGGGCTGCCAGCTGTGGTGAGTTGTGTGCCTGGCCAGGTCTTCAGCCCCGATGGGCCCTCAAGATTCCGGAAAGCCTACAAGCCAGAGGTGAGGATGCGCACAGCAAAGGGTCTGGTCTCCACTCTCCCATGGGGGGTGGGGGTGGCATTAAAGGGAGCAGGCAGAGACCCGCCCCCCCCAGGAGAGAAGAGAGCTGGCCTAACTCAGACCACTCCCCTACAGGGCAGAAATGTAGCAGAACACCTGTCAGGGCCAGCCATACCCACAGATGCCACCTCTAGAGGGTGACAAGCAGCTGGACCCCAGCCCCCAGTCATCAGCACCCGCACCTGGCCTTTCCCCATTGCTACTCCACTCTGAGACCACAGTCCCCTCTGTGGAGGCCACATACTGGGGAGGAGAGAGCATCTCATTACCCACCGTCACAGGCTCTGTGCGCAGTCTGCTGGCCCTGCGCAAAAGGCGGGGGTGGGAGGGTCCTGCTCAATTCCCAGAGGAGAACAGTGTTCTGGAGTGGTTGGAAAGTTAGTAATACTCTCAGAAGCACATGAAATCAGCTACAAATGTTTCCAAACATATTTTGGTTTGTTCTGCAACAGAAAGATCAAAATTTTTATTTTTTTAATTTTTAATTAATATAATTTATTGTCAAATTGGTTTCCATGCAACATCCAGTGCTTGTCCCAATAAGTGCTCTCCTCAGTGCCCATCACCCACTTTCCCCTTTTTCCCAACCCCCATCAACCCTCAGTTTGTTCTCTGTATCCAAGAGTCTCTTGTGGTTTATCTCCCTCCCTCTGTTTGTAACTTTTATTTTTCTTCTCCCCTTCCCCCATGGTCTTCTGTTAAGTTTCTCAAGATACATATATGAGTGAGACTATATGGTATCTGTCTTTCTCTGCCTGACTTATTTCACTCAGCAGAATACTCTCTGGTTCCATCCACATTGCTACAAAGGCCAGATTTCATTCTTTCTCATTGCATGTAGTACTCCATTGTATATATAAACCCCATCTTCATGATCCATTCATCAGGTGATGGACATTTAGGCTCTTTCCATGATTTGGCTACTGTAGAAAGTGCTGCTGTGAACATTGGGGTACATGTGCTCCTATGCATCAGCACTCCTGTATCCCTTCGGTAAAGACCTAGCAGTGCTATTGCTGGGTCATAGAGGAGTTCTATTGTTAATTTTTGAGGAACCTTCTCCACACTGTTTCAGAAAGGTCAAATTTTTTAAAAACCTTTCACCAACACAGCAAATAAAAACCTGTCATTCCCACATCTGTGTCACCCATTCATGCCCATCGATCAGTTCTATGTCTGTAAGTCAGCAGCACTGCTGTGTGCACAGGAAATTGTACACAGTAATTCACCTCTGTGACTGCGTGCATGTGCATGTGAGTGCACTCAAGACATAAATAACTCACAGAGTTATTGACGTAGCCTCTAAAAAAGAGAATGCGTTATTCTATCTTCCCTGAAAATCATTAAGAGGAGATTCGTTTTTCTTTTTCCTACCCTTCCTTTTTCCTATATCCAAGGGTCTCTGTGATTTGCATGTTCTGGAAACTCCCCACATGGGGCTGGTGAATGGGAATAGCACATGGGCGGAGGAGAGGGAGGGGTAGGAATGGTGGCTGATCATTTATTAGGGAATAATTCCCTGAGCCAGATAAAACCTTGACACTCCCCCAGGCAGACGTGAGTTCCAAGTCAGCTCAGACCACATCAGGGGTAAGAGGAGGGAGAAAGGCCATGGTGGGGACAGACGGCGTGTCAGCCGGGTTCAGACAGTGGTGCGGGAGGAATGGCCCCTGCCCAGGCCCAGGCAGCCTCATGCTGTGTCTCCTTCCCTCTCCCTGTCTCTCCCGCCTTTCCCCTCTGCCCTTTGCAGCCTCCCGTCCCCATCAACATCTAAAGACCTGTCTCTGAAAGGGAGTGATAGCATTCATCCAAGGGAAAAGGGAATCCCAGACAGGAGTGAGATAAACCATGTTAGGTTCCCCTCCCAGGCTGGGGGTGGTGTGTTTGGACAAAAGAAAAAGCCTTCGATGAAAGGACCGAAATGAATGGTGTGAGCCCAGCCAAGGGCATGAGAACTCTTTGGAGTACGTCCTGACTCCCAGCAGACAGCCATCCCTGCCACCTTGGTCCCCACAGGGGGGGACCAAAGTGCACAGACCTACTTCAGGGCACATGTGTGCGGCCCGGTGACACAGGCGCCCATGGACGGTGCTGGCTTCCTGCAGCCCCCACACACCCCCACTTGCCCCCCAACCCCGCCACATGATTTGATGGCCACATCCTTCCTACAGCCTGAGCCTGGCCTGCTGAGCTTTCCTTGTGTGTCATCCAGAATTCCAGACCCTACTGTTTTGGAATTCCTCTCGCTGTGTGGTTTAAAGCAAAGGAATCTAACTCATTCCAAATGAATTTAAAAAAAAAAAAAAGAGCAAAGGAGCCTTACATCACATTTTCCCTTGGTTGCTTTCTTTCCTCTGAGACCTGCTGACTCTGCGTGGCCACTGCCAGCCCGGCACGGGGTTATATGGCACTCTGCCTCCATTAAGCTTGGGTCTTGGATGGTGTGCTCCCTAATAAATGATCAGCCATCTTTCCTACCCCTCCCTCTCCTCTTGCCATGTGCTATTCCCACCCACCAGCCCCTCTGAGCCGTTCCCAGAATGGGGAAATCACAGCATCCTGTGCTGGACAGCTTGGGCATGGGGTGGGGGAAAGGAGAGGCCATGGTTCAACCATGAACAGGCTGCAGCCAGCAGTTGTTTTGAGTGTGTTTTCTAAAGCTAGAATAAAGGTCCCTGAAGCCAGTGGGTGTTTTGCACACACCCTCTCCGTTTTTTCTTCTCCCCGTAGTGTCAGGGTCAGAGCCATCCCAGAATCATGTAAATCTGAGCACTGTCACTGCACACTGTCCTGCCTGCTGTGTCAGCCATGAGGCATGGTCAGTGGGGGAGAGCAATGTGGCCAAGTGGGAACCTTGGCTGGAGGATGGAAACACAGGTTCCTGTCTGTGGGTGGGTACAAGTTGTGGTCTAAAGACCACATAGGCTGGAGGAGAGCAATGACCCTTGTCTGACCACCAGATATAGAGTAGCTGTACAGGCACCCCACTCCCTCTGTGTTGAATCAAATGAGCATCAGCAATAACTCAGAGCCTCGAAGCCTTCAGAGCCCCCACGCCAGCACATACATGCTCAGGTGCGCACACACGCAGGCATGCATGCACACACACGTACACACAAGTGCACAGAAGTTGATGCGAACCAGCATGTTTGGGCAGATGGGAGTCAAGGGCTCCAGCTCCCATCCTGTAAAACGTGATCCAATGGGATCAAAATGTTGGTGAAGAGTGGGTCTTATCTTGTGCAATTAACTAAACCCCAATTAATTAATTGGGCTTCCAGGCTATCCACAAACACTTAACGGCATCAAAACTACCACTCACTGTCTCTGTGTACCTGATGGGGCTGCATCTTCTGAAGAGTTGAGCTGATTTGGACTTGTAGTAGAATCGAGGGGGAAGCAATGGCTGGGCACAAGCTTAGCCCCTGGGCGTGCGGCAGCCTTAGCCAACACAAGTCTCCCCACCCCCTTGCAATGTCCGTCCTCTAAGTCATGGCCTTTCTTGGTTAGGCCTGTGCTATAACTCCCTGTCTCCCCCCTCCTGCTTCTCATCTACCCGCAGAGCAGGATCGTTGGAGTGTAACCCATTCAGTGCCCTGAGGTCCTCCACAGGGCTAGACCATAGCACTCTATTAGAAGCAAGGTGGGATTACAATCCATCCAGAATCTGCCAAGTCTGGGGGTAGGAGCTCCTCTCCGTTGCTCTAAAGCTTGAGGTTCTGGAGTGAGGGGGTGCAGAGAGGTACTGGCGGTAAGGCCTTTAAGCCCAATGGCCCCCTCAATAGTGCAGGACAAAAGCTCCAGGGCAGGACTACAAAGCAAGCTTGCGGCAGACTCAACGTGCAGAGGGGGCATCTGCATGTCCCCTGCCCCAGGCCCATGCACACACACACATCTAGCCAGGCTTCAGCTCCCAGCCTGGGCACCTATGTTGGGGGTGGGGCGGCTGGGAAGGGACAGGAGTGGGCAGTGACTGCTTGCTGAATGTGCATCAGCTTTTGCACTCAGCAGGACCGTGTGTCTCTTCAGCAACCCCTGGTGCGGCTGAGAGGTGGTGCCAATGTCGGAGAGGGCCGAGTGGAGGTGCTCAAGAACGGTGAATGGGGTACCATCTGTGATGACAAGTGGGACCTGGTGTCGGCCAGCGTGGTCTGCAGAGAGCTGGGCTTTGGGAGTGCCAAAGAGGCCATCACTGGCTCCCAGCTGGGGCAAGGTAAGGAATGGGAGGAAAGAGGGTTCTGTGTCCTCTCTTCACAGAGAGCATGGCACGGGGAGCCCAGCCCACAGGCACTGGTCTTGGGCCTTTCAGGATTTTCCTGCTGTGCCTCCCACCCATGGCTGCCTCTCCGTTAGAAAATCCCAGGCCTCTCCCCCAGCAGTCAGAGCTGGAAGGGCTTTAGGGAACACTGAGTCCCCACTTTGTGAATCTGGAAGCTGAGACCCGGAGAAGGGAGTGAATAACTAAGACGAGACAACATATTAGCAGCCAATGAATACTCTAATGGGGGTCTTCCAGCTCCTAACCCAGTGCTCCCCACTGCCCCACTGGGAATGCTGGAATCCTCAGGACGTTCCTCCAGGACAGGACTTTGGAATTCCTCAGGCCATGGACCACCCCGGACAAAATAGAGTCCCAAATGTAATCTTCCTTTCCCACCCTGGTGCGACACCACAAACATTCTCTCTCCACCACCAGAGACTGGGAACAGGATGGCCTTCTCTGGATGACACACGATGCTGATGAGAAAGGGGCCTGGTTTTCATTAAGTGTCCTGAACAGATCTTCCATTTAAGCAAAGAACAAAAGTATAAGAAGCTTTCAAACTGGTCGTTCCGTTGAGAGAGCACTGATGCAAAGATGTCATGAGAACATGACAGATAGCTTCCCTTTCTGACAAGGAGGGTGGGATGGCCTGTCCTGTGGGGAGAGGATGTTTCTATACCGCCGGACGTAAGGCCATCACCCCACAGAAAGGAATGTGGTGAGGTCATTGGCCACGGCCTGGAGGAAGTAATAGTCCAGTGGACTGGAGAGAGTCCTGGTGCTGCTGGAGAGGACCTTGGTGCATCTGGTCCAACAGTCGAGGCCTCGAGGTGCCGGAGGTTCAAACTTGCGGTCACCCGCATAATTAGTGGTGGAGAAAATCTAAAGCCCACATCTTTAGCTCTCAGATTTGGGCCTCTCCCTGGATGTTCACCATGGCCCTGTCCTGCTCACCTTCAGAGCGTCTCTCTATCCCCTTTCCACAATCCCCTCAAGCTTCCTGGGCATGCACTGCAGGTTAGGGATCTAGGCTGCACTCGAACTTTGTGTTGTGCCATCTGGAAGCCTCAGTTATACCATATGACAGTCCTCCTCCTCCCCTGGTCAGGGTGAGCTCTTTGGAGTTCCCTTGAATCTCGAATATCCCCACAGTCCATTTTACTGATTAGCAGATGTGTTGGTGTGTGTTTTCCCAAGGCCTCCTGTATACAGACCACTCACTCTGAGGAATAAGCAAGCACTGGATGATATAAGCATTCCATCTGTCGTGGGCGTGTGCTGTTTGACCTAGTTATTTCACTGCCCAGAGCAGCCAAGGACCTGCAGAACTCTGGTGAAGGAGACAGTTGGCATTTCAGTACTGTCCTGGAAAGAACCACTGGATGATTCATTATCTTCTGCCACTCTGGGCAGGTGAACTCTGCTAGGCAGAAGGGGGAAAGTCCACATTCAGTATCAAGTCACAGAGCAGACAGGCTCAGTTCCGTTCTGGCGGTGGCTGGTGGGCCAAGTGACCACACCCAGAGTGAGGGCATTAAGGCAAGGACCTGGAGGCAGGCGATCTCAGGCCTCATCCTGGCCCTGCCTCCAGCTTTCTCCGTGACCTTGAGCAAACTCCAGATTCTTTACCGCATTCACATCTGACAGCTTATCTGGCTCTTGCCTCTGGTGATTCTCTGAGACCTGCTCCTCTCACCGGGATGGATGTTAGGTCAGGGCCCCGTGTTTTGTGTTCTGTGACCCCTGCACACATCTGGACCCCAGCTGTCTGTTTCCACATCCACCTCCCCCCATGGCCAAGTGTTGCAGAGGTGACGGCCTGAGTTCTTCGTGCTGAGTCTTGCCAGCTTATAGTGCCATGGGATATTCATTTTATGAAGATGAATAAATGAATGATGAGTTCCAGTTGCATAAGTAGGATCAGCTGAATGAACTCCTGGTAAAAAACTTTCAACACTCTAGACCTTAGCTTTCTAATAGAAATACAATGTGCTCCACAAAAGTAATTTTGAATTTTCTAGTAGCCTTGTAAAAAAAAAAATGAATAAAAAGAAACAGGTGAAATTAATTATATAGTTAGTTTCCTTAGTCTAATATAGCCCCAATATTAAGATTTTCACATGTAATCAGAATGAATGCTGCTAATGAGATAGTGTACGTTTTGTGTACCAACTCTTTGAAATCTAGGGTGTGTTTTATCCTTGGAGCACATCCCAGTCTGGACTGGCCACATTCCGAGCACTCGGTGGGGACAGTGGCTGTATTGGTCAGGGCAGCTCTAGAGCAGTGGCCCAAAACTCTTTTGCAGGAAATCCCCAAACCAAAATCCATGTGCCAGAACAGGCCCTGCACATAAAGCCAAAACAAAAGTTTCCGGAAACGATGCTTACCACGTAACATGCAAAACGCTGTGCTACATCCGGTTGTATTCTACTGCGCACTTACAAGTGTGATTGTAGCCGGCAGAGTTGACAGTGGTTCTAGAGTCCATGACATTGCTCGAAGAGGTTGGGCTTCTCCCTGGTAGCCTGCTTCTACCCCCGGCATGTGGTCATCTGGGCCAGGGTTTGTACAGGGGGAAGAGCAGGGCTAAGGCGGACATGGGAAAGCCATCGTGAGGAGGAACCACTCAGGGGTCAGTCCAGAACCAAAAGTAGGAGAGTGCTGGGAGTCAGCATGTAGGTCAATCCCGGGTCCACAAAAATGACCCAAGAGCCCACAGGCACCACTGGGCATGCTCAGCTACACCCCAAAGAAGGTGTATCTAAGGAGACAGCCAGTTGTTAGTTGGAAACTAAAACGTGGTAGACTCTTACATAAACCTTTCCTCTCCTGGCCAGTCCTATAGGTCAGAGATTCATAAGCGTGCATTTTCAGGCTGGGCCTGGAACAGAGGATTCGTTAATTCCACAAACATTTATGGTGATGGCTTCTGCTCCCCAAGTCAAGTGGGGAAAATTAGAAATAACATCAGTCAAAGGTAAACCTGCACTAACAGAGAGGTGATGAGCTGTAAGAAGTAACACTGAACATTTACTATTTCCTGAGCCTCTGGTAACTAGCCATACTTTGTCTCATTCATTCCTCATAATCCTCACCCCACCAGAGAGAGATTATTATTGCCTTTGACAGATCAGGGAGGCGGGACTCAGAAAGCTCCTGTCACTTCCGGAGGATGGCCCTTCACCTCACTGGCGAGAGGAGAGTGTGAAAGAAAATGCCAGCAGACGAGGGTGAGGGCGTGTCCAGCTGAGCCCTGAGGAGGAAGGATGTGAGGTGTTCCTTGGAGGCAGGCCTCTACCTAGATGGGCAAGATGAGCAGGGGTTTCAGGAGGCAGAGGGAGCACTCCCACATGAAGAACACGGGTGCTTCTAACCGCTCAGCTTTTTCCCCGAGCAGCCCTCTGCCCACGTCCAACACGTGGGGTTCCCTTTGCCTCAGAGACCAACCAAGGTCGTGCTGTGGGGGCCAGGCTGCCTGATTTGGATACTGGCTCCTCCCCCAGGCCCCCAGTTTCCTCATTTTACTGAGTTGTTGTGAGGATTGAGTGAGCTAATATATGCAACGTGTGTAGGACAGAACCCAGCACCTAGTAAGCCCTCCATGAATGTTAGGTGTCACCATCCTCATCCTCACCCCCATCATCACCATCATCCTCCTGACGGTCCTCAGGCAGCCCTGCATCTAACTGGTATTCAGGTCCGAGGTGGCTGCGTCTTTCCGTGTCTGTCTCACTCCCTGAGCTGTGGCCCTGCCTGCTTCAGGGGCCCTGTCTGGCACCTGTACTTTGTCCCAGCCACTCCACTCCAAGTCCTTGGATGCCTCCAGCCATAGTCACTGATGTGTTTTTATCAATTGTATAAAATTCCAAGGAATCAGAAGCTTTATTGTTTATGAATTTCCAAGGAAAGGGAAAGTTGGCTCCCACTCACCAACATGGGTTGCTCCTAGAAGTTCATTTTGACCTCCGTGAACCTAGATACTGAGTGTCTCCAGAAACCTCCTCAATGGAAGTGGGACAAAGACATGGTGCCTGCCCTTGGGGGGCCTCCAGCCTGGTGGGGAAGCTGACAGGGAACAGAGAGCCACCTGAGTGCTCGATGGGAGGGGGGCCCAGCTTAGACAGCGATCAGAGAGGCTTCTCTAAGGAAGTGGCTAAAGAGGATCTCTGAAGGATGAGCAAGAGTTAAGAAGGGAGGGGGACGGGCCAGGCAAGGGAGGAGCTCAGTTCAATCAAGCAGCCAAAGGAGGTGGTGGTGTGGCAGAGGTGGGAGGAGCAGGGCAGGCCAGAGAACTAGGTGCGAGGCCAGACTGTGTGGGGCCGAGCAGGCCACTCGGGGACTATGGATTTTATCCCTTGTTGCAGTGAGAAGCCATTCCGGGGACTGGGTGGAGAGTGACATGATTCAGTATGCATTAACAACTCTCTTGGGCTGTCTTGTGGCAAATATTTTGCTATGAGCAAGCAGGAGGGAGCCTGGAGGCTATTGCATTTGTCCAAATGGACGATGACAGAGCGGGACAAGTGTTGTGCCAGCAGAAATGAGAAGCACCCAGGTTTAGAGGAGTGAACAGAATGTGGTGTTGGACTCTTTGGCAACCACAGAGGAGGAGGGGGTGCCAGAGATGACCTCTGGGGTCTAGCAAGAATGCCAGGCCAGATGGATCCCACTTCTGGAGATGGAGAGGGCTGGTGGAGAAACATGGGAGAAAGTCCTTCTGGCCCAGGAAGTAAAGGGGTCAAAACAGATGACTCTTCCAAGAAGTTCACCCCTATGCTGATGAAACTGACAGGCCAGAGGGTGAACTCAGGGGAGGGTTGTTGTAAGATGGGAAGTTTGAGTGAGTAAGTAAATGCTGAGGGGGAGGACCCAGCAAGAGGAGGAGGTTGAATAGGGACAAAAGAGAGGTGATCACAGGCAGCCCAAAGCTCTGGGAAAGAACTAGGCTTAGAGGAGCACCTCGGTGGCTCAGTCAGTTAAGCATCTGACTTGATCTTGGCTCACGTCATGATCTCATGGTTCATGAGTTCCAGCCTTGAGTTGGTTGCTGTCACAGGGCCTGCTTGGGATTCTCTCTCCCCCTCTCTCTGCCCCTCTCCTGCTCTCTCTCAAAATAAATAAAATATACTTAAAAAAAAAAAAGGACTGGACTTTGATCTGTGTTGATGGGCTAAACAGCGGGGAGGTAGCCCTGTGAGTTGAGTTGAGCTGAGACTGGTCAGATTGCAAATTCTCTCTCCTCTCTCCCTAGCAGAAGGGTCCTCCCCTTGGTTATCTGGATGCCTGTGAGAGAAGCTTCCCTGCATGGCCACCATGGGTCATTTGCTGGATGGCCCCTCTCTGCCTTGGGGATGCGACATGGCCAGTGCCCAAGAAGCACTGGCAGGAGACAGGCTGGGGAAAGGAGAGAGGACAGGTCTCCCTACAAGCTCCCTTCGGGCCACTGTGTCCCTCCTCAATGGAGGGTAACGGCTCTTAGTAGATGGCATCTCCACGCAGCTTCTTTGCTTTCCTGGGTCAATACCACCATCGTCCCTTCACTCCTGCTGGCCTAGGGACATGTCTGTGTCCCACCATCACTAGCCTCTGAGTATTGGGCTGTCTATTGTGATTTTGTGATTTCCCCACACTCTGCTATATCTTTGTTTTTTACATCCCTTTTACCAACTCTGTTCAAATCATCCAATTTGAGGGTGCCATCACTTTCCTGTGGAGACTGAATCTACAGGGATAGTTACCCCTTATAAAGCTTCATAAAGGTTCATAAAAAGGTTCATAAATGCACAGAGTATTAAAGTTGAAGAGGGAACTTAGATGTCTTCTTGTCCAATTACTATATTTAAAGAAGAAAACCTATTCAGAGAGGCTGACCGGGTCGGCCAAGGTCACATAGGAAGTTAGTAGGCACATTTGATATGCTTTTATGGGAGAAGTGAATCCTAAGACAAGATGCAGTTATCTCCAGGGAGAGGAGACCCCTTGAGCTGATTATGGGATGTAGTTGGAAGTTTTGAGGATGGAGAAACACATTCTTACTAACACGTTCTTGCCCATTCCAGAAAAATAGCACATGTTTATTTCCTCCCCCAGGTATAGGACCCATCCACCTCAATGAGATTGAGTGCACCGGGAATGAGAAGTCGATTATAGACTGCAAGTTCAATGCTGAGTCTCAGGGCTGCAACCACGAGGAAGATGCTGGTGTGAGATGTAACATCCCTGCCATGGGCTTCCAGAAAAAGGTGAGGGGTTTATGTTCTGTCTTGGTGACCAAGCCCCAGAGACTCTGATCCAGGGGGCCTCACACTGAAGGTGTCTAACAGGTGGTGTTAGAGTGCTCTGATGTTGAACTCAGAAAGGGCTCAGGCTCCACTCTGTCACCATTAAGGACCTTGTTACCTAGCATTTGTTAAATGGGCCAAGTGAAGAAATATGTGTGTAAACACTGCTGTCCTTAGTGGCTGATGTCAAGCATCACTATTTGCCCCACTCTGTGCTGGGACTGGATGTGTGGTGTGATCTCAGTGCAGTCCCTTCTTAAGGGACTCAAGGTCTGAAGCACCTGGGACACCCTTGGCATGGTATCTAGCCAACAGAGGAACTACATCGACAGCAGGTCTACAAATTACACAAATGTAAGCACAATATAGACAATATTTTGGGACAGAAGACTGTATTTTGGTAACCAGAGGGAAATAAAGGGGAAACTTAACAGCATTATACCAGAGACACACCCTTCCTTTCCCAAGATGGAGTCTCTAAAAACCTACATTGTATGGCTAGCGTGGACGATCTTTCCCACTGGGGTAACCAGCAAGATGAATTTCTCTCAGTCTATCCAATCCTACAGAAAGGCCCAGAACATCTTGTCGACTGCTCTTCACTATACCATAAACTTGTCTGGATCCAGAGCATTATCTGCTATAGGGCCAGCATGTTAGAAGTGCTTCTTTTATTTTATTTTTTATTTAAATTTTTTCAGAGAGAGAGAGCGTACGCGCATACCCATGAGCCTGAACCAGGGAGGGGGCAGAGGGAGAGGGAGAGAGAGAAACTTTTTTATTTTTTATTTATTTTTTATTTTTGAGAGAGAATCTTAAGCAGACTCTATGCTCAGGGTGGATCTAGATGTGGGACTCAATCCCATGACCCTGGGATCATAACTTGAGCCCAAATCAGGAGTTAGATGCTCAACCAACAGAGCTACCCATGTGCTCCTTAAGCACTTATTTTGAAAATGAGCAAATGCGGGGGCACCTTGGTGGCTCAGTCACTTAAGCCTCCAATTCTTGATCTTGGCTCAGGTCATGATCTCATGATTCATGGGTTCAAGCCCTGCGTTGGGCTCTGTGCTGGCATCACAGAGCCTGCTTAGGATTCTTTCTCTTTTTCTGCCCCTCCACTGCTCACTCGCGCTCTCTCCCCCCCCAAAATAAATAAGTAAACATTACAAAAAATAAAAATAAGTAAAAGTGAGCAAATGTAGACATACCAGGATGCCGGATGGTTTCCCAGTTGGGTTCTTGTTTTGACAGTGATTCTTGACCTTGGCACCAGCATGCCAAAGACACTGCTAAACTGGTCAGCCGCAGCATGTGTTGTGCAGTTCATTGCCCAACGGGACCAAGAACATGAACCTGACAGCACGGAGCCAAGCCATGCATTTGCCTGTGGGTGAGCAGGAGCACAGGCCACGAGCCCACAGCTGCGGGGAAGGCTCACCATCGCTAATTGTCTGGGGGCATCCCAAGATAGCCATAACAGAGCTATGGAAGGTGACACGCCACATGTCCCGTTATGCTGTGGTACCCTTCACTTTGGGCTGATCGGAGCTGGCTGGAGTGGGCTTTCCAACACAAATGAAAGACCTGGGCCAGAGAAAGTGATATTTTCTAGATGCGTTCTATGGTTGGATGGCTGAGCCAGGCCATGTGCTCCCCGATGCCAATGGACACACCACGTTCCCGGCACAATGGCCATACCCTTGCCCTCCAGACTGCACCAGGGGCTCCCGGAGCAAGCATGCGGCATGGGGGAGTTTTACACCTGGTTGCCATCCCCTAGAAAGGAAATGGGGATGGTTGCCTATGAAAGAAAGTGTTGGGCTGTCTGGTTGTCCTTGGTATGGCAGTGGGCCAGCCTTCCACACGGCCTGGCATGAGGCTCCCAGGGCTGCCAGCGGCAATGCCAGATAGAGCAATCAGGATTCCCGTGTTTTATCACTGTTAGTTCACCTTGGCTGCCATAACCAAACACCACAGACTGGGTGGCTTAGACAGTAAATTTATGTTCTCCCATTTCTAGGGGCTAGAAATCCAAGATCAAAGTGCTGGCAGAGTTGGTTGCCTCCAAGGCCTCTCTCCTTGGCTTGCAGATGGCCGCTTTCTCACTGTGGCCTTGTGCCACCTCTGTGTCTGCATTTTGGGTGCCTCTTCCTCTTCTTATAAGGACACCAGTCATGTGAAACGAGGGCCTACCCTGATCACCTCATTTAACCTCCATTACCTCTAGAACACGCTTTCTCCAGATACAGCCATATTAGGGGCTAGGGCTTCAGCACATGAATTTTACGGGGCAGGGCACTGGCAAGGCCACAGTTAACAACACTCACTCCCTGGCTGATTCTTATTTCTTTGAGGCTTGAGTTTGCTCCTCAGAAAATAAGGAGGTGAGAGAAAGGATTTCCCTAGCTTCCCATCCAACCCTGTGCATGAGGTAATTGACTTGTCTATTGAATGGCTAATAAAAGGCCACAGACTTGGAACCCGGTGGATTTGGGCATCCAGTCACAACAAAGCCTCATTCCCCTCCCTGCCGGGAGGGAGGAGCCAAGCAGAGGAGGCTGGGGGAGCAGCAGGTGAGCACACCAGGGGACCCGCTTGCTGACCTCCAGTTCACCTCTGAACCACAGGGCTGGCCTGGCCTGGTGGCAGGACCAAGCCCACGTATGGAATGTGAGTTAGAAAGTGTCCGCACTTCCTTTCACGCTAACATCTGGGCCAGTTACCTCGCCTCCTACTCCCTCACCTCTGCAAAGAGGTGTGGGACTGGTTAACCACAACCTTATCAAAACATGATGCAGCCTTGCCCTTCTCTGCGGGCTGGAAGTGTTTTGCTTTCCCTCTTCACGCTCAGGGACATGTGGCTGCCCGCAGCTCGCTCCCTTCTTTCAAACTACTGCCATCGAGAGCCCAGGGAATGGGGCAAGGGAAACGCCTGGGTTATTTTCAGACACTCTGAGGAGGATTGACCTTCCCTGGTATCCTCACTGGGTGACGAGGTGGAAGGGTGAGGCCCTGAGGCCTCTTGGGTTCCACCGGCTCTGGTGATGTCAGAGTGCCTCGAGCTAGCGGGCTAGGCTGTTTCCAGAATGCTGGTGCCTAGGAGTGGGGCCCTGGGAATGGAGAGAGCTTCATGGCTCACCTCTTGCTCCCTCTGGTCTTCTCTGAAAAATGAGGAAAGGCCCCCAAGTGCATCCTGAAGCGCTTAGATTCCTTCCCGAGTTGTGGAAACCTGGGCACTGTCACCAAGGCTGCTCCAGGCCTAAGCACAATGGCAGCTTGGAGAAGGGCTTCAGGGAGCCCCCCCCACTCAACCCTGGTGACCCCATGAGTCAGCCTGCAGCCTCGTTCCTCAGCCAGAGCCTCTGCGACTTCCCTTGGCTTTAGAATGCGGGACAGGGATGCCACCGCATGGCCAGCCAGCTTTGGGAGGGCTGCACAGGCAGAGATGGACGAAGGAGAGAGTCTTCTAGAACCTCCTCAAAAGAGCAATGGACACAGGGGCCTTGCACTTGGGAGCCCCAGTGCTCTCTGGGAGCAGGACAAAGTGTGAACAGGGGTGCTTCTGGCTCCTCCATCCTCACCCTTCACTGATCTCGAGATGACAAAATGATGTCAGTCTTAGGAGGTAGTGGCCTGTGAAGGGAGCAGCCAGAGATGCCAACTGTCCTCCGTGCAGTCAGTAAGGCGGGCACAGTCCACAGGGAATCCTCAACCAGTAGTAAACCTTCCTGAGAGTCATTCTTCTCTTGAACTTGACTGCTAGCTGGTATCTGAGCTTCAGTGCTAAGCTGGCCCAACACAAGTGTGCACCCCCTGGGCTTGGTGGAGGGAGGGGGGCATCACACAGGGGGAGGGGAGGGATCTGGATGTCCTGAAGAGAAGCGAAGCTTACCTTCAGCTCCTGAAATCAGAGCCCAAGTTGTGGGAAGGCTCATCCTGAGGCCTAGATGCAGGGCCTGCAGTACAGGCTCTGTCACAGTCCCTGGTGTCTGTCTGTCTGTCCTCACACAGTGTCCAAAAGCCCATGGCCAGGAGACTCAGAACCAGTGGAGGAGGGAGAGGGCATGTGTGTGTGAGGGGCTGACAGACTGCTCCTTGTCAAGGTAGCAGTTGCTGAGAGGCAACCTGAGATGGGTTTCACGAGACCCAAAATAAGGTTCCTTCATGAGTCTTGAAGCTTCGGGGGTCAGTCTGACCTCAGTGGACAGGAAATACCTGAGAACACTAAAGCCCAGGCCCCAAGGCCCAGAGCACGCAGCCAGCATGCCTCCTCGTCCGCCTGGCTGTGAAGGCCCAACTCGGTCCTCAGTTCGGGTCAGTGGTCCCCACTTTGAAACAAATCAGCCCTGCCTGGAGGAGGAGGCTTAGCGTCGGTGGTTGGAGGTAGTCTGGTATGGCAATTAAGAGGCGCTTCCCTTATCTGAGACTCTCCTTTCTCATCTGTAGAATGGGGATGACCTAGCAGGGTAGTCATGAGAGCAGAATGAACTCATGTCCACAAGAGACTTGCAAGGGCCTTCAGATGCCATACGTGCTTCGAAGTCTATCTGTAAACTTCCCCGCGCCAAGCACTGTGCCTGTCACAGAGTGAATGCTCAATGAATATCAGCTCCATGAATGGATCTGGTGAAATCTGCACAACTGATTTCATCTCTGGGGAGGGGCTGGGATCACGGGCAGAGTTCAGTAAGCATGTAAAGGAAGTATATGGTGAAAGTAAAGGTCTTTGTTAGGCAGACCTCAGGTAGGCAGAGGAGCTGGCCTGGGGTTACCCAGAGGTGTCCCTGATGGGTTTTAACATGCACCCTGCCCAAGGCACTGGCCTTTCCTTAGGATGTTGGAGCTGAGTTGCCTGCCTTCTGTCATTCTGGGATTTTCTCAATGACTCTGCTCATCTTATTTGTTTGTGTTTTTACATAAACTCAAAGATATGTTAGTCATGTGTATAGTACAATCCATATCTAAGACAGTGTCCAGTACCCCCCTTCACCCCGGGTCCTCAGCCCAGAGACACCCACTGGCCTCCTGAAGGCTAGCCACCTTCTTGTGTGCTCTGACCCCTTCTATTTCTTCTGAAAAGAGCTTTAATATCTGATGGGACTCCCATATTAATGATGTAATAAAGATCATTGGCTATAATGATGGCTAATATTTCTTGAGCACCTACTTTGTGCCAGGCCCTGTCTGAGCACGTTACATGAACTATCTCATTTATTTTTTTAATTCATTTAAGAAAGAGAGAGAACATACGTGAGCATGCATCAGTGGGGAAAGAACCCCAAGCAGGTTCCACGTCATTAGTAGAGAGCCCAACATGGGGCTTGAACCCATGAACCCTGAGATCATGACCTTAGCCAAAATCAGGATCAGACACTTAACTGACTGAGCCACCCAGGTGCCCCTGAATTATCTCATTTAATTCTTCCATTCAGCAAACCTGGGACATAAACCTAGCATCATGGCTGCCAGCTGATCTCACTGACTTTTGCAACCCCTAAGCCCATAACAAGAATTGAGACTCATGCCCTAGGAGTTATGCCTGCTAAGAACTGGTGAGCCAACAGCCCAATGTGCTGAGGGTTCCTGGAGATGTCATGCCTTGTCCCAAAGGAATGTATTGCTAGATGTATAAAAGGAAGGAGGGTAGGGTGTTTGGATCAGGCATTGCATTTTTAGAAACCTTCCCCAACCTCCACATCTCTCTGCGTGACCTCATATAAGTTAGCCCATGCCTTCAGTCCATAAGCTTGGTCACTTATTCATTCATTCCAAAAGTGGTGTTGGAGAACCTAACATGTGTGAGGTACTCACCTAGTTATTGATCACACAGCAAACCACACAAATGCAACTCTGCCCTTTGGAGCTTATATTTCGGCAGAGGAGACAGGCATTAAACAAACTGTAAGTTAGCTTAATTGTAACTGTCAATAAATGCTAAGAAGGAAACGTGTGGGGAGCAATGGAATGTGTATGTGGGCCCTGACCCTGGAGAGAGAGAAGTGTCGTGGAGTATGGAATCGGAAAGATGGACAGAGATCAGCCAGGCAGAAGGGCATCTGTATGCCGTGGGCTTCTGTGTGAGATGTGTGACTTGCTCAAAAAAGTTGGGTAGCCACAGAAACTGAGAGAAGGCCCACATGCCTGGAGGTCAGAGAACAGGATGCAACAGTGAGCAATGGAGGAAAGTGAAGCCTCTGGTGTGTTCTGAGCAGGGAAGTGACACGGTTGGGTGGTTTTCAAAGACGACTCTGGCTTCTGACTAGAAAATAGGGTGATGGAGTCCAGAGTAGGGCAGGGAGAGGGGCGGAGGGCTGGCTCAGGCAGGAGGTGATGGCGCCCAGGACAAGGGGGTCTGCACAGAGCCAGAGGGAGGCGATGGATTGGAAAGAGACTTTGAAGATAAAATCCACGAAGAAAGATTTTGACAGCATGTGGGGAAAGAGAGAGAGGATGGGGTTGAGGATGGGGTGGGGGATGGCGCTGGCTTGTATAACAGAGCAGATTGAGAATCAGCAGACTAGAGCTTGCAGGCCAAGCCTATCCCTCTGCCTGGTTTTTTAATTATAGTTTTCCTGGGACATAGCCATGCCCGGCCATTTACACATCCGCCATGGCTGCTCTTAAGCTACGCAGCATAGCTGATCCGTTATGACACGGAGCATACAGCCCCCAAAGCCTAAGATACCACCTAGCCCTTTATAGAAAGCTTGCTGCCCCTGGAGTGGCTGGCAGTATATTTTGCTGAAATAGGGAGTGAGACAGAGCTAGAGAACAGGCTTAGGTGGAGACAGAAAAGATGCCAGGTTCCGATTTGGACCTTTCCAAGGTGCCAAGTGGAACCGTCAAATAGACAGCTGGCTGCAGGGTCTCAGAAGGGGGCTCTGGTGGAGAGGACAGTGGGGGCGGGGGCAGATGAGATCGGGAACTCAAACCAGCTGAGTGGAGGGTGCGCTGATGACAGAAGGGCCCAGGAAGGAGTCTTAGGGACTGCTAACATTTTCAGGCCCCTGGACACATCCTCCCTAGTGTCTGATTCTAAGGGCAGCCCCTGCAGGCAGTCTCACGGAGGGTAGCAGCCGGTAGAGACAGTGCCACTGTGGTGCTCAGGGGTGCCTCCCCTCTGGCCACACAGGCTCCTAAGGCTCCAGGATGCTTGTGGGTGGGGACTTAATATGTAAGACCATGCTGGGCACGATAGGGGCACACAGTAGGCTCTCAGTGATGCTTTGAATCCAGCTGTGTCCCAGGGAGGGACCCACTGGCTTGGGGAAATTGAGACTGATGGCAATATGGCGGCACAGCTCCCCTCTGTCTCCACCTGCTGACCATGCCTTTCTCTCTGTCCACAGCTGCGCCTGAACGGGGGCCGGAACCCCTACGAGGGCCGGGTGGAGGTGCTGGTGGAGAGGAACGGGTCCCTTGTATGGGGGACGGTGTGTGGTGAAAACTGGGGCATTGTGGAGGCCATGGTGGTCTGCCGGCAGCTGGGCCTGGGCTTTGCCAGCAATGCCTTCCAGGTAAGAAGCCCTAGCCTTGAATAGTCTGATGCTGCCCCTCTCAGTCAGCCCATATTTTCCATGAACCTTCCCCAGATACCCAGAAGGTAGACGAATTGCCCTGCACTGTGGGGGGAAGGGGAGGTGGGTAGGAACCTTATCCTGGCCTCAGCTCTGCCCCTCACAGCCCCGAGTCCTTGGGCAGGTCATGCTCCCTTCTGGCCTGTTTCCCCCCTACAGAGTAAGGGGCTGGACTCTGGTTTCCAGGGTCCACTCGAGGGATTGGCTGGTAAACCTCCAAGCCTTGTCCCACATCTGTGGTGCTTCATCCCCCCAGCCCCTTCCTTAAAGAGAGGGACTCAGATGAAGGCAGCAAAGCCCCTGCCCCTATTGGAAGGCAGCAGAGGAAAGGCAAGAAGCCCTTTGGCTTCAAAAACCCTTGACTTCTGTTCCCTTGACATTGTTAGAACAAGACTGGGGGGATGAGGAGCCAGAGATAGGAGGCTCAAGGTTTATTCCCAACTGTACCCATCCCCCAGCCTGCTGGATAATGGTCTAGGAGAAAGCAGCCACCCTTCCTCGCCTCAGTGGGTCTCCCTGTGACATGGAACGAATAGTCTCAGGTCCTCAATATCCCAGCTCCCGTACCTTCTCACAGAAGAGGAAAATGGCCTAAAGCCCGCATCTTCCTTTGCTAACCCTGACTCCAACTCCTGTGCCCAGGTGGCCCTGTCCCCCAGGACGAGATTTCTTAGGGAGGGACTCGGGACAACTCTGCAGCCTTGCTGAGCCTAACTCTGCTGCAGGCTGGCCAGGTTCAGGGCAGCAGTAGAGTCCTGAGCAGAGGCTGCCCTGTGGCTCCTCCTCCGGCATTCAGGAAGGACAGGCCTCCAATAGCCCTGCCCATGCCCTCTGGGGTCCTGGCTTCCCATACTGTCTCTGTTCATACTGCTTTGACCAGCCAAGGCACTCTCTGGGGCTCCGAAGGGAGTGGAAAAACAGTGTTCTCTAGTGGAGTGCCTGTCCCACTATTTTTGGCAGTGTCTCCCAGGAGCCCTGTGTTGAGGATCTTGAGAGCATATTGGTTTTAGAGGAGAGAGTGCTATGATTGATTAGTCATGTCTGCCCTGGGCACAGGGCAGGGAAGCAAGCAGCATGAGTTGCAGGTGCCTAACATTTCTGATGCACAGCATTCAGCAACTATTTGGCCAAAGTCTTAGCTATGCCTTCCCTGTAGGGGCAGAACCAGAGGGTGGGCGTCTCCCTCACTCTGCCACCAGCAAAGTGCATGTGCCGGGTGAATGGCTGTTCATGCTGTAGCTGTCTCCATCTGGAAAAAATGGGGCTCATTTAGCTTTAGCCTGGGGATTTTTGTAAGGCTGAAAGTTGACAGAATATGAGAAAGTGACAGTTCAAGGTGACCCACTTCTCATCTCTTTTGTTTCATCCAGGAGACCTGGTATTGGCAGGGGAATATCTTCGCCAACAAAGTGGTCATGAGTGGAGTGAAGTGCTCGGGAACGGAGCTGTCCCTGGCGCACTGCCGTCACGATGAGGATGTGACCTGCCCCCAGGGCGCGGTGCAGTATGGGGCTGGAGTCGCCTGCTCAGAAAGTGAGCGGCCCTGGGGTCCTGTCCCACCCTCCCTGCCAGGCTCCAAAGAGCCTCACTGGTTATTCCTTGCAAGGTTCTGGGGCGTCTGCCGCGAGCAGGGTCAAAGAGGAAAGCAGAGATTCATGTTAGGTGAAAACAGTCAGGTGGGGGGAGATACTCCTCACCTGCAACCTCACAACTTGCCTGCTGACAGTGGAAAGACAAGCAGGAGGAAGGGACTTGGGAGTCTGAGAGCCCTGGGTTCAAATGGCAGGGCCAGTGTAGACAAAGTGACTGAGAACTCCTTGTTCTTACCAGTTTACGAGGAAGACTGCACCTTCCTCGGAGGATGTCTCTGAGGGCAGTGAGGTAGACAAAGCATATACGAGGTGCTCCACGTGTGCTGGCTTCTTTCCTCTCAACCTTGCTCCGAAGACCAGTTCCTGTTTTCACACCTTGGAGGCAACTTAGCTTCCGGGTGACTCCCCGGGGAATCCCAGAGAGCCTAAAAACACAGAAGGAGAAACCCCACCCGCACTCAGAATGACTCGGCCCATGAAGGCTCCCTTCCATACTGAGAGAAAGGGTGAGCCGTGCAGCCTTGTGGGCATGCTGCCCTCCTGATGCCCAGACTCTGCTCTCCCCACCCCTCTCCTTATAAAACCACACTTAGCCTTCTCCCTCGTGAATCCGGGAGGTGGCAGAGGCCCAGGATCTGGCCAGAGAACTGGAGACCAGACCCCCACCCGCTATTTATTAGCTGACCTGGCACTGTTAGTTAACCACAATGATCAACAGTTGTCTTTTCTAAGACACTAGAAATTAAATGTGACAACGAATATGTACACATGCACATTAAACAATGATGCATGTCTTTTACTGTCATGGAGAATCAGGGAAGAGTACTCCTGGGCTCAGGGAGCTGCACCTGCCCATCGGCCCTGTTAGACTCCCTCACCCACCCAAGCCTTGTAAGGAGGGACTGTCCACCCCGGGGTGAGCTTCTCTTGGCAGACAGCACAAGTTATCGTGTCCCATCTGAGGAGATGAGCAGATCCCCTCCCTTGCCAGTCCCCTCCCCTACCCCTAGGAAGAATGTCCTAGCAGAGAGAAACCGTCAGGAGCCTTTTCTTTGCTTCTTAGTTTATTTTATTTTGTAATATACCATCATTTCCAAAAGGAAATTAAGATAATATGAACCTCAGTAAAAGGTAGCATAAGAGAAAAGCAGACACAAAAGGAGAGCCCAGGTGGCTCAGTAGGTTAATAGTCTGACTCTTTTTTTTTAATGTTTATTTATTTTTTAGAGAGACAGGGAGTGCAAGTGGGGGAAGGGAAGGGAGAGAGAGGGAGAGAATCCCAAGCAGACTCTGTGCTGTCAGTGCAGAGCCCAACGTGGGAACCAAACTCACAAACCGTAAGATCATGACCTGAGTCAGATGCTTACCTGACTGCCGACTCTTGAGTTCATGATCTCGAGGTTGAGATCGAGCCCCATGTCAGGCTCCATGCTGATGACACAGAGCCTGCTTGAGATTGTCTGTCTGTCTGTCTCTCTCTCTCTCTCTCTCTGCTCTTCCCACCAACCCCTCCCCTCTCAAAATAAATACAAATAAACATTTTAAAAAACAACAAGAAAATAGGGGTTGGCAAAAAGTAGTGGCTCAAAATGGAACCGAGAGAGGTTAATAAAAAATTTGTAGTGTGGAGTCCTATACATTTACTCTTGGGAGGTCATAAAATTCACCATGAGCTTCCTAACAGCCAAAGGAAAAAAGGAAACCTGGTCATCAATACCACTATCCATGAAATAGAAACAAACTCAGGAGATAAGAGAAGCTCACTGTTCTAGTTACCAAGTTGGAATTTCTCATGAAGGTGGACAGTTAACAAGATAAACGGGCTCTTGACATCCTCGTGACAGATGAAAAGTTTTATGGGGCTCTGAGAACCCCTCAAATTAGGCTAAAGGCATCACTCAGGGTGACTACAGGGAGGTCTGTAGCCATTTGGGCCAGGAACACAGCTCTTGACTGATCTGGCTTAATGCATGTTAGAGTATTCAGAGAGAGTACATACTTCAGGCAACCCTTCATAATTCCTTTTCTCATCCAACCAGCTACACCCTATGTCTGCAAGTCTTTCTTGATCTCCCTCTTTCTTCCTCCTCACCCACCCACCCCCCATTTACAATCCATTTCATTTTCACCTTTCCGTGTGTTCTCGACTCCCTCTACGGCCTACTGCAGAGGCCCCTCAGCAGGATCCCCACAGCAACATGTGCCCCTCCGATTGCTCCCCCTCCCAGAAGCCGGAATCCATATTGGCCTCCTACTTATGCCTCCGTCCTGTTCAAACCTGTCCAAGCTTTTCTATAGCACTCAGGTGAACTTACACACTTGTGCCGGGATTTACACAAGGTGGGTGTTGTCCAGCCTCATTTTGGACCATCCTCCACCCCCCCCAACCCCCCCACCCCCCGTCCCTCTTCCATGTCCCAACCACACAGGCTTTGATCCTCCTTCATGCCTCAGGGGCCTGGCACACGCTACTTGACATTGTAGAGATACTTCTATAATCCCCACTCATCCTCCAGGGAGCAACAAAAATGTAACTGCCTCCGGGGGAAATTCTTCCTGACCCCTCCCCCAAACTGGGTCCCCCTGTCATAACTCCATATTTCTCCTTCTAGCCCTGTACACGACCGTAAGTAAGTAAGTAGTATGTGCTTTTGTCTCTCCTGCCACAGTGTAAGGTCTGCCTTGTTGAGCACTGTCCAGAGAGCCCAGTGCAGTGTGCACTGTAATAACACTTGGTGGATGGGCAGGTGAATTCATGCTTCAGATGAGCTGCTGGTGGATATTTTGGATGTTAGGGAGGTCAAGGCTCTATTCTATGGCAGGTGCTGAGAGCCCGGCTCCCCGGCTCCCTGCTAACTGCAGAGTATGTCTGAGCTGGAGCTAGGGCTGGCCTCCTCCCAGAAAGAGGAGAGAGCAATGGAGACCCATTTGCTCAGCTCAGAAGTAAGCAAAGAGGCTGTCCGGTGAGTACTGAGTAGCGTGCAGACAATGAATAAGAGACTTATAACACCCTCCAATAAAAGTGTGCCCAGAACACCCAGTATCAGCAGTGCTGCAACCTGGGGTATGCCCTCCAAGAGGAACTATTTCTCAGCAAATAAGGGACTTCTGATTTACGTCTTCCACTCCCTAACCCACATCCCATCAGTGCACCCCCTTTGTGCCCTTCAGTTCCACATCCAGGCCTTGCAGGTGGATTTTCCCTCTAGAAGGTGCCAGCCTCGTGTCAGAATTGTGTCCTGACAAGCTGCTGTGTTCCACATGCAGCTGGGAGGTGAGGGGGGACACCCCAGGCTCTGGCGGACTTGAGAGAAGCAAAGCTCACAGGTGCACACCACTTCAGACATATACAAGCAACTTGATGGGAATTAAAGGATGGATCTGGTTGTACATCATATATAATAATTTTGTGAATTGAAATGTACTAGGAATAGTAAATGGAATCTGCCTTTTAAAGGGAAACTTACAGTTAACCCTTTTGTATAGAAGCTAAACCTTCTAATAGAATTGTTTATTTAGCAAATATAGACTGTAACCATTGGTAATTTTTTTTTAACACCTGCTATGTGCAGTGTGCTGAGTAAATCAAGCTTTGTTTTAAAAGAAGTACCTAGGGGCACCTGGGTGGCTCAGTCAGTTAAGCTTCCAATTTGGCTCAGGTCATGATCTTGCAGTTCATGAGTTCAAGCCCTGCATTGGATTCTGTGTCTCCCTGTCTCTCTGCCCTTCCCCCGCTTGCACTTGCTCTCTGTGTCTCTCTCTCAAAAATAAATAAACATTAAAAAAATTTTAGTAAGTTAAAAAAAATAATAGTTTCCTGTGGAAACTGAAAGGATCCATTAAGAAGGTAACTTGGCAGGGGCGCCTGGGTGGCTCAGTCAGTTGAGCTTCCGACTTTGGCTCCAGTCATGATCTTGCAGTTTGTGGATTCGAGCCCCACATTAGGTTCTGTACTGACAGCTCAGAGCCTGGAGCCTGCTACAGATTCTGTGTCTCCCTGTCTCTCTGTCCCTCCCCCACTTGTGCTCTCTCTCAAAAGTAAACAAACATTAAAAAAAAAAAAAAAGGTGATTTGGCAATATACATCAGAGCCTTGAAAACATGCAGACCTTCCTCCTGGCAATTTCAATTATAGAAATACATTCTAAAGAAATAACTACAGTTAAATACAGATTTACTACAAGATGTTTAACTGTGCAAAATGTCAAGCAACCAGGCATCTAAAAATATGAGTTAGGGCTATGAATTAAATATTATGTAGCCATGAAATGTACATTGTAATGGATATGTATTAACAAGGAAATACCACAAAGTGTATTTTTAAGGGAAACAATATTAGCAGACTGTGAGTCTACATACAATATTACGCATGTTTTAGACTGTATTTGTATCATTCCCAGGAGAATCAGACCAAGGTATTAATGGTGCTCTTCCCTCAGGGAGGCATGCTGTCATTGCTATTGTTTGTTGTTTATGATGGAAAATCTCCAGCCACCCCAAAGTAGAGAACAATACAATGAACTTTCATGTGCCATCACCCTGACTGAACGATTGCCAGCATTTTGCCCACCAGTTTGCACCACTTTGCACTGATTACTGCAGAGGCGTCCAAGAGGACCTGCAGAGAAGGGAAGAGGAATTTGGGGTGGCGTTCCTAAGGAAAGTGACATTGAGGGCCATGAGCCAGTCCCGGATGGTGCTGGGGAGGCGAGGAGGGGTGTCAGGTCTTGTCTGAACATCGTGTCGGCCCTCCCTAGCTGCCCCTGACCTGGTCCTCAACGCAGAGATCGTCCAGCAGAGCACCTACCTGGAGGACCGGCCCATGTTCATGCTCCAGTGTGCCATGGAGGAGAACTGCCTGTCTGCCTCGGCTGCCCGGACCGACCCCACCACAGGCTACCGCCGGCTCCTGCGCTTCTCCTCCCAGATCCACAACAATGGGCAGTCTGACTTCCGGCCCAAGAACGGCCGTCATGCGTGGATCTGGCACGACTGCCACAGGTGAGCCCCGCTATTCACTGTTGGCGAGCTGCCCTGGCCCCACATGCTGCGGGGCCCAGATGGGATTCAGAGTCTCAGGGTGCCCGGAGAGAGCTGACAGGCCACCCATCTGGGAGGCAGGGTCTTCCCACACTGGAGGGGCTGTCTCCAGCCATTCTCCACTCTCAGCTGCCCTGGCCCACCCCCCCTTCCCTGAGCCCAGTCTCTTTCTTGCCTCCAATGCCTCTAATGTTAAGAAACAGAACTTTTTTTGAGGACTCGATGACCCTCCATTGACTCTTTGGTCAGTGGTTTTCAAGTGCATCCACAACAAGTTCATGATCCGCAGGGTGCTTGGGAGTTCTGCAATTTTTGGCCTCTGGGTTCATTCAGCAATGTATTTTAAACATGTCGAGGAAGACAGTGGGTATGGAGACGAGAGTTCTAGGCCCAGTAGTCATGGGACCTCGTCTCTCAACCCAGCTGTGCCTCTAAACAGCTGTGCGATGTCAGGCCATCTGTGCTACATCACCCGGGACCTCCAGTGTCCCTGCCAGCCCTCGGTCTGTGGACTCGGTCCCAGTGCTGTAAATCCTGCTCAAGAATGGAGTGAAGCCTAGAGCCAGCCCTAGCTGGAGCCCACATAAGCCACCCCATTCATCTCCTGGCCTTTTCTTTCTTTCTTTTTTTTTGTTTGCTTTGCCTTGATTCTTACTCCAATCCAGAACCCACTGCCCCAGCTCGTTCGCATTTTCTTGCTGAGGCCTGAGTTGGGCAGGTAGAAGGTACAGAAGTGAGCACACTTGTGAAAATGAAGGGGTGTGCAACAGGGCAGCCATGCCTCTGAGAGTCCACAGCAAGCCCCTCCTGTACACCAGTCCCTGCTCAGCAACACAGCTGTTATATTTGGTCCCTGTGTCTCATGGGAAGGCCCGTGGGCTGGCAGAGCCTGCCCACGGCACGCCTTCCCATCAGAATCTGCATTCTGTCAGCATCCCCCGTGATGTGCGCATCTCATGTCAGAGTCTGACTCTGACTCAGCCCGGCTGATTGCTAGGCGCCCTTCCAGCTTGGAACTGTAGCGGCTACTATGAGAGACATAAGAACTGACAGGTACCGACCCCCTTCTAAGTGCCAGGCACATGGAGCCCTCATTTTCAAGGGTAAGAAAATGGAGGCTCGGTGTCTATATGGCTTGCCCAGGGTAACACGAGAAGTTACCTAACGGGGATCCTCCACTCCTATCTGTCTGACCCCGGGACCCCGGAGCGTGTGCTCTCTGACCTCTGCTCAGTCTTCATCAGCAAACTATCCCTGTCTACTTTTTCCTGTCACAGCTGACGGTCCAGTCACATTCAAATCAGTCTTGGGATAGTGCCATTCAGTCTGTTTCAAAAGAAAAGACTCTGATAGAACTTAGGGTGTTGATTTTCCTTTATAATTATTATCAGTTATGTTTTGAATGTCCTAACTAGCCAGAGAAGTGTTGGTCTTTGTATAGAAGCATGCCAGGCTTCTGCAGGGGGGAAGGCAAAGAGTGAAACTAAAGCCATGACCATATTGGTGCCCGATTTCCTTTAGAGAACCCGTGGTGGGTGCCCTGGGCCTGCGGGGGCTGACGCTGCTTATTATAAGTGGAGCATAATTGCCTCTCCATCCCACACATGGCGGACCCTCAGACATTACATGGAAGGAGTCTCTGTGGGACATACGCTTGCTCTCCGAGCAATGGCCTGTCCTCTAAGAATACACATGGCGACACCATGGAACTGCTTCCTCTGATCTGGAGCCCCAGGCATTCCGATCTCTACCCCACCCCACCCCCTGCTTTTCCTATGTCTATTTCATTTCTTTGCTTACAGATGTTCCTGTCAATGCTTTGGGAGGGATGGGTGGAAAAAACATGCTGGCCAAGCATATGTCCCTTCAAGCCACCCCCTCCTGGTCTATAATTGAGAGCCTGTGACCATAAGATCTCAGGGAGCATGAGTGGGCACCCCTGGACCCTGGCCTCCAGAGCACCAGGGGGCTTCTCCAGGCTCTGGGGGAGGACCTTTCAATAGGACTCGTGGTTGCAAATCCTCGTTGGGTCCCTTTGAGAGTCTGATGAAAGCAGGCCCTTCCCCCACTCAAAACAAATTCTTTCTGGAAGATTTAATACCCTATCTCAGCAGACTTACAGACTGTGGAGCCAAAGCTGAGAACCCTGGCTCAAATTAGTATGAATGGGGAAAATTATCACTCCCAATTGAATTGATGGTTCAGTGGGAATAGAACTGTGTTCTTTGAAAGCCTTAAAATGAAACATGAAGACCGACCTTAGCACTTGCCTTGCTGACCAGACATAGAAAAAAGTGCCCTGAGCTGTTCTCTTTCCTATGCATTATGCCCTTGGTTGATCATCCTGGCCGGGTGTGCCCTCCTGCCACTTGCGCCCCAGGGGGTGGGGCCACACCTCTTTAACTGGCACATCATGTCACATCATGTCATATCAGGTTCAGTGGGGTCCAGACGAAGGCAGGCACAGAGCAGCGCTGCTGTGAAGCTCTCACACCTCAGGAAGCCCCCCGGAGAGGCATGGGGGCTGGCGGCGGGGAGGTGGGTGTCCAGCACAGGTGCCAGCCCAGCGAGTCAGGGACAGCCCTGCTAGGAGCAGAGACTTTCATTCACTCTGCCCTATTTCTGCCATGTGCAGAGCAGGCCCTGTGTCAGATCGAAGCACCACAGATGCAATGTGGCCCCTGTGAGCTCATGTTAGGTCCTCATCCCATCCATAGGGCTTTGTCCTGGCCAGAGGGCTCGTCCTCACACATGGGGAAAGCAGGGTGGGGTGACTGGAAGGCCCCCGCCCTTCATGACAGAACACTGTCGCCACTGCAGCTGAGCACCAGCCAGGACTGTCGTTCTGTGACATGTGGCTGGTGTGGGACAGGATGAAGGGTGACAGCAGCTCCTCTACAGTGTGCACAGACTCTGATGCAGAGTCTCCTCTGGGCCCCCAACAACCTAGAATGACAAAGGATGTACGAAAACCTGCCATCTTCCTCTGGACCAGCTTTGTGGGTCTTCCACAGACTCATCATCTCCTTCCTCCCCTGCTACCCTGTCTTAGGACACTGAGCTCTCGAGTCTTGTGGTAGAAGGTCATCCTTCCTTTTAGCCAGATTACAATGACTTGCACCAAGTGTCAGGTTATGCTCTCTCTTCTTAGGCTCTGGAATTTCTTTCCAAGTCGGAATTTCCCTAGGTCTACCCCAGGGATCAGGCGTCCTCTTAAGACTTACAAAAGTCAGGACACCTCAGCCTGGAAAGAGGGAGTATGCCCTCATCACTAGTACATGTCCTCCTGTCTTCCTGGTGGCCCCATCTATATCTCTTGGGGTACATAGTCTGGGGGTGCCCCTGGCCTCCACAGCAAGCCATCAGGGAGGGAGACGGGGCCCTGGGGTCCCGGAGATAAAGCACAGAAGCTCCAGGACTGCAGCTAGCTAGGATCGAGAGGCTCCAAACCAGCTGTCGCCTCCTAGTGTTCACGGGGGAAAAAGTGAAGAGCTGGGGAAGACTCTTAAACAAGTGTGCAGGAAGCAGGAGGAGCAGGAGAAGGTCAGCCTTACAACAGTCCATCTGTGGACTCTGTCTGAATTTTGTTTAGACAACGGAACATAAACCTATTTCTCTTCAGTCTTTCCAGCCTGTAAACATGGTAACATAAACCCCTCTCTGAAAGATGCAGACATGTTTTAGGCAATGAGTCAGACCTCATGTCTCATCCTGCTCCTTCAAGAAGCCAAAATAGACTCGTTCAAAGTCATCACTTCAGCTTGCCACAAAATGCATCCTTGTGAATGTTCTTGGGGGGCCCCTGGCCCAGCATCGCTTTTACAGAAACATGAGCGACCTGGGAAAAGCCCAACTTAGGAATTCCTGACATTATTTTTAGTGCAAGCAAACATAGGAGGAAGGGGAAAGAGCCTTTAATTTCCTCTCAGAAAACCAATCCTTTTAATTCCTCTCTTTCCTCTGTCCTGACTGCCGTACTCCAAGGCCAGCCCCGCGAGACCCGGGGGGCTGGGGGTTGAGGAAGCCTGGGAATGGCAGTAGGAATAGTAGTGATGGGGGTGGTAGTACTACGGGCCAGAGTGACAGCGAGAGAGCTGACAGGTGCTGCGTACCGCTCCGTTACAAGCCCTGTGTGACCCAGTCCTTCCGGTGCCCCTGAAGCGGGTCCTGTTACCATTCCCACTTTCCTGAGGAAGAAGTTCGGGTCGTGCAAAAACACACCCAGGCATTCTTCTCCCCGTGCCTTGAGAGCCCCTTGCTTCTGTTTCCCCGTGTTCCCCCAGTGTCCCTGCAATGGCAGAGACGAGTGTGTTCAAGTAGTTGCAGACGACGGTGACACACACATTGCAGCCTCCACTGGGCCTGGCCGCAGAGGGCCTCTGGGAGGCCCCTGCCAACAAGCAGCAGCCTTGTCCCCATTGTTTATTCTGAACTAAGTGCACCACTTTCCAAGAACCTGCATCTGGTCTCAATTCTTCCAAGAGATGGTACACTGTTATGTAAACAGTGCGTGCGGCTAGAGCAGCTGGGTCACATGAGTTTTCCCTCCTCTCTCCCGGGCCCCCAGGATGTGCCTGCCATGTTCCGCTCCTTCCCTGGCCCTCTCTGCCCCTTTTTGTGAGGCCCGTGCCAGGAGCACTGAGTCCTGAGGCTCACCCCCTAGCTGGTGCGGGGGTGCCGAGGCCTCAGGCCTCGCTGCCTCCTTTTCCCATCTGCTGCCTGACTCTGGGCTGTGTGAGGGGCTGATCCTGATACCCCGCACTTCCCGCCTCTCCCCCTTCCTCCAGGTGTCCTCCCCTTTCGGTTCTTCCCTCCCCACCAAATTCCCACTTCAAAAAGTTTTCAAAAGACATTAAAAGATCACTTTTATCAGTCTGCAGTAAGCGTACCAAATAGCAGTGGTCCAGGAGAGCCACATTAGTACCCCTGGAGGGCTATGAAAACCACTTATTACAGATATCTTAATTAATTTTTAAAGTTTATTTATTTTGAGAGAGAAAGAGTGTGTGTGCACAAGCAGGGGTGAGGCAGAGAGGAGGGGAGGGGAGAGAGAGAGAGGGAGAGAGGGAGGGAGGGAGAGAGAAAGGGAGAGAGAGAATCCCAGGCAGGGTCCACGCTATCAGCATAGAGCCCGATGTGGGGCTCACTCAGAACCGTGAGATCATGACCTGAGCTGAAATCAAGAGCCCGACGCCTAAGCTCCCAAGCCAGCCAGGTGTACCTAGAGAGCTTAATTTATTGAGCTGATTATATGCCAGGCTGGGTGCTCACCAGTTTACGTCTTGAATCCTCACGAAGACGTCCTGCATTCCGTACATGGCTGCTCCCGTTGAGCCGGTGAGCAAGCAGGGCCTGGGCTGGAGGGGGTGCCACTGGAGCCCCACAGTTAGCGGTTAGCGCTCAGCGGCCTCTGCTTCTGCCCTCCCCTTCCTCAGGCCTGGACCCCGCTTGGACCACGCTGTTTGCAGGGAGAAGGCGGGGAGGGCAGCCCCTCCAGATGCTGACTCGGGGGGTCTCTCTCTCCAGGCACTACCACAGCATGGAGGTGTTCACCCACTATGACCTCTTGAACCTCAATGGCACCAAGGTGGCAGAGGGCCACAAAGCCAGCTTCTGCTTGGAGGACACAGAATGCGAAGGAGGTATCTTTGTGGCAGGGGTGGGGGCAGTGGCTTCAGAGGGACTCAAACGCCCCCACCTGTCCTGGAGCCGGGCCTGATGCTGGCTTCTGTCCCCCTGGCCGCTGCTCACTCTCCCTGTGACCTTTCTCCAGTCAGGGCCTTCCATGGCCCCAGCTATGCAGAAAAGGCCTGGCTACGAAGGATTCCCCAGAGTTATGCTCATGGGCACTGGTGGGTCTGCACGGTGCCCTGGCACATGGTCCCTCTCTGTCTGGCTGCCACAGCCTTTCTCCCTGTGTCCCAGCACCAAGTACCCCTGCCCCACAGGCTCATGCTCTCCACGTCCAAGCCCAAAAGACCCGCTTCGGGGGTTCCTGGACTCTCTTGACTCCCCTAGACAGAGGCAGCTCTCTGCCCACGCCTCTAGGTGACCACTGTGACTGCGCTGTGATCACCTGTGGGCACGCCTCCTGGCATCCCAACCTGGCTGGGCCTCAAGGAGAGACACACTGAGTCCCTTCCACATACCCAGTGCTCAGAGCAGTGCCCAGACATGGTAGCCTCTCAATAAATGTGTCATGGACATGCCACAAACAAATGGAATTTTGAGCACTATGTGCCTGGCAACCAGCTGACCCACTAAGGGTCAGATCTGCAAACCAGACCTGGGCCCGCATCCAAGGGCTGATTGCCAGAGGGTGGCAAGATGACCCCCACGTTAAGCTAAATAATCAGCACCATCACTATCCCAGATAGACATTCACTCCATTCCCAGGCTAGTGGAAATGCCAGAGTGGCCAGGGAAGGCTTCATGGAAGAGGGGGCACCAGCCTGGGGCCTAAAGGGACAGGTGGGATGTGGGAATCAAGGCAGGGATTCCGATGAAATGGGAATGGATCAGAAACCCTCACAGCGGGGATGGGATGCCAAGCCCAGAAGCAGCAGAGATTTGAGGGCTTGGGGGAAGGAAGAGATTTGCTGACTGTGGGCTCTGGGAACATCCCCCACCCAGCAGGCCTTCTTAGGGCTCTTTGGTGGGGGACAGCACGGAGGGCAGTGGGGCCAGGGTGCATGGTGAGCAGGCTTCCCTCTGCCCCTGCCTGCAGATATCCAGAAGAATTACGAGTGTGCCAACTTCGGTGAGCAGGGCATCACCATGGGCTGCTGGGACATGTATCGCCATGACATCGACTGCCAGTGGGTCGACATCACTGACGTACCCCCTGGAGACTACCTGTTCCAGGTGAGGGGGGCAGGAAGGGGCTCCAGCCCCTGCTGATGGGAGGAGCGGCCTTTTCCCTGGCGACGGGGGAGACAGCCCCCCTCTTGCTGGTGTCCAAACACAAAACATGTGCCAGGAGGCCAGGAGCCCCATACCCAGGGCCAGCACATCACAGTGGATCAGGTGACCTAAGTATGTGAGGCAGGCAAAGCCCCTGGGGAGCTGCCAACCGCCTGAGACATCCGCATTCAGTTAACACCTGGCACCTGCGAATCAAAATGCACGCGTAGCCAGATTTGGTCCTCAGGCTGAGAATTTGTTCCACAAACTCTCAGGCAACCCACACCCGGGGTGTCCTCCGGCACAGACTCTCACCTCCACCCCGTCTCTCCCAGTGCCCTCACCCTCCCTTGTCTGTGCTGTCAAGGCTGAAAGCAAGCTCATTGACTGGCAAGCGTCCGTGGCTTGTCTCTCCCAGAAAAGCTGACCTCACAAAAGGGTCTGCAGAGGGGACAGTTCCACTGCTTTCCTGCAGACACAGCAGCATGCTCCAGCCGTGCCCCTGGCATGGGAGCAGGGGCACCGCATTCCTGGCATCGCTCTGTCTGGAGCACAGGTGCACTCCGGCCTGCGGCGCTCTCTGCTGCCCCGTCACATTCCTAAGCTGCCACCCCTCTTGCTCTCGAGCTTTGCTCCGTTGGGTGGCAAACTGGGTGACCAGAAATGTGTCATTCTGCCTTGAAAACTTTCCCAAGGGGCATTCAGCCAGCCTGGAGCCTGGCCCATGGTCCCCACCCTGTAGATGGCCCTGAGAAGAACCAACACCTGCACAGAAGTGACCACAGAGGCGCTTTTAAAGTTTTCGCGAGCAGTTTCAGAGGCTGGAAATCAGACAGCCTAGCACTTTTCCACCCACAAACCCAAAACCGCAGACTTGGAGAGGCCCAACCAAAGAGCAGAGTGCTCTTTATTTAAAAAGAATGAATATCCATGTCTCTGTGCACGTACACTGCGCATGGGGTTTTGCGTTTGAGGTCTGCTATCACTTTGCTGGGTGAATGTGTATCATTCACGGCTCATTAAAGATTGATGGCAGGCCAGGCCAGGCCTAAACCCTGTGAATGAATGTAATCCCCCAAGGAAGGGTACTACTACCCTCATTTTACAGCCAGGCAAGGCCAGGCCACATCACCTCTGTATCTGTGTTCTTGACCCCTGCCTATAGTTAGCGAGTTAACTTCTTGGGAGCATGTTTGTGGCTCTGATTATCGGAAAAGATTATTTCCCTTGGGACAGACATGGAACTTTAGATGTGTGGTAGCCCTGGCCCGGGACTCACTGGCCCTCTCCATTCCCACATGGACCTGAGAGCAGACCTCAGTAATGCTGCCAAGGGCGGGAGAGAGCAGAGGGAAGGAGGACGTGTCTTCCAGGCAGAAGGGCCTGCAGGCAAAGGTTCAGAAGGCAGAGGCTCAGAGGCAGGGACATGTGTGAAGTCCCACCTCCAGGAGCACACAGCCAGGTCCTTGTCCCCACCCCATCTCAGCACGTCCTGCTCCCCAGCTCCCTCCTAGTTCCTATCAACAGCTCAACAGCCTGTTCTGTGGCCTCCCTGGGCCCCAGCTCCTGCCTCTACTAACCTCAAACCTCCCGGGCACCCAGGAGAAGGTAACCCCTTTCTGAAGGCCTACTTGTGGGAGGGTGTGTGTATGTGAGAATCACACAGCAGCAAATAGAGGTGCACATTCTTACTCCTCCGTGCCTTGACCCCTCATCTCTGGCTAGTCCTGCCCCAGGCTGCTCTTTGAGCATAGCATTTGTCATGCTTCTTTTCATGAGGTTACCCTGACTCTGGAGACAGGGCTGGTCTCCATATCGCCTGGGCCTGGGGTGGAGGGTGTCCAGGGCAGGACTCAGCAGCCCCCTCTGGCCTGACTCTCCCCCAAGGTTGTCATTAACCCCAACTACGAGGTTGCAGAGTCTGACTACACCAACAACATCATGAAGTGCAGGACCCGCTACGATGGCCACCGCATCTGGATGTACAACTGCCACATAGGTAAGGTCCCTGGGCACTGGTGGGGGAGCACAGCACGGCAGGGCCGCCCCCAGGCTTGCAGCCCCCACCCCGCTCCCTGCGGCCCACCCTCCAAGAGACAGGCAAGAACTGCCCTTTGTCCAGGAATCAAAGCAGCTTCCTTATTTGGGGAAAGCACGCAGGGAATGGAGCCAGCCTCCCATCCCCATGCACAGGAAGGAAGCTGTAGACACATAAGGCCTGGACAGAGGCTGGGCTTTCGCAGCCAGCTCTGGCAGGGAAGGAGGGAGGCACAGAACCAGGCTGGAGCTCAGGCCATCTCATTATGCATGTGACCTCAAAAATGTGGGTGTCAGCAATTTGCAGGTTCTGTGTATCATTTTCCTCTGTTGAGAACTAGACGCTAGTCAACCACTGTGGCTTCAGTCACCAATGAAGAAAGGTACCCTTGTGCTATACACACTGGGGGACAAGGCGGGTACAGAGCTTCCTCTTCTGCAGGAGAAGCGATGCACCCTACTCTCGTGATGGCAAAAACAAAACCCATTGCATTTAGTTGCTCCTGGTCTGGCTTTGCCAGAACACCTGATGTGAGCCTGGCTCCAGGGATGACCGGCACCTAGTTGCAGTCCTGGTCACACAGAGTCACACAGAGGTGGCCTTGGCAGGCTCTTTAGTGGAGGGTGGTGGCTCCCAAGCCCCTGAGGCCAACAGCTCCAGTGTGGGAGAAGGCTGAGCATCTGGTTTGCCAAACTCTGTCTCCTTGATGCCTGCCCCCTCAGGTGGTTCCTTCAGTGAAGAGACGGAAAAAAAGTTTGAACACTTCAGTGGCCTCATAAATAACCAGCTCTCCACGAGGTAAAGCACCAGGCCGCGTCCTGACTTTAGGCCACAGCGCATCGTCCCCAACAGCCGCAGTCTGACCGATGGCCACCCAGCCCTGCCCCTGCCCGGTCTCCAACCCCCACAGCCCTGTCCAACGCCCAGGAGGAAGGGGTGTGCCTGTCATTTGCTGGAGGCTGCTGCCTGACTTCTGGAGCCTGGGGACGACCTCCAGGGTGCAGCTTGACCACAGGGCTGTGGGCGTCAAGAGCCATCTTGTCTGGGACCCCAGGAGCACAGTTAGCAGCAGTGTCCCACCTAAACCACAGTCCACCCCAAGTGTGAGACCACACCACTTGACTCACACATAATACAGGGCCATGTTAGTGGTGTGAGCTGTCAACCTGAAGTGGTCAGGCTGAAGTCCATTTTTCCTCCTTTTAGCTCATGTCCAGCCAACTTGAATATCTAGACCTCTCTTCCAATTAAACAGACTCCCTCTATTATACTCACATATACAGATAATGCTGCCATGTGTTTTCCTAACTAGGTGAGCTCAGAGTTGGTGCTTCCCCCCTCCCCCCTCCTAAATCCTTTTATTTTTCAAGATACCATTATTATTTTTTCACAGACTTTGAAACACAAGGTAATTTAGTGGCATTTAATATTGGGCATCTGGGCCTTTGAAAGTATAGCTCCAAAGAAAAACCAACCCACCTGTGTAAGTGGCTCATCCTGTTGTTCCAATTCTGTGGGTTAACTGATTCAACGGTGCTAGAGCCAGGGTCCTGGGTAATGAAGACACCCACTGAGCGCCATGTGTCATCACAGACGCTTACACATACTTGAAACTTGGAATAAAAGGTTTATGGTATGCATTCGTGTTTCATTTGGGCCTCTGCACCCAGCCCTGAGCCGCAGAGCTGCTCCACTGAGCAGTCGGGAGGGAGGGAGCCGGCATGCACTTACAGGACGCCCCCCCCCACAGAGACGTCTGGGTGTGGCTGCAGGGGGTCTCCTTTGGTTCCCACCACTAAAGACCAACTCCTGCCTTCTGAGAGCAGCAAAGGAACACAAAAATATAAGTCACGACCTTTCTTGAACTCCTGTTTTGTCGTGTTTTCCAGGGGGCACAGCAACTGTATTAGGACCGGATGGGACATTTAGATTTAAACCATCTTGGGGTGGGGTTGGGGAGGTGCATCCCACAAGGGCTGCGCTTGGGCCAGGCTCGGTTGGCTGGCAGAGCGCTGATGCGGAGCGCTGATGTGGAGCATGTGCGCCAGCAGGGCAGCGGCTGAGCGCAGGGCGGGCGGCTTGACACTGGGGCTCCCACCTGTATCAAGAGCGTGCTGCAGCACGGTGTCCACGATGACCTCGGGGCACCGGATAGGGCCTCCTTGGTACCAAATGCAACCAAACCAGAAAAATGACTGGAGACCTGGTCCCCGCAGATGCCCTTGTCCTGTGAGGGAGTCCAACTCACAGGCCATTTCAGATTTTGCCTCTTGGCTTTGCTCATGGTTACAGAATTCTGCAAGAAGCCCTCTGTACGCACAACAGCAGGTGACACTTGGACAGGTTCACAGGGCCGGGGCCCCCGACTGCTCCTGCAGGTTAGGGTGCCCGACTTGTTCGGAGACTGGGCACGTGTCACACAGCAGGTGCATCCTCCTCCCCCCTCACACCGGGCAAGCACTGGGCCAAAGTGCCTGAGGCCCAGCTGGGATCCTCCAGGCCAACCGAGGGGACCCATTGCTTCAGCAGCCCCTGTCTAAACTGGGAGACAGACAACACCCCCTAGTGTGCATTTGGAAACAATTTTCAAGTTTTTATTTTTTCTCAGCTTCTGGAACTAGACCAAACGAAAACCCACCGCACCAAACAGAGACTCTAACAAACAGTGCAGCATTGTTCTGGTGTCCGTAAAGGCTTGTGCTGTTGGGGCACCAGCTTCGTCCTGGGGGCACCGATCCAGGCTTGCTGGGCCCCTCAGGGCCTCGGGGAGGTAGAAGACTCGACCGCAGGCCGCTCTTTCTTCTTGTGTTGGAGCCCCAGGGCCCGGGCCACCAGCCTCCTAGCCACTGCTGTATTTGTCTGTGGTCTCACCTTTGCCAGACGCAGGAGCTCTAAAAGGAAAGCCCCATGGGGCAAGGACTTGAATTCAAGGCTGTGGCCATCACTCCTTCCAGTGACAGCAGACTAGAGGCCATCTGAGCCAACCTCTAAGGCCCACGAGATGCCCATGGGGTCCTCACCTAATCCTGCTGCGTCTGCACCTTCCCTGTCTCTCCGTCTGGGGGAAGTGAGGGGCAGAGGATGGGTTAATCTTATACCCCTCCCTGAACTGTAGAACCTTCTGAGAGGGAAGTCAAGTCAGGTGGGACACCTGGAGCTCTGGGACTGACAGGTTATTTACTGTCCCCAAGTCTGGGGCAAAGACTACACAGGCCACAAGATGACTGGATAGCCTCACAGGCCTCTTCTGGGCCAGTTTTGCCAGCCACTGCTTTGCAGCCTCAGAAAACCAGCCTCTAAATGCCTCCATCACGCTTTCTGGAAGAAGAGGAGGTGTCATTTACTTGGCAGCTTCTATGTGCCCCCCACTGCTCTAGGCAGGTCTGCCAGGCTCTTTTATTCACTCCTCCAGTCCACCCTGCACAATCTGCTTATTTTACAGAGAAAGGAACCAACTCACAGACATTAGGTGACTTGCTCAAGGTCAACTTAAACAGGTGACAGAAGAGGGAACGTACCCAGGGCTGACCCCAAAATCCAAGTTCTTTTAACCCAATATAAAATATAGTTGCCATGACCCAACGGGAAAAACCAAGCTTTTCCCTGAACAGCGCCCAGAAGAGGTGTGCACAGGAGGGTGCGCCCAGCACAGAGCAGCTGACAAACAGCTCTCCCTACAAGGGCCCTTCTTCCCTAGGCACCCCCAGCCCCCAGGGTGGGGAAGGAGCGCCCTTTTGGCCACTGTACCCCCAGGGGTGCTCGGGCAGAGAGCTGCCGACCGAGGAATGAATCGGAGGGAAGGCCCCACGCTGCCCAACCACACTCATACAGCCTTGCGATCAGCACACAGCCAGCCTCCGTACTTGGCCTCTGCAAGGCTTTCAGCTTTGACTGCTTGGTTCCCTGCGTGAGGGGCCGGATCTTGAGCACAGAGAAATCCTTGGTCAGGGCTTCAGCGGCTATGGAAAGAAAACAGATGTGAAGCCATCGCTCTTCCTCCTGGTGAGGCCCCCTCAGGGCCAAGGAATGCATGTATCACCCCAACCTGATAGAGCTGCTTTGTGCGCCCATTTAAAGCCTGGGGACAGGGCTGCCCTGACACCACTCTGACTGGCCAAGAGACTACCACCATCTGTCCACCTCATGCCCCAGTGCCCTGCAGGCCTGCACGGGCACCTGTGCCGGGCTACCTTCCACACTCTACCGTGGGCAGGTCAGGAGCCACACCAACCAGCCACAGCAGGAAAGGCAGGCGCCCACCTTCTACAGCCCAGGAGCTTCAAATAAACTCTACCCTTCCCCCAACTCACAACCCTCCTGGGCGCATGCCCTCACAGCCTTGAGTTGTGCAAAGCTTGTCAGACTCAGTGTGTCAGAGCCGGCAGGGGCTTCAGGTCCAAGTCACCCTTTATGCACGAGGAAACTGAGGCCAGGACGTGATGTACTCATCGCACACACCTTGGCAGAGCCCAGAAGGCAGCCATGGCCATGCCTCACCCAGTGCCCATTCTTGCCACCACACCCTGTGGCCATGCTCCCTGCCTCCCCTTCAGTCAGGGCCTTCTGCGGGGCGGCCCCAGAAACACCTCAAGCTCTCCTGAGAATGGGGCTTGCACCAGCTATGGCTTCTCCCAGCTCTGGTGTTCAGAAGCTCATGGTTATAAAAAGCCTGGCCAATGAGGCCCAGGGACTTGAGAAATACACCCAAAGTGAGCAGCAGTGTGGCAGGGGCAGCTTGGGAAAGTGGCTCAGAGGGAGCAGGAGCCCGGAGTTACAGCCAGGAGGCGGCTGACATTCCCAGATCCGCATCCCAGACCACTGACATTCTGAGACCTCAGTCTCCCATCTGTAAGATAGAAGTAATCTGACCTACGTCTTGAGGCTACAATGGAAACCGAGTAAAAATGCATCTGTTTGAACCATATGAAATTATCCGTACTATAATGCTTTTCACCTATGATAAAAGCACTTGCGTAGGATTTAGTACATGGAAGCCCCACAGGCTCTGCCTGAGACATGTACTCAGTAAATGTCACAGAACCTGCAGCCTCTGGCCTGAAGGCACCACCAGGAACAGGAGAACGTATGGGCTGCCTGGCCCGGAGCCTGCTCTGCTGCCTCTGAGCTTCTAGATTAGGCAGGCCGGGAGCAGGCCCTGGCGGTCCACTCGCGCGGCTTAGCCTGCACCCTGACACAGGGGAGCCTTCCCTTGTCGCTGGCAGGCAGAGCGAGAGTCACGCCCACCGTGGAGCCACGTTACCTGAGGCCAGGCAGGGAAAGACACCAAGCGCGTGCGTGTCATCGACCCACTGAATCTTGAGTCCCTTCTCTCTGTGCCAGGGAAGAGGAGACAGAGTGAGTACAAAAGTAAGGGGCAAAACCTTTTCTGAGAAAGGAGTCCTCTCCTGCCTCCAATCCTCCAACACTATGAGCCCAACACAAGTTCCAATCTCCCCTGGGAAGGAGACTGCCCTTTGCAGCAAACTTTCTCTGAAAACCATATGGCTGCCTTAAGAGAGACAAATACCACCCGTGCTGATCAGGTAGGTCCCAGATTCCTAGAATGCAGAAAGCCAGGACTCAAAGAGCACAGTGCCAAGGGTACAGATGGCTCCACACAGGAACCAGTGCATCAAGGCCAAGGCTGGAGATAAAAGGGTTTATGCCCTAGGGATAGGGGACAGAACCTAAAATAAGCACATCAGTGTTACTGGCCCTAATCACCTTACTTCCTACTGCTCAAGAAAGCCACACTGAGTGTGGGGCCGATGAGAGGCCAAAAGCAGTTCAAGCCCCAGTTTCTCTGTGGGCGCTGTGCACACTGGCTGAGAAGGTCACAGGTGGCCATGGTTTGGCCATACCTTTAGGGAACAAGAGCAGATGAGCACCTTTTGCCCCACCAAACTACCCCCCATTCCTCAGGCACAGGTGCAGGCAAAGGCTCAGGGAGGCAAGGGAGGGCAGTTTCAGAAGCAGTCAGAAGAGGAGGGCCCTAAAGAAAGGGATTTATTAAAGACCCAACGGGAAGGCACCTGGCTGGCTCAGTCAGTGGAGCATGCGATTCTGGATATTGGGGTTGTGGGTTCAAGCCCTGTGTTGGGTACAGAAATTACTTAAAAATAAAATCTTTAAGGGGCGCCTGGGTGGCTCAGTTAGTTAAGCATCCGACTTTGGCTCAGGTCATAATCTCATGGTCCTTGGGTTCAAGCCCCGTGTTAGGCTCTGTGCTGACAGCTCAGAGCCTGGAGCCTGCTTCAAATTCTGTCTCCCTCTCTCTCTGCCCCTCCCTGCTTGCTTGCTATCTCTCTCCCAAAAATAAATATTTTTTTTAAATCTTAAAAAAAAAAAAAAAGATCTAAGCAGGAAAAGAGAAGGGAGACTGGAGGAAAGAGAGGAAAGAGAGAGAGAGAGAGACAAAGGGAGAAAAGACTGGAGCTAGAACCAGGAAATTTGGGAAAGCCAAAGTCTTTTCTTGCAATATATCCTCTTGGCGCCGGTCTCCACCCCGACTCTGCCCGAGCGCATGCAAGTCCAGCTCACTGCAGAAACCGTTCCTGCACGGAAATGGCCTGCAGTCCACTGACTGAGTGAGGCTGGGACGTGGGGCAAGGGGAGGCAGTGGGCTGCCTGTGTCATGCTCCTGACAGAGAGCCTAGCTCCCAGCATGCACGTGGGGGGGCGGGGCAGGATGGAGAGCTGCTGCCACGTCCTGACAGGACCAGATCTAGGGCCGCTGAATGGGTCCATCACCGAAAAATCAGCTCTCCTCTTCCATACCGTCACAGGCCAGGAGCGTGAAGTCCAGAACAACTACATCCACTTTCTGCCTTTCTTTCCAGATAGCTAAACGCTGGGGCAGGGCAGGCAAGTGTCCCCAACAACAAAGCGATGTTCTAGCTTCTCTCCGGAGGCCTGCACCCACTTCCCCTGCCGCCCTGCAGCTTCGGGAGCACTCACTGGAACTCGGAAAGTGCTGCCAGCAGATCCTCAGTCTTGAGTGTCGGCTCAAAGTCGTAGATCTCCACCACGTGAGCAAAATCCTTCTCTCCAGGCAGCTCCTCCATGAAGGAGGACGTGTCCATGTGGATCTTCTCTACCTGAATCTCCTTCTCAGTCAGGTTGTCTGTTATCTGGGAGAGATCATGCCCTTTAGCAAGGGGAGCTCTGACACACAGGGCTCCAAACACCTGCTGTCAAAACCACACACAGCCCTCCAGGCTCCTGGGCCGATGGGGAGGTGAGCACCTAAAGTGGCCTCCCACAGAAACCATGCCCAGCAAGTCTGGGAAAGGCGGCAGAATGGGCTAGAAGATGGGGAGGTGGGAGTTCTAGGGAAGGTAGCTTTTATAGAGTCTTTGTTAGGTAACTGGCATTCATATGCAGTATGTTTCATGGACTCCTGAAAACTGTATTCTATATATACCCTCTTTACAGACGGAAATGCTGTAAATCAAAGAGTTAAGTAATTCTACCCGAAGATACACAGTAAGAGACAGAACCGGGCAAGCTCAGGATCCTTGCTCCCCTTAACAGTGTGATGTTATGTCTACCTGATCTCTACCCTTCATCTATAGTGCAGTCATAAAAGATGCCTCCCCTCCCAACTGAACACCAGAGCCAGTCCCAGAGGCAGACACACACACAGTTCTAAGAAATGAGATTTGTAAGACAAAGCTTCAGGCACAAGAATCATTCTTATGACCAAGGTCTGGAGTCCTTTACGAAGCAATTCCACATACATCCTATCTGTTACCTTGCGAAGCATGTATTATTATTTGTTTCTCAGATGAGAAAACTGAGATTTAGAAAAACAAAACGACTTGCTGGTAGAAGTGCTTGTCAACAGCTCCTACACCGTTGCACGCCTGACCTCACATCCTGAGCCTCATCCCTTCCACCTGTCAGGCCCAACTCCTTCAGGCAAGGCCCAGTGCTCCTCCCCTACTTCTCCTAAGGGACTCCTATAACCCAGCACCCAGCCCTGCTCAGCCAGCACCCCAGTCCCCCGCCCCTCCTCACCAGGACCCTCCGTCCCCATCCACCCTTGACCACACCCACCTCGCTTCCGCCCTCCCTTTTCCGGGCTTAAGAGCCTCATCACCTCCTGCAGCAGCTCACTGTAATCATCCTCGGGGCAGCTGCCAGGCCCCAACTCTTCCATCTCTTCCTCTTCCTCTTCTGCAGGGCTCTTCGGCTCACTTCCGTTCCCCTCTTCAGAGTCCAGCCTCAGACTGGACCCAAGCCGTGTGGCCATCTCCAACCCGTCTCCCATCCCGGAGTGGCTCTCAGGCTGTGGGGACTCAATGCCAACTAGGTCCAGTAGCTGTTCATCATCACAGCATTGGTCTGGGCCCTCTAGGGCCTCAGGTGCCTGAGTCGTCAATGCAGGGAGGTCCTGATCAGAGCTGAGGTCCCCAGCACCGACATATCCAGGCTCTTCCAGGAGCCCAGCAGCTGGAGCATCTCCCTGGAGCCCTTGGGTAGAGGGTGATGCCCATTCTTGCCTGCGCCGTACTCGGGGCACATACAAAGCCTGGTCTGGTTTGCGTCCACGATGCCACCGGCCAGCCCGTGTCGCTCGAGGACCAGCAGGTGCTCCTTGGTTTGAGGTGGGCCAAGGTCCTCGGGACTTGCTAGGCTGGGAGGCAGGAGGGTGGCAGGGGCCGGACAGTCCATCTGAACTGGGTAACCTGGAGCAGGAGGTGATCAGAGCTGTGGTTAGGCCCCAAGGAAAATGGTTTACTGCAGCTACCTGCCATTCAGGCATGGGGCTCTCGGGTCAGCATTAGGCCAAAACCCAAGCCAAATAACCCCTGAAAATGCCATAGGAAGGCAATGTAGTGGAGGCTGACTGCCAACTTAGAAGCCCAAAGCGACCAGCTCTCCCTCTAGTGTTACAAACGAGTAGAGATAGCTGAATCTTCAGTTATACACTAAATGAAATAAGTACTGCATTTAGGAACTTCGTTGTTAGGAAAACATGTAACTTTAAACACCAGGATCGTAGTCACTATGGTAAGATCCTGCGAAACACACGGTAACAGAAATGTGTGAAACTCAAGTGTGTTTCCCACATTCCATGGCCTCTGAAGGCAGACACTCTCACTGCTTAAACTGCTCTATTTTTCTCTCTTTCTCTCAAGCAGAGAGCTGAGTTTGCCAAATGAATTCTGCAAAATTTAATGCCCACTCACTCCACTGCTGAAGCAAAAGGCAGCACGGACTTTAAGCAGCTGAGGTGGGGACAGAGGCAGCAGCCTAGGGCCCTGCCGGCTCTATTTTCTGTCCACCTCCCCCACCCACCCACCCCACCGAGGGCCCTCCATAGCACTAAGATACACACCTGATATCCAAGTGACAGATGACTGTCCTTCTCCTCCAGCCCTCCCCAACAGAGAAGCTGCTCAGAAGATCAAAATTCTCTGCTGTCCTGTGGATCAGGTACCGGAGGCGACTGGAGAGCGGGGGGAAAAGAAGTACCCTGGGAAGGGACAGGAATGAGTGCTGAGCAGGGGCTCCAGGAGCTCCAAGGCCTGACCCCCCCACCTCCCACCCCAGGTCCCTGCCCAGTTTACGGAGGTTAGACACTAGGCTCCCTCTGCCCCTTGTGTCCCTGGCCACCTGCAGAGGACTTGGGCACAGAGGTTTTCACAGGCACTTACTGGTACTTACTCCATTCCTGCGCTGGAACCCTTCAATCTCTGGGCGATGATCAGAATTACACAAGAAAAATGTGGCTGGGAGAGGCTAGTGAGCAGGTTACTAAACCCAAAGGTGCAGATCAGAGGCAGGTAGGAACCAGCTACTTGGGAAAGGGGCACGGGCAGCTCTGGGTGAAGCCGCCCTCCCTGCACAGGCAGCGCCCTCCACCACCCACTCCAGCTTACTTTGACAGCTGCTTCTGCAGCAAGAAGCGGTCCAGCTCCTCCTGGATGCGGTGCACAAAGTCATTCTCGGCGGAGGAGAGGAAGACGCCGTCCAAACAAAGAAGGGCCAGGGTGACAGGTGGGAGAGCCTGTGGGGCAAACGGAGACGGTGGGATCAGATCACAGACCCCGGCCCCACCCACAACGCCGCAGCGTCGGTGCTCAAAAGGTTTTAGAGGCCACCGCGGCCAAGGTCTCTCCTCCAAGTGAGGAGGAGCCAGGCTCCGAGGCGGGGACGGACGTGCCCAGGGAGGAGTCTCCTGGTTCTCATGGGACGCGCACCCCTGCACAGGAGCCCCACGCCGCGCCTCCCTTTCCCTGGGGCAGGCCCGCCGCTCTCACGCCCGGATAACCCGCGTGGCGTGCTCGGCGGGCGCGACCGGCCCTCCCAGGCCACGAGAGAGAGGCCCTAAAGGCGCAGGGCCAGCCCGGGGTGACTGTCCGCCCCCAGGCCCAGCAGCCGCACTCACCGCCCCGCCGGTCGCCGCAGCTCTGAGGGCCCCCGGAAGCCCGCGCGCGCCCCGGAGCGCCCAAGTACCAGCAGGCCTCCGCGGAGTCACAGCGCCACCGCGCGGCCCGGGGGAGGCATCGCAGAGATGGCCGAAGGGCGTGTTGTGGGTTTTTTTTTTTTTTTTTTTTGCCGGTTAGAGCACACTGTCTCCTAGGATTAATTAAGTTCAGCAACCACTTTTGAGTGGTCCCTATGTTCTAGCTTCCTATGAGCTAGTTTGTCCGGCTCCTTGCTCCCCTCCCTAGGGACCATAAGGAGGAAGGAAGTTTCTGGGCACCTAGTATTTTACTGCCTATTGCCCATCACTGACCTTTCTTTTGCCCTCATTCATGGAATGTGCAAAGTAGTCCTGCTGACACCAAGAGGTGACTGACAAGGCCTTGTGGGTAACTGGGCGAGGTAGCAACTAACATGGCCATCAAATTATACTCCCCTGCTACATCCAGAAGTAACTCAACACCCACCTTAATTGGGGCTTGAAATTCTTGCTGTCAGACAGCTCCTGGGATGGGCTACTATACTCTAAGAGATCAGAGTCAAAATCTTCCTATTTCCTGAAAGGTGTTGAAATGTAAGCCCCTGATCATCCTGAATCCAGAAGCTCAGAGCAAAGCAGATCCCTGAGCTAGCAACACATAAGACCTGGTTTTTAATAGAGAAGGGACAGTCTGAATGTACCTGGCAGTATGATTGTGCAAGGTCATGGGGACAGTGTGCCACAAAGGGGGGGGGGGGAATTAAAAAAAAGAATTAAAAAAACATAAGATGGTTTTGGAGAAGAGGTGTGGGAAAAATAGAGAAAAATTAAAATGCATTTTGTTTTCTCACTTTTCTCAGAGTATTTCTTTAAAAGATGGTGTTATTATATCACATTTACAAAAACTATCTTTCTAGATAGTTTGAAAAATAAAAAGGACCTAGGACAAAGATAAAACCCAGTGCAGGGAGAGCTCAAGGGAGCCAAGCCTTTGTTGTGAGGAGCCTCTGAAGGCCGGGTCCCCTGCCCCCAGTCTGAGGGGCCATCCATCCTCTCAGGAAGCAGAGGATAGAAGAGAGGGTGGCAGGAAGAACAAGAGACATCCGTTTGGTTTCTGACCCCACAGGCCCTACCCACACCCCACACAGGCTTAAAAGAAGTGGGAACAGGTCTGCAGAGAATGCTGAGTGACCACATGATGGCACTGTTTCTCCGACCAGAGTTCCTTGACTGGCCCATGGAAGACTGGAAAGCAAGCCCACAGCCACCACTACTGGTCAGATCTGAACTAGGAGAAAATGACTGGTGACTCAGAAAACAAAGGCCCAACTTTCTCAACAAAGCGACTGTCTCTCCCCAAAATAGAGGGACAAATCAAAAACTCAGGAAACAAGCCATGCCCCCACCTCTTTAGAGGGTCCACAGTACAGATGTTCAACACACTGAGACAGTAAAAACAAAGCTCATAGAGAACAGGCTGCCCCTGAACGTTGTACCATACCCGCTTCAGGTAGCTGAGGGGCTGAACAGAAAATAAGGTGTCAGCATGCAGGCCCCCACCATGGGTGGAGGTTATGAAGGGACGGATGCCCAGACCAGTGTGGAAGGAAATCAAGATGTATCTACTGACACTATTTTGGGACAAGATCAGGTGAGGATAAAATGGTTCTCTATTAGTCAGAGGTGAGTAAACAGAAAAAAAAAAAAGGACAAAAGATACACAAAATTCTACAGGATAAAAATAAAGGAAAAGAATATAGTAGGAAAAAGAGCATGGAGGGTAAGAGTATATTAGAAGATCATCTTGAGAAAAGAGAATAAAATTGCAGTTAATAACTGCTGTATGTTTCCAAGGAAATCAAAGAAAGCCTGATTTCCCAGTCACAATGGATAAACCAAGAGGCTGAGATGAAAGAGAACCGTCAGAGCCACAGATGTAAAGGAGGCAATCATGTTCGTCACTGGAGTGGCGAAAACTAGAGCCAACTAAGCAGCGACGCTGCTGAGTAAATGCTGGTGGAAAAGAAGATTACTATTTACTGTTTAACGAGTGCATATAAACTGCACTTGTTAGATCCTTACAGCAGCCCTTTCAGATGGAGATTGTTACCCTATTGTAGAAGAATCAGCTGCAGTTTAGCCAAGGACACCCAGCTACTAAGTGCACAGGTGGAACTCCCTCAAATCTAGAGCTAGCCTGACTGCCCTACGCATGCTCCTCCACACCACAGGATCAAGGTTCTCCATGTCTGGAATGTCATTAAAATTGTCGATGGCCAGTGGCCAGATGCAAAAATCAGGAGGTAAATAAATTAGTTGAATCTTATCCATTGGAGAAGCATGCTAGTATGTGTTATAGAATTTTACCCAAACAAGAGGTATGACTGAAAGATTATGAAAAAAATCATTCATGCAGGGGACGTGGGGTTACAAACAGTCCCTCCCATCTGAAGAGATGGACCTAGAGTCCCATGCCGCCATAGTGTTCTCTTTGTGCTTAAGGTTAAAAGTAAGAATATCAAGTTTATGGGGCACCTGGGTGGCTCGGTTGGTTAAGCATCGACTTTTGGTTTTGGCAGGGGCCATAATCTCATGGTTCCGGGGTTCAAGCCCCATTTGGGGCTCTGCGCTGGCGGAATGGAGCCTGCTTGAGACTCTCCCTCTCTGCCCCTCCCCTGCTCAGTCTCTCTCTCTCTCAAAATAAATAAACTTTAAAAAATATATATCAAGTTTATCATTATTATCGAAAGTCCTTGTGATGTCTGCATGGTTTGGCATATTAGAGAATCTAACACATTAGGTGCTGATTCCAATTTAAAAAGTGAAATGGATCTCAGACTTATAGTTTTTTTAAATATATTTATTACATTTACATACTTTTGAGAGGCAGAGAGCAAATGGAGAAAGAGCAGAGAGAAGAGACCCAGAATCGGAAGCAGGCTCCAGGCTCTGAGCTGTCAGCGCAGAGCCCGATGTGGGGCTCAAACTCATGAACTGTGAGATCATGACCTGAGTTGAAGTCAGATGCTCAACCGACTGAGCCACTGAAGCACCCCACAGACTTTTTAAATGGGTAGATGTAAGGATCAGAAGAACAATGGCAAAAGAAATATAGATAAAATTAAACTTCCCTAAAACTTGCAGTCCATTAACAAATTCATGAGACTGGCAGAATATGACATTCCTCAAAGAACTCACAACTGTCTTCATGTTAATGCTTTGCTAGAGGCAAAAAGCAACTCAGCTGGACAATATCTGGGCCTCCAGGATCCTGTAAACCTTCTTTAGCATACCATAATCCTTTTGGAAACTTCTTTGTCTTTTTCCCCACTACCACCAACCAAGGTCATTCATTTGATATGCTTTAAAAAGTTAGGACTTACAGAGGGGCATCTAGGTGACTCAGTTGGTTAAGCATCCAACTCTTGACTTTGGCTCAGGTTATGATCTCATGGTTCATGAGTTAGAGCGCCATGTGGGGCTCTACACTGGCAGCCTGGAGCCTTCCTGGGATTCTCTCTCTCTCCTCTCTCTCCTCTCTCTGCCCCTCCCCAACTTGTGCATGTTCTCTCTCTCAAAATAAATAAATAAACATCATTTAAATTTAGAAATTATGGAATATAGAGTAAACATACTTCTCCCTAGTCCTTCCACTAAATACAACTAAAAACCCTGAATATTATATATAAAACAAGTATAAGGAGACTAAAAGGTAAGGAGAAGACAGCAGACCAGCTAGGGACCTCAGGATTCAAGGAAAAACAAAGTGGTAAATTTCCTAGGTTGTTTTATTTTACGCCTCAAATTCCCAGACTGGGAGCTTAAAGAGGCCAGCAACCCAGAAACATCAAAAGACACAAACAAAACAATAAGAAAACAAAAACTTGATGAATGCCTTTTTTTTCTCTCTACCAAAACAGCCAAGCTAGCAAGAAAGAATACTTTGAGACAATAACTGTTCTACCCCAGCCAAACATTCTCCTCACTCAAACCCCAAATAGTAACCTAGATTGTCACTTATACCATCTTGTGATAATGTGCCACAACCTTCCCACCAAGATAAGGTCAGAGAAGGCCCAGTAAGGAATTGGGACTTTCATGCCTTCCAGGTGTAATCAATCCTGGACACTTCCTGCAGCATCAGTGAGACCACTAGAGAACCTAATTTCCACCCCTGCCCAGCAGTAAAAAAGGCACCCTCCTCCTCACCCTCCCCACTGGAGCGCTGTCATAGGCCTAGTGGACAGTAGGACTTTCATCACCACCCAGAAATAGAGAGGCCACCCCGCCCCCACTGTGTCAGTGGAAGCCATGTGGGGAGCAGCCAGGCACTTCTGATGAGGGAGCTTGAGGTAAGCTGAGGGCAAAATACAAGTTAGCGCACACCCCCCCCCCACCCCCCCTCACCAGGTGGGATGTGTGTGGTATTCCTCAGGCAGTCCTGGCTGCCCAAGGACAAAGGAAAGGAAAGGAAACAAATGGCCAACTTAAAGAGATCACAGTCATACAGGACATGGGTCTCCATCAGTTTACAAGTATCTTAGTAAATTACAAGAAAAAGGCCATCTTATCAATAGCCTAATGTCCAGAAACCTATCTACTCAGTTCCCTGGAGCCCCAACATCACCCTTCCATAGTGATGTGGGGAACAAAGGCAAGAAGGAAATGGCAGGTAAAATTAAATATCCTTATAACCTGCAGCCCATTGACAGACCCTTGAGGCGGGCAGAATAAAAAGTTTCTCCGGGGAACCCCCTACTGTCCAAATGATAATGCCTCACTAGAGGGGAAACAACCTCAGCTTGACAACAGCAAGGCCTCAGGTATTTGGGGAGTCCTCTTTAGCATATCAAAGACCTCTGGAGGCCTCCCTTTGGCCTTTACCTCCCCAACTTCGTAGTATGTAGTATATAACCAGTCACACTTCACATCCCCAGTGCAACTGCTCTCCTTCCTGCCCATGGGTCCTGTCCCCATGCTTTAATAAAATCATCTTTTTGGGCCAAAGATGTCTTCAAGAATTCTTTCTTAGCCATTGCTCTGGACCCTGTGAGCCCCCCATCACCCCAAAATTTCATCATTTCTACCTCTTTCAACCAGGAAAGTATCCCGGAGGCCTCCTGGGAACCCAGACCCAGCAGTAATGAGGAGCCCCCACCTCAGGTGTAAAGGAGGGTGAGTAGGGCACCTGGATTTTAACCGCCACCTGGCAGTAAGAGGGAATGCCCCCATGCTGGAGTGGTGTCAGAAAAAGACAGTTAAAACAGAGATATAATTAAGATCCAGGATCTTACAACATAACGTAACACCCAAGATATCCAGAAGTCAATCAGAAATACTTATGATACCAAATATTAGGAAGATCTCAGATTCAGTGAAAAGAGGCAGTCAATTGATACAAACATGAAGATGCCAGAAATGTTACATTATCTGACAAAGGTTTTAAAGTAGCCATGATAGGGGGCACCTGGGTGGCTCAGTTGGTTAAATGTAGGACTTCAGCTCAGGTCAAGATCTCATGGTGCATGAGTTAGAGCCCTGCATCAGGCTCTGTGCTGACAGCTCAGAGCCTGGAGCCTGCTTCTGTGTCTCCCACTCTCTCTGCCTCTCCACTGCTTGCATTCTGTCTCTCTCTCAAAAATAAATAAATAAGTACATATAAAGTAGCTATGATAGAAATGCTTCAACAAGCAATTGTTAACACACTTGAAATAAATGGAAAAAAAATAGTCTCAACTAAGGCACAGAACATGTAAAGAAGAACTAAAAGAAAATTTTAGAATTGAAAAATACAATAAACAAAATAAAATGCTCAGTAGCAGAACGGAAGAGGAAAAGGAAAGAACTTATGAACTAGAAGATAAAACAATAGAAATTACCCAGTCTGAACAACAAAGAATAAACAAATTGAAAACAAAGATGAACAGAGACTAAGTGATCTGTGAGACTTTAACAAAACAATTTTATATTCATTTTATCAGAGTCCTAGAAAGAGAGGAGAAGCAAGGTGACGTGGAAAAAGCCTTCAAAACAATGGCTAAAAACTTTCGAAATTTGGGAAGAAATCCACTGGGAAATTTGGAAACGGTCAATTTACCAAGAATATATAGCAAATTTGAAGATGAAATCAAGACAATCTCAGATAGCTAGAATAGCTAGAAGAAAGAATAGCTAGAAGAAATTCTCTAAACAGAAAGGAAACAATAAAAGAATCTTAGAACTTTGGGAAGGAAAAAAAGCACAGTAAGCAAAAATATAAGTAACACAATAGACTTTCTTTCTCTTCTTGAATCTTCTAAATTGTGCTTGAGGATTAAAACAAAAAGTATAACTAACTAGTGACTCTAAAGGTATGTAGAGGAAGTATTTAAAACAATTTGTTATAAATGGAGGAGGTTAAAAGGACATAAATGGAGGTAAGGTGTTTACATGTTACTCAAATTGGTAAACTGAGAACACCAGAAGACTATGGTAAGTTATGTGATACCCAAAGCAACCATTAAAAAAGCTATATAAAGAGAGACATTTACAAATACTATGGTTAAAAATATATATACAGGTAAATCAAAATGGAATTCTAAAAAATGTTCAAGTAACCTACAGAAATACAAGGAAAAGAAAAGTGAAAAACAAAGAAAACAAACAGAAAACAAATAATAAAATAGCAGACTTAAACCCTAAAATATCACTAATTAACTAAATGTAAATGTTCTAAATACACCAATTTAAAGACAGATTATCAAAGTCAGTTTAAAACCATGATTCAACTATATGCCATCTGCAAGAAGCTTAGTTCAAATATAAAGATAAAAGCAGGTTAAAAGTAAAAGAATGGAAAAAGACCCATCATGCAAACATTGATCAAAGGAGAGCAAGCTGCAGCTATCTTCATTTCAGACAAGGTAGACTTCAGAGGAGAGAAAATTACTTGAGCCAGAGAAGAACGTTATATAATGATAAAAGGGTCAATTTACCAAGAGGACAAGCAATCTTGTATGTGTAAGTCCAAAACAAAAAAACTGCAAAATATGTAAAGCAAAAACACATATAACCAAAAGGAAAATGACAAAGCTCACAATTAGAGATTTTGACATCTCTCTTTCAACGACTGATAGAGTAACTAGACAGAAAAACAGCAAAAATGTAGACTAACTCAGCAATACCATTAATCAACAGAATCTAATCAACATGTTGGGTGCCTGTCTGGCTCAATTGGTGACTCTGGATCTCAGGGCTGTGAGTTCAAGCCCCATGTTAGCCCTCGAGCCTACTTAAAGAAAAACAAATAAATGAAATAAAATAAATAAAACAGCATCTAACCAATATGTATAGAACACTTTACTCAACAACAGCAGAATACACTTCTGTTTTAAGTACCCATGGAAAATTGTCCAAAATAGACCATATCCTAGACCGTAAAACAAACCTCAACAAATTTAAAATAATTTAAATATGTTTTCTGACCATAATGAAATCAAACTAGAAATAAATAATGAAAAGATAGAAAAATCTCAAATGATTTAGAAACTAAGCAACATGTTGCTAATTAATCCATGGGTCTAAAAGGAAATCCTAGGGGAAATTTAAAAGTACACTGAATGGAATAAAAATGAATGAACATATCAAAATTTGTAGAAAACAGGTAAACAGTGCTAAGAAGGAAATTTATAGTACTACATGCATACATTAAGTAAAAAGGAACACTCTCAAGTTAAAAGATAAAGAAGAGCAAAATAAACCCAAAGAAAGTAGAAAAGTGGCACACCTGGCTGGCTCAATCAGTAGAGCATGTTACTCTTGATCTCGGGGTTGTAAGTTCAAGCCCACACTTGGTGTAGAGATTACTTAAAAATAAAATCTTAGGGGCACCTGTATGGTTCTGTCAGCTGAGCCTCAAACTTTGGTTCAGGTCATGATCTCATAGTTTGTGAGTTTGAGCCTCACATTGAGCTCACTCCTACTTTGGATCTTCTGTCTCCCTCTCTCTCTGCTCCTCCTCCACTTACACTCCCTCTCTGTCTCTCTCTCTCTCTCTCAAAAATAAACAAACATGTAAAAAATTGAAAAGTAAAAAATAAAAAAGTAAAATCTTAAAAAAAAGATAAAGTAGAAAGGAAGGAAATATAAAACAAGAGTAGAAATTAATGAAATTGAAAACAGGAAAACAATAGAGAAAATCAATAACCCAAAGTGCTGGTTCTTCGAAAAGATCAATAAGATGACATAAAAAACAGAGAGAGTACATTGATTTACCAACACCAGGAATGAAACAGGAAATAACACCACAGACCCTACAGACATCAAAAGTATTGGAAATATAATAAACAACTTTACACACATACATTTAACAATTTAATGAAAAAAACCCATCCTAAAAAGTTACTTAGTGTACTCCATTCAGATAACCATATTAGAAAGATAAAAAAAAAATTTTAATGGAGAATAGATTAGTTGTTGAAGGGGTTAAAAACAGGCGGTATGGTAGAGGGAGATTGATGGAGGGAAGAGGAAGTGGGTATAACCAAAAAAACTACAGGAAGAATCCTTGTGTTTTATATCTTGACTGTGCTGGTGGATACAGGAACCTACACATGTAATAAAGTTATGTAGAATGAAATAGACATCCACACAAATGCAAATGAGTATAAGCAAGACTGAGAAAGTCTGAATAAGATTGGTGGATTGTATGAATGTTTACTTCCTGGTTGTGATATTGTGGTATACCTTACAAGATGTTACCATGAAAGGAAACTGGGTCAAGAGTACATGGGTTTCTTTGTATTATGTCTTACAACTGCATGTAACTCTACCACTTGCTCAATAAAAATTTGCAATTAATAAAAAATAAAAACCATATATATCAAATATATACATGCTGGTTAAATATTTAACAACTTCTTAAGTATGAGTAAAACCAGGACCAAATGTTCAAAGAAAATAAATTTGCTCAGTCATTTCAAGTTTACCAGAGTTGCTCTCATTTTCTGTAAAATATAGTACATATATAAATAAAATGACAATATTTATAAATTGAAATTTAAAACAATAAAAACTAGATATTTACATTTGTTACTTTCATAAATTCATATAACTTAAAAAGCTAAATAACTATAACAAATATTTTGTGAATAAAAAGCCATTCTCATGAAAAACTACATAAAACTACATGAAGGGGTTCCTGGGTGGCTCAGTCGGTTAAGTGTTCAACTTTGGTTCAGGTCATGATCGCGCGGTTCATGGGTTCAAGCCCTGCATCAGGCTCTATACTGATAGCTAGCTCAGAGCCTGGAGTCTGTCTTCAGATTCTGTGTCTCCCTCTCTCTCGGACCATCCCCTGCTCATGCTCACTCACTCTCTCTCTCTCAAATAAATAAAAACAGTGAAAAAAAAATTTAAAACACTACATGAAATTCAAAGAAAAAACAGAAAAGATTAAAGGAGTTAGGGAAAATATGAAATACAGAGGCTTACATTGTAGATTCAACATATGGATAATTAGTATACCTGAGGAAGAAAACAAAATTATTGGAACAAAAAAAATTAATCTGCAACAATATTTTGTTTAAACAGAGGAAAATATGAAACTACAGATTAAAGTGGTTTACTGTGTTCCAGAAATAAATAAGTGATAGATAGGTAGATAGATGATAGATAGATAGATAGATAGATAGATAGATAGATAGATAGATAGATAGACAAACAATGGCTAATACAGATCATAGTAAAATCATTCTTCTCTGGGCATTGAAAAAAGACAAATCTCATGATTTAGGCAGAACACAAAGAAAAAAATCCAGTGGCTGCAGATTTCCCGAGCAACTCATATGCCAGAAGAAAATGGAACAATATCTGTGGAGGCTTAAAGGGAAGATGTTAGGACCACAAAATTCTATAAGCCATGATGGGAACTGGAAGATGTTTCCAAACTTGCAACGGCTTTGTAGGTCTAACTCTCTCAGAAATTCTGCTGAGGGAAATGGAGTCTAAGGTGGAGACATAGGCAGATACTATTTATAGACAGTTTGTCATGTGTCCTGCAGAGTTTAAGTCTCAAGACTTTTGGAAAATCCAAAAATAACTAAAATTGTATCCTTTAATGACCTAGTCAATTTATTCCAGAATAGACTGCCCGACTGATCTCTTGGATAGCTGCCGGCTAATCACTTTAGTTAGAAAAACAAAATTCTTTCTAGACTGGCATCCTTTTCCCCCTTTCCCTTCTTCTCTTCTTTCTTATATAAATCCTTTGTTGTTGTTGTTGTTGTCCTTTTTTTTTTTTTTTTTGGTCTTTGTTCACTGGTAAGAATCTCACGAGTGTCCTTGGCATACTTGTAAGTTAGTTTTACAACTCACTAGATGGTTTTAAATTACGCTTTTCCCTTCCTGTGAAGCTACTAAAAGACATAATCCAGACAACCAAGAGATGAATAAAAATAAGTGACTCACAGACTGGGACCTTATGAGAGAAAAAGCTTCATGATGAACATTAACTTATTTATTTTTTTCATCTTTTTTAATGTTTTATTTGTTTTTGATACACAGAGAGACAGAGCATGAGACGGGGAGGCGCAGAGAGAGAAGGAGACACAGAACTGGAAGCAGGCTGCAGGCTCTGAGCTAGCTGTCAGCACAGAGCCTGACGCGGGGCTGGAACCCACGAACGTGAGATCTAACATAACTTGTTTAAACATTTAATTAAATGAAATAATCACAGCAAGAAAATGGTATACAAATGTAATTCTTGACAGGAGGGCTACAGAATGTAAAAAAAAAATCTTTTTTTTATCAAAACAGATTAAGACAGGAACCCCAAAATGCATTCTGAAGTATAGAGGAAGGAGGAAGGGTGTATAATTGACAAAGTCAATAAGTACTATTTTTTCCAAGTAACTGGCAGAGGCTAGGGACATTAGTTAATAAATAAAACTGATTGTATAGCAAAATATGACATGGGGGGAAGCCTTAAAAATAGAGAAAAAAGAGGTGATGGAAAGAACACGAAATAAAGCTTTTGTAACAAAACCACAAATGGGATAGATTCAGTTATATTATAACATTGAAGTTGAGTCGAAGAGCAAAATGTCACTCTATATTCTTTACCAAACTCACACCAAGGACAACTGTACACAAATTCATTCAAGGATCTCAGTGAAACAGTCTGAATACCACATGGAACTTAATGGGGAAACACTGAGACGCCACATTCATTTCAGAGCAAACCAGTGATATTCACCAGCGTCTCTTCTGACCATTTTTTCTAGAGGTACTGGCAAAAGTAATTCGAGGAAGGAAAGAAAGAAAACTGGAAAGGTGGGAAATTTGATGAGATCCAATTATCATTGTTTGCAGAATATTTATTTATTTATTTACCAAAAAATCCAAGATCAATGAAGAAACTCTTAATAAGCAAGAACTGTCCCCAGAAATGAAGACCATCTGGAGCAGAGGCAGTGGGAATACTAGCAGAAGGGCAGAGAAAGGCAGGAGTGGGGAAGCTGGGGAGAAGCCAAAGGAAGAAAGGAAGATGCTCTACCTGATTGGCCTCCGTGTGTGCCATCCCTCTGTGGAGGGTCCCCACCCCAGCCCCAATCTCTCCAAAGCTGTTTGTTGTCCCTCGGTTCCCAGGAGACCACCTCAGACTTGCCAGAGTTCTAGCTCCTTTCTTAAAGGGCCAGAGTAACAGGAACCCAGATGGGGAATGGGAGGTGGGGAAGCGAGTCTCACTGGTGGGCTGTGGGGCTCATCTGCTTCTTGCCAGGGATTCCTTACCAGAATGTGATTGCATGTTTTTGTGCACTCACCCAAACCCAGATCCAGATCCATTTTCCCTAGTTCAAGTGCCACCTCACATCAGATCCTATTGTGCAGCAAGACCTAGAAGACAAGAAGGAGAGATAAATATTAAGACTCTGTAAAGGCAGCGGGGTGGGGGTGGGGGGGCTGGCACCTTAATGACTCAGTAAGTTAAGCATCCGATTCCTGATTTCAGCTCAGGTCATGATTTAGCAGACCATGGGTTCGAGACCCATGTCCAGCTCTGCACTGACACTGTGGAGCCTTCTTGGGATTCATTCTCCCTCTCTCTCTCTCTCTCTCTCTCTCTCTCTCTCTCTCTCTCTCTGCCCCTCACTGCTCCGTGCATGCACGTTTTTGCTCATAAAATAAATACACTTTAAAAAATGACTTTTTAATAGGGGAACTTGGGGCCTCAGTTGGTTGAGCATCTGACTTTTGGTTTCGGTTCAGGTCATGATATCATGGTGCATGAAGCACGGTGTAGGAGGGCTCTGAGCTGACAGAGAGGAGCCTGCTTGGGATTCCTTCTCTCCTCCTTCTGCCCCTACTCTGCTCATGCTGTCTCTCTCAAAATAAATAAATAAGCATTAAAAAAAAAGACATTGTAACAGCATAGGAAGTGCCCATGTTCACAAGTTCAGTGAAAACACATGACACAAAATTGATGTTCTGGATTTTTAAAAAGACAACAGAAAAAGAATATTGAAAGAAAACATACTCAAATGTGGGCAGTGGTTGTCCCTGACTGCTTTTATTATGAGCTATTTTCTTCTTTAGACTCCTGCACCTTTTACGCATTTTCTTAAAATATATCTATAGAATATGTATATTTCCATAATATATGTAGAAACATATGCTATTTTTATAAGCAGAGAAGACACACTTATTTTTTTAATCTTCCCAAATCATTCAAAGTAACGCTACATGCAAATATAGCAAAAGTTTTAAAACTTCACTTACCAGACATTTTTAAAACGACCCTCCCTTAATTGCAAAATCCACAGACTTCCAGCTGTTCCCAGGGTAGTCCCCGTGGGCAGGGTCTAATTAACATGAGCTAAGGCATTGGGGGATGCTTTGGCTCAGCGTCCTCATTTATTGGGCTCCTACTGTTGGCCTGGCACTTTCCATGCATTACCCCATGTCATCTCCATTGAAATCCTGGGTGGTGGTTTCACCCACACTTTACAGACATGAAATTGGGACCTCAGCATTCAGAACATGGCCCACCAATGATCTGCTACTAGACAGCAAAGTTAAGACTCAGATCCAGAGGAATGGTCTCAAAGTCTGTGCTCTGACCCCTATTCTAGTAATTTCCCAACACTCACCAGCTGTGGAAGCCTCAGTCCAAATAAATGCCACCTGATGTATTGGTTTGCTCAGGCTGCCATCACAAAATACTTCAGACTGGGTGGCTTCGACACAGAACTCCACCCCCCCTCCACCCCCCCATTCCAGGGGCTGGAAGTCCAAGATCAAGATGCTGGCAGGGCAGATTTCCTCCGAGATCCCTGCTTTTTCACATGGTTGGCCCTCTGTACATGTGCGCACCCTGGTGTTTCTCCCTACGGCCAGATTTCCTCATTTTATAAGGACGTCAGCCATATTGGATTAGGGCCCACCCTAACAGCCTCATGAAATCTCTTCTTTAAAGGCCTTATCTCCAATGAGGTACCGATGCTTAGGCCTTCAATGTATGAATTTTGAGTGAGCACAATTTAGCCCATAATATCTGGACTCTAATGTGTAAATGTGTCCTGTTAGGCCCTGGGAGGCCCAGAACCCAACTCTGCATTCACTCCCTTTATAGGCTCAAGGAAGAATAATTGGGAAATCACTGCTTTTTACAGCTTTGAAAAAAGAAAAAATATCCAAGGAAACTCAGTAAACTAGAATTCCACACATGAGCCATTTCTGTTAAAATACAGATGGAGCCATCAGCTGATTTAATATGAAGACTGCCACATTTTATGTGATATTTTCCTCATCATCCCTCCACACTCCACACTGACCAGAAAAAAATGATTATTTTTTTTCCTCACCCAGTTCTCACACTGCATGGATAGAAAGCACCCTAGGAGGTAGTAAGCTTTGTCCTTATATATGTGTATTCAAAGATAAAATATTAAGTATTTTGGTTTCATAACTAGCATATTAGATATCTGGTGAGTGGATTATTTTTAAACATCTTCCTCCTCTAAACAATAAAAATATTTTTGTTATCACACAGTAATCTATAATAATCACTATTGTCTTGATTCATTCTTTAGCAGTAATTAACATAAAAAATAAATTTTAGCTTAAAGATATTCAAATTTGGTAAAATATTTCATGCATGAAATAAAATTTGCTAACTTACCAAACAAAAATATGCCAAACACTTTGTATTCTTTCACTGTTTTAAAATTTAAGCACAAGTAAAATTTATAATTAAAATGACATAATTACTGTAACTTATGCTGTTTCTTTTGTATTTCTTAAAGTTTATTTATTTATTTTGGAGGGGGAGGGGCAAGAAAGAGAGGGAAAGAGAGAAATCCAAGCAGGTTCCAAGCTGTTAATGAAGAGCTTGATGTGGGGCTTGATCCCAAGAACTGCAAGACCATGACCTGAGCTGAAATCAAGAGTTGGACGCTTAATTGATGGAGCCACCCAGGCACTCCACCTTTTACAATTGCTCTACTATCCTCATTGATTTTGAATCTACTATTTAAACACAGGGGTATGTATGGGGCGCCTGAGTGGCTCAGTCAGTTGGGCGTTAACTTCAGCTCAGATCATGATCTCACAATTCGTGGGTTTGAGCCCTACATGGGGCTCTGTGCTGACAGCTCAGAGCCTGGAGCTTGCTTCAGGGTTCTGTGTTTCCCTCTCTCTCTGCCCCTCCCCCATTTTCATTCTGTCTCTCTTTCTCTCTCAAAAATAGATCAACCTCAAAAAAAATTTTTTTTAACACAGGAGTATGTATTATAATGGTTGTAGACATGAACTGCATCTAAAATGAATTTAAATTCAAACTATTAAGAACTTACTTTCAAACGAATGTGACAGCCCACTGTATCATGGTGAATTCCCTGAATTAGCTTGCAAGTACGTTTGCTAAAAGGTAGTAATAAAGATGTTCCACTTGATGCTTATATAACCACAGTCATTATTTTGAACTTAGAACAATAAATCATTTTTTCAGACAAGCATTTTCTTGCCCACATGATTTAGAATTGCCAGCACATGGTGATAATAAAAAGCAGACTGGGTTTTATTGCTTTGATATTATCTGTAGAAAATGCATCTCCCTAAGCCTGCACCTGGAACAGAGGGCTCCCTCTGCTGGTCCTCACTGGAGTGGAGTCAGGGTGCAGGTTAAGTTGAGAGGAGAAATCAGGAGTTTGAGAGACACGAAATGGTAGAATCAACAGAACTTGCTGGCTCTCCTCTTTCAGTTTCCAAGATACTACAGGTTTCCAATTTCCTGCTTCCACTAGTCACGACTCTTTTTATCTTCTGGGCTCCATTTCTTCTGGCCAATCTCTAAAAGTTAGAATGCCTCAGGGCACCCCCCTGGCTCAAGCTCAAGTTCATTCCTCTCTTGGTTTCACTACCTAAGTAAATGGAGCAGTATCTACCCGACTGCTCAAAGCCAATCGTCCTTTATCCCTCCCTCTCCTTTCTACCTTAGCCCAAGCCTTTGGGAACCTGGGGGTTCTGTCTCCTGCATACACCTGGAAACTGGCCTCTTCTGAAACCCTCCTATCTCTCCAAATTCCATGTTGAAATCCTAATCCTCAATATGTGACTGCATTTGGAGATAGGGCTTTTAAAAAGATGATTAACTTAAAATCAGTAGGGTGGGCCCTAACCCAGTATGCTGGTATCCTTAGAAGGGACAACTTGGAAACAGACACACATTTTACCAGGTTAAGAAAATTTCCTTCCAGTCCTAGTTTGTTCCTTGTATTAAATCATAAATGACTGTTGAATTTTATCACATGCCTCTTCTGCATCCATTGAAGACTTTATGAAACATACTTTAAATTGTTAATGTGGGCAGGGCTGTCAATAGCCCACATAGTACCTTTTGTGATGAGAAGGTGCTCCTTCCTCCAGGTGGACATAAATCCAAGCCAGGGCCCACAGCCTGGCAGCAAAGCTTGAAGTGATTTTTAGCCCCCATTCAACCCTCCACACAGATGGTTGATGCCCACATATACGTTACACCTTTGAGGAGTCTGGCTCCAGGCCAAATTGTATGTGTGATCAGGCCTGATTGCAGACAACTATAAAGGCTTTGCTGGGCAGCCCTCATGGGGTAGGAGTGGGAGTGGGGAAGCTGCCTTCCCAACAGACCTGATGCACAGCTTGTGTCCTGCAGTGCGGAGGGAGTTACGGTCAAGGACTTAGCTGCCCAGCCTGCTCCACTGGCCAGCTCTTACGTAAACCTGCAGTATCTACATTCCTAGCCTAGGATCCTCCACTGGGGAGGCTGGCACTACGCAGAGGCCTTGCATCAGGCCCTTCTCGCTACCCTCCCCCTGGTTTCCAGCTCCATAAAAAAACAAGAGCAATTTGTTTTGGGCTCCCTGGATGGTGAAACAATTCCCTTCGCCACTTTACTGATTCAGCCAACCTTTATTCAGTGCCATTTCATGGAGGGGAAAATAGACCTTTAGGGAGTCAGCATCCTTTTTTTGTGTAGCCTCTTACTTACACTAAATAATAAAGGCTTGCCTGTTGCTTCTGGTTTGGCTTCTAGTCTTAATTTGTAATGTACTTGTCAGACTTTTGTAACTAGATAGTGCTGACCTCATAGGTTGGCAAGTATCCCCCATTTTTCTATTCCTCAGAAAGAGTTTGTGCAAAATTGTTATTTCTTCTTTAAATAGTTGGAAAAATTTGCAGTGAAGCTTTTTGGCCTGGGGTTTTCTTTTGTGAGGTTTTCAAAACCAGAGTCAATCTCTTCAATAGATATCAAACTACTCAGCTTTTCTATTTCTTGCTGTCAGTTTGGTAAACTGTGTTTTTAAAAGTGTAAAGTTATTCCAGGGGTGCCTGGGTGGCTTAGTCGGTTAAGTGTTTAACTTTGGCTCAGGTCATGATCTCACAGTTAGTGGGTTCAATCCCCCACTGTCAGTGCAGAGCCTGCTTGGGATTCTCTCTCCCTCTCTCTCTGTCCCTCCCCCTCTCCCACCCTCTCTCTCTCTCTCTCTCTCAAAATAAACATCTTCCTAACATCTGTGGTATAACTGTGTGATCTGTAGTGATGTTCTTATAATACCATTTCGGCCAGTCTTAAGGGTTGACTTTGTTGAAGTTAACACACTCCTTACTTGCTGACCTAAGGCCTTTGATCTATAGCAGAGCAAATATACTTTCTTTTGAGATCTGCAGACCACTAGACTTGAGGAGTAAAGGACCAAACTTTCCCAGGCCACAGATGCCAGCAAATCTGAAGCTGCCTCAATTTTCTAATTAGCCCAGTAATTTTTTAGCAAAATGTTTTGTTTGGTTTTTTTTAGGACACACAAATGATTTTACTGACCTCCCTTCATGCCATCTGTAGACCTTGCCCTCCTTTGCAGAAAGAACAGAATACTGCGTATCACAAAAAAAGAACCAGACCCCCTGGCACAACCCTGAAGCCCCACGGTGACCTTTGTTGCTGGCATCATTGAATCTATAGGAAATCAAGAAACATTATAGGCCACGGCACTCCCATGGTTGATTAACTACTCTAAATCCCTTTAAAACCTGGCCCACACAGAAACCTCAGAGTGGGCTTTTAGACAGCAGTCTACCTTCTCCCTGGATTTCCAGCCTCTTGAATAAATTTCAAATTCCTCTCCAATCAAAACTCATCTCTCGAGTAATGGCCATTCATTATGTGATGGGCACTGGAGCTTGGGCCCTGTAACATTCTCATTTTTTCTTAGTCTTGCCAGAAATTTCTCAACATTATTCATCTTGTCAAAGAACCAGATTTGGTTCTTTCTTGTAAATTTCTTTGTTGTACATTTTTTTCTATTTCATTAATATCTGTGATGTTTATTTCCTCCTTCTAGTTGTTTAATTTGATTTGCTATTTTTTCTAGATTCTTGAGATGGAAGCTTAGATTGCTGATTTTCCAGCTTTCCTTTACTTCCGGTATGCATGTAAGGCAAAGCACTGCTGTGGTGGCACCCCACAACTTTTAATCTGCCATATTGTTCATAATGTACTTGTACTAACTTTTTGATGTCTATAGGATTTAGATCTCGGCATGAATCATTTTACCTATTGGGAATCTGGTTCCTGACTTTGAGAATTCATATCTTTCATTAGTTCTGGAAAACACTCACTGGTTTTTCTTTGAATATTGTCTCTCTTCCGTTTTAAAACTCTCCTTTTGGACATCGAGTTAGATATATGATAGACGTTTTCATTCCATTCTTTTCCTTCTCCTCCTCCTCCCTCCATCCCCCACCTAGTCTTTCTCTCATCTTTTCATCCCATATCCCATCCCATAACCCTGCATTTGGGTAATTTCCTCAGTGCCATTTACAGTTCAGTTATTCTTTTCTAAGATATATCAAATCTGCTGTTTAAGCCATTCATTGAGATTTGATGAAGAAATGAATGAATATACTTTTATTTTTAGAGATTTTATTTCCTTTTTTTAAAATTTGCCTAGTCATTTTCACAATGTATTATTTCATTTTGATTCCTTTTTATTCTCTTAAATTACTTAGTATATTTTCATTTTAATAATTGGAAGCTGTGAACTGTTTTAGCTGGCATTCTGGGGTCTAATCCTTCTATTTTCTGTGTTAGCTCTCAGTCATGATGGATTATTTCCTTGTAAATTTTGTAATTTGGGGCTGTGAGCCTATCTTCAACAATTTAACTTTACAGATTCTATAAGGCCTTAAGAGTTGTCTTACCTTGAGGTGCCTGGGTGGCTCAGTCGGTTAAGCAGTCAACTTCAGCTCAGGTCACCATCTCACAGTTTGTGGGTTTGAGCCCCGCACTGGGCTCTGTGCTGGCAGATCAGAGCCTGGAGCCTGCTTCTGATTCTGTGTCGCCCTATCTCCCCCAACTCATGCTCTGTCTCTCTCTCTCTCTTTCAGAAATAAACAAAACAAAAAAATAAAAAAAAAGTTGTCTTGCTTTTGCCTCTTCCAGGTGTCCATGGTATTAATAGCCAGGGACCATATTTTGTGATAAAATATACATACAGGACCACTTTTCTATTTCTCATGTTGGTAGTTCTAATATCACATAAAAAATGGAAAAAAATTTAACCCCAAACAGGTGTGAGCAGACCTGTGGGGCTAATTTCTCAGGTGGTACCTTTTTCCCACCTAAGTCAAAGCCAAGATAGACAAGCTTCCTTGTCATCTCCCTGTCCCAGAGGACAGCTTTTGTTGCAACCTTTCCCTTTTGGGGAGGGTGCTGTACTTCGTGGGTCACAGTTTAATAGGGGAGTCTTGTTTCCAGCTCTCTGCTTACACTGACTTTTGGACTCATTTTTATCTCTGACTGATTGTGACACTCTGTGCCCTGCGTTTCTACACACCGCACCTGAAGGCAGCCACGGTGTCAGCTTACCTAGGTTTAAGTTCTCTTTTTGTTCTTGCCTCTTAAGGATTTCTCTTCTTTCTTGTGATCTCAGTTATGCATTATTTTCTCCTACCTTTTCCTTTTGAAATATTTCAAACACACAGGAAAATTTCACACAGAACAAATTGGACACACACATATTTACTTTTTAATTTTTTGCCAAACCATTTGAGAATTAGTCAAGACATCATTACACTTTACCTCTAAACCTTATGCATACACCTCCTATATAATCATGATCCAATACTCAGAAAATTTACAACGGTGTAGTACTTTAATATACAGTCTAATTTCCCCATTTGTCCCAATAATGTCTTTTATAACTATTTTTTGTCATGTCATTTAATCTAGAATACTGTAGTTGTTTTTTTGTCTTTCATAACACTGACATTTTAAAAGTCTAAAGAAGCTGTTTTGTGGAATAACTCTGAATGTGGACTTGTCTGATTATTTTCCTCATGATTAGTTTCAGAGTAAACATTTTTTGCCAAGACTTGTATGTAGTAAATATTGTGTCCTTCTCAGTACATCATATCAGGAGGAATATGATGCCATTCCTGCATTTGTGGTAATGCTGTTTCATTATTTGATTAATATCTACCTGGCTTAACACCTACCTGGTTTATCCATTAAAAAGGCACTTTCCCTCATTTGCCATAAATAAGCTAAGGGGTGATACTTTCAGACTGTGTGAATATCTCGGTTCTCAAAAACTTCCACTCAGTAGTGCCTAAATTAGCTATTTCCTAAACTAGCTTTGGTGTGATGGTTGCAAAGTGGTAGTTGTTCTAACTCTATTATTCCTTTAATGTTTATTAGTTCTTCTCTACGGAGAGCTTTCCTTTCTCCAGGCCCCAGCCACTCTCCTCCCAGACTCAGTCACTGTCACCATTATAGTTAATATCAAAATAAACTCAATAATTTTCAAATACAGTGTGTTAAAACCATTCCTCTCGCTATTCATTTTGATTTTCACATTGTTCTTGAGTTCCTTCAAGTAGGCTTCTGTGTTCTTTTAACATGTTCCTGTTGATTTTTGAACCCTTACTTTCTGGAATAACAAGATATTCTAGACTCACCTTAAACTTTCTCTGACCCAACCCTCAGACTCTTTCATCCAAGGATCCCCGATTTCTTTCACTGGGAAAAGATATATATTTTTTAGGTTTATTTATTTATTTATTTATTTATTTATTTATTTATTTTGAGAGAGAGAGAATGCACACGTGAGCTGGGGGAGGGAAAGAGAAAGAAGAGGGTGAGAGAATTCCAAGCAGGCTCTGCTTGTTGTCAGTGCAAGGCCTGATATAGAGCTCAAACTCACAAAGCTTGAGATCATGACCTGAGCTAAAATCAAGAGTCAGACGCTTAACCAACTGAGCCACCCAGGTGCTCCCAGGAGATAATTGTTTTTTAATTTTTTAATTTTTTCAATGTTCATATATTTTTTTGAGAGAGACAGAGACAGAGAGACAGAGCACGAGCAGGGAGGGGAAGAGAGAGAGGGAGATACCGAATCAGAAGCAGGCTCCAGGCTCTGAGCTGTCAGCACAGAGCCTGATGTGGCACTCAGACTCATAAACCACAAGATCATAACCTGAGCTGAAGTTGGACGTTCAACTGACTAAGCCACGCAGGTGACCCCCACCAAATTTTTTTAATTAAAAAAATCTCCTCCACAAATATTAGTAACCGTGAAGTCCTTTGCCTTTGTGTGTTTGTGTGTATGTCCATATATACATGTTGTAAATGTGAGACATTTTTCTACCTCCAGATGGTATTGCTAAAATTAATTTGTAAAAGAACTCTGTTTAGCTGGCTTGAAGGCAAGCGCCTGTAAGGACTGGGCATTCTAAGCTCTCAGGAAGACAGACATTGAGCCAAATGGTTTTCAAGTTCACACAACCTGGGGAAATATTCATTATAAAAGCTGTTTTAAGGTTGATGGTTTAATTAGAACAGACATGTCGTTAGAATTATCAACATCAAATATAAGACTTTTATTGTATCTGAGTTTACTAGGCAAATAGGTTCATATTATCTTATAAGATCTATGAACAAAAAATAAGAGCTTTGGACAATGGCTGACTGTGGCTAATGTTTAATGAAGTGTAAGTAATCTAAACATAGTTATTAAGGGGCGCCTGGGTGGCTCAGTTGGTGAAGCGCCTGACTTTGGCTCAGGTCATGATCTCATGGTTGGTGGGTTTGAGCCCCACATCATGCTCTGTACTGACAGCTCAGAGCCTGGGACCTGCTTGGGATTCTGTCTCTCTCTCTGCCCTTTCCCAGCTGGTATTCTCTCTCTCAAAAATAAATAAATAAACTTTAAAAAATTATTTAAACATAAAAAAAAGTAAATTAAAGAGATATAAACAAGATAAAGGTTTATAAATAAACCTTTCAGCAATATTTAAAATATACTTAAATTGTTTTCCTGAATCTTTTTGGTAACATAAACCCTTAAAGTCTTGCCTTACATTAGATTAAATGATGAGTTAAGTTAAATACATTAAATATCTAGAGCATTTCCAAATAATATAAAATACTAAAGCATTAAATGCTGAACAGAGGTTTATCTACTTTTGGCTTCTCATTATGAGAAACTAAAAGATACTTGAACGTGTTCATGCTATATTGGAAAAATTTTAAAGGCATATCCTTCTTTCTAGAAGTTATAGAATATATTTACAAGTTAAAAAAGAATATATTCATAAATTTGCAAATCTAGAAAATAGTATAATAGTTCACAGTTACTACTTAATATTCACTAAAAATTAAGATTTCTAAGAGTTAAGAATTCTAGGAAGTATAATTAAGACTATTGGAAATAATAAGAGAAATAACTCTGTATGTAAGTAAAGTAAGATGTATGTTTTTGGTAAGAGAAAATATAAGAAATAAAAACACATTCTTGTTAAAGGAAAAGAAAGTAACCTGGTCCCAAAATGAGGCTGGATATTTAAAGAGGGAAAACTTAGGACAAAATCTAAATGTCAAAAAAAAAAAGTGGTCAAAGGTTTGTGGACTAAGAATCTTTGGAAAGAAGTTTCAATGTCATGGACTTTTATGGAAAGGGAGCAGCTGGATCTAGAAAGATGGTGGTGTGTGCAGTAAAGCCCATTCCGCTTCTGCAAAAATGGCCTCCACTGCCAGAGCCTTGCCATCCTGATGTCCTGTTCCCATGGGCACAGTCTGCTCCTGGGTCAGAGAAATTAGGTGGGCAAACAATGGCTATAAATTACATGGGCAGTCAGGGCCATGAGAACCCCAGATGATTCTTCCCGGCTCCCTGACAGTCTCCATGTATTGGTTTTTCCATCTCTTCACCCACCATAAAGCATTCAAGATGATTCAAATTATGAGTAGAGCGGGGAGACTTCTATAAAATTGCAAACACCATCTACCAGCAATGTCGGACTTGTCAGGTCCATAATCCTAAAAAAAAAAAAAAAAAAAAAAAAGCTGCTCTTATTCCTAGAAGCCTCCGACCTCCTTCCTCTGCTACAGCTGGACATCACTCAACTGCCACTTGGTATAGATTACTGAACAAGGAGCCCTACTACCTCCATATTGACCTAGAACTTTCTAATTGATTAAGTTCTTCTTGCCAGTTTCTCTTAACTCAGGCAAAAGACCCTGCAGGCAAAGTGTCCCCTGAAGGGAACCAAAACTGCCCCCTCAAGCAATAAGGACTGCCCTGAGGCAAAAAGACTCTTCCTGTGATTGACCCCAAGACAATCATCCCCCTGACTTTCACTGCCCACCAGCGAGGACCCACTGACCCTTGTCCCATATTCTCCTTACATAAACCTGCAAGTGTTTTCAGCATTTTGAAGACCTTTGAAACACTAGTCCACTGTCTTCCCAGTGTCGGCCTCACTGAAATAAATTCCTTTCTTGTTTCACCAGCACTTGTTCCTCTGACCTTGGATTTTGTCAGTGGCAAGGGGCAGAACCTGGTCTACTTGGGACCCCACATCCAAGTGCTCTTACATCCCTGCACCCAGCTACATCGCTAATATGCTCTTATGGCTGTGTTTTCTAGATCAGTTAACGCATTCCCTTGCAATAAGGCTGAAGCCCCCACAATAGCAAAAACAGTTAAAAAGCATTTCCCATTTAGGTTATACCTTCATGATCTCCGTGACTAAGGCACCCACTTTACTGGACAAATCATATGAGCCTCAATGAAAAACTCTGCAGACTTCTTGGAATTCTGTCAAAATACAACCTTCTGCCAATCTCCTGTTGACTCCTGCTAGTATGACCCGCTACTAAAAACCTCTAGCATCTTATGTTCAAGCCTATCGTCACATTCTAAGGATCCTTCTGGTCACAGTTTAGGGTCTGGTGACTGAGTATTCTGAAAATGTCATAGGAAAACTGCCCTTGAGCCCCATTGGAAAGGATTTTACCAAGTATTCCTGACCATTAACTGCTGATGTGGGGCCGAGAGTGAATGGTCAAGAAAGCATTCTTGAGATGCTTTTGGTGCAAATGGATGGTTTTATTATAGCAACAGGTCAGGACCCTTGGGCAGAAAGAGCTGCCCTGGGATTGTGAGGAGTGACTGATTATACACTTTTTAGTCAGTGGGGGTTAGGCATGGCCTAAGTCTCTAAGGAATTTGGAAGCAAGGCTTCTAGGACATTGAGGGCCCAGCTGCTGTAAGATAAGGTCATTTATTACTGGGTCATTTATTACTGTCAATAAAACATTAGTCACGGGACCCTTCAGAAGATGTCAGTGGGCCATATGTTTGAAAGATGATTGCTAACATATGCCTTGGGGAGGGCTGTTTACGGTTATCAGAGGGAAGGAACACTAACCAGAGCAGAGCTATGGTGGGAAAACATGAAAGGAAGTCCTTGAGGGAGCTTTAGGAGTGTTACAGTCTGTATGTCTCAGGGATTTATCAGTGGGCTGCAAGTTGTAAGCAGAGTTAATTTTAGCTGCATTTCTCTTGCCTTTGTTCTCCTCATCACTGCTATAAAGCTAACAGGCAGTAAGCCTTGGGTACACATCACACAGCTAAAAATGTTTCCACCTGACACCTAGTCCTATACAGATGCTGGGACACTTCTAAATCAAATTGACAGAGCTGACATCAAGGAAAACTGCCTGCACCCAAGACGATGGTTCACACTTCATACTTTAAACATGAAACCCTTTCACCTTATTTTCTCTTTTCTTTTCTCTGGCCTGGAAAGAGAAGACCTTCATCTCTAGCTCCTAGGCCACTGCTGAGGGTGGTAACCCCTGGAATGTAAATGATCTTTTAGGGGAGCCTGGGTGGATCAGTCGTTAAGTGTCTGACTTTGGCTCAGGTCATGACCTCATGGTTCATGAGTTCGAGCCCCACATTGGGCTCTGTGCTGACAGTTCAGAGCCTGGAACCTGCTTTCAATTCTGTGTCTCCCTCTCTCTCTCCGCCCTTTCCCCCACTTGTGCTTTGACTCTCTGTCTCTCTCAAAAATAAACAAACATTAAAAAAAGGAAAAAAATAAAATGATCTTTTATTTCAGGCTAAGGAAAATCTAACTATGTCTCTAACTTCTCACAAGCAAAGCATGACATCTCCTTGGTCAACACCTCTGAATTTATATGGTCAAGTTAAAAAGGACTTAGCAGGAGGCTTGCATGATTCAAGATTCACTGCTTTTGACAGGTCCCTACTTCCTTGGTTAGGGATAAATGTAAATGAGGCTAGCTTCTTAATTCTTTTTATTTTTTTTATTTTTTAATGTTATTCGTTTTTGAGAGAGAGAGAGCAGAGGAGAGAGGGAGGGAGAGAGGGAGGGGCAGAGAGGGAAAAATAGACTCCAAAGCAGGCTCCAGGCTCCAAGCTGTCATCTCAGAGCCTGACGCAGAGCTTGAACCCACGAACCCCTAGATCATAACCTGAGCCAAAGTCGGATGCTCAACCAACTGAGCCACCCAGGTGCCCCCCAACTTCTTAACTCTTAAAATTACTGTAGAATCTGCTGCTAAAGCAAAAATTCTTAGATTCTCTGCCCTGTTGTTTTTTTCTTTTTCTTTTTTTTTTTTAAGAGAGAGAGCATGTGTGCAAGAGAGAAAGTAGGAGAGGGATAGAAGAAGGGGAAGAGAGAGGAGAGAGAGAAAAAAAATCTTAAGAAAGCTTCATGCTCAGAATGGAGTACGGAGCTTGGCCCAACGTGGGGCTCAATCCCATGATGCAGGGATCCTGACCTGAGCTGAAATCAAGAGTTCTACTGACTGAGCCACCCAGGTACCCCCAAATTATACTTAATAATAGGATAGGCCGTTGGTTACCTTTTAGCTGAGTAGGGAGGTGTCTGTGTTGTAGCCAATACCACCTGCTGGACCTGATTTAACACTTTTGAGGAAATTGAAACTCAATTACATAAGATCACAAAACAAGCTGCTTGGCTTAAAAGATGACTCCTTCCTTGGGGTCTTTGACTTATTTGATTTTGATTGCTTTTGGGTCTTGGGGACCATGGCTTCAATGTTCCCTCCAAACATGGGAATTATCCTGCTCATAGTAATCACAATAATCTCCCTGGTGTGTTGTGTTTTCTCAAAAGCTTTAAATCATGTTCACAGTCATAACCACCATGCAAATGATCTCCCTAAGAACAGAAAGGCAGGAAAGGAACAAAGCGATGGCTGACTTAAAGAACGGAAACCTAAAGTCACAACCTGTAAATATCACAGAAATAAAACAAAACATCATAACCTGTGGGTACCACACAAAGGAACAATAAAAGCTGTGAGAACTTTAAAGCAGTAGCTGAGAGTGGTGCTAATGCCTTTGATTTTTATCACATCTCTCAGTTAAGCTGAGAGTCTGATCAAAAGGGAGGAACTGTTAACAAGAAAAACATAGAGGGCACCTGGGTGTCTCAGTCAGCTGAAGGTCCAACTCTTGATTTCAGCTCAGGTCATGATCTCAAGGTCGTGGGACTGAGCTCCCATTGGGTTCTACACTGAGTGTGGAGTTTACTTAGGATTCTCTCTCTCTCTCTCTCTCTCTCTCTCTCTCTCTCTCTCTCTTTCTCTCTCTCTATCTCTCTCTCTCTCTCCTCAAAATAAATAAGTAAACATTAAAAAAAAAACAAAGAAAGAAAGAAAAAGAAAACACCCAAAATGGCATTATTTAGGTTAAGGGCCCAAGTCAGTAAGCCAAGACTTAATACCTAACCTAACTATAGTCTCAACCCCCCAGGAATAGAATCTTTAACTAGTTAACATGGAGTTTCCTGGTCAATACTAGGAAATTTACTCTTAGACCCAATCCACTCCCCTTAGGAGGACAACCCTACCCAAATAATGTATTCCATGCTAATAAATCTTTTTTTCTTCTGTGTTTATGCCCTCTTTCTGCCTTTTATGTAAGTTAACTCTAGGCACAACGTGGGGCTCAAACTTAGAACCCCGAGATCAAGAGTCAAACACTCTACTGACAGAGCCAGTCAGGCACCCCTCCTTCAGCTTTTAAAATTTTTTTAATGTTTTTATTTATTTTTGAGAGAGAGAGAGAGAGAGAGAGAGAACGTGAGCAGGGGAAGGTCAGAGAGAGAAGGAGTCACAGGATCTGAAGACAGTCTCCAGGCTCTGAGCTAGTGGTCAGCACAGAGCCTGACATGGGGCTCAAACCCACGAACCATGAAATCATGACCTGAGCCAAAGTCAGATGCTTAACCGACTGAGCCACCCAGGCACCCCTCTTTCAGCCTTTAAAGCCCTTTCCTCTGTTTAGCTCAGGAGAGCTCCCCTCTACTTGCTAGATGGGATGCTGCCTGATTCATGAATTGTTTAATAAAGCCAATTAGATCTTCCAATTTACTCCACTGAGTTTTGTTTTTTAACCCAGTGGTTACGTGCTGGGAGCCATTTCTGAAGTAAGGCAGGTTTGCAAGGCCTCCCACCATCAGATGCGACCAGCATCTACAGTCACTCAACCCCCACTCAATTTTTGCTTGAGCACCGCCCCCCAAGGTGCCTGGCTGACTGGTATCAGACCCTGTGAAGGAACTTATAGGGGTTTCTTCTTTTGTGATTATAGGAGCAAATATTACATTTCTTATGAAACCTATTTTTCTTCCCCCTCAAGAAAATAGGCCATTGACCCTTGCTCACAAAAGAACTAACTCTTGCCTTTGCTATGCTGAAAACATTGCCTCATATTTGAATGCTAAAGATCCCTTCCTTCCCCATGTAATAAGCATCTAGTCACCTACTTCAATCACTATTAATAAAGATTCTGCATGAGTCTTCTACCAATCCAGGTTCCAGGAAATTTTTACATACCAAAGAATTTGTCATCAGAAATCATTGTCTAAGGCAATTGCAACTCCTGTTTTGTACCCCACACATTTTTTCAATAAATAAAGCTGACTCTCCAGTCAGTGCAGAGATGACTGCCTGGTGATCAGAAAGAAGCCGAGGCTCTCCCGCTCCCTTTTGCCGACACCGTCCATCCTTCAGGGAGCCCTGGACCTGCTGGAGCTGGACTCTGGCAGTTATGCTTTTTCATCTGATACAGATTCAAACTAAAATGTATATGGAGAAAATGATATGATGCCCTAGAATCTTTAAATATGTTGGGGAGGAAAAAAGTGAGAAATTGTAAATGAAACAAGATTGAAAAAATGTTGATCAGGGGCGCCTGGGTGGCTCAATGGGTTAAGTGTCCAACTTCGGCTCAGGTCATGATCTCACAGTCCATGGGTTCAGGGTTCACATCAGATTCTGTGCTGACAGCTCAGAGCCTGAAGCCTGCTTCAGATTCTGTGTCTCCCTCTCTCTCTGCCCCTCCCCCCTCTCTGTCTCTCAAAAACAAATAAACATAAAAAGAATTTTTCTAAAGAAAAACATTAATCATTATTGAAACGGGGTGACAGATACGTTGTTTTCCCAAATATCAAAGTTGAAACTTTCCACAATAAGTTGATTTCTTCAAGACACAAAAGTTCTTCAAGACAATAAAAAGATGGGCAAGGGCAGTGTTCTCTTTGTAGCTAGAACATCTTTATATTCCTGAATGGGAAAAGACAGATAAGGAAGAATGTTAGAAAAAAGGTGTATAGCTAAATCAATAAGCTAAAAATTTGAAAGTAACCATTGAAAGGGCAGAAATACAATCTATATCTTATAAGTCATCACAGAAAAATAATAATGATATAAAAACTTCATTCAACACAAAGTACAGATGAAGAAAGTTGGAAAAGGATGGCAAATGGAAAACTATACCTCTTTTGCTTTATTGAAGATATGAAGCAAAACAAAAGAAAAAAAGACAGGAAGAACATAGAATAATTAAGAGCAAAAGATGATCACATGACCCAGACCAGCCTACCCTTGGAAATGAATCTGCAACAGACTACAGATGTTTGTCTAAGAACTCATTGAAAATTATGAAGTTTTCATGGAAATCTAGACTCTCATTTGCATAATTCTTTAAAATGTCTTTACATTCTTAATTAGTCAATATTTGACTATGTAGATCTTAATATTTATTTTTAATCTGAAGTCTATCCGCAAAACCAAAGGGACACAGAGACAAAGAGGCAAAGGAAAGCATGTGACAGTTCATCCCCATACAGGCATTGCTTAAAACAAACCAGAATGCAGAGTCAGCTTTACCTGTTAGGACATCCAACACCATCACCCACCAGCAAGAAATAAAAAAGAAAAACACAGGGTCCTAGGATGCATCTCCTGGAAGCAACAAGGCTTTGACAAGGATCTGAGGGTGCATGCGTGTTGCAATGGCTCACTCTTTACCAGGCACCCTTTATGCCTGTCACATAGTTTAACGCATCTAATCCACGTAACAATGTTATGAGGTCATATTATCATCATTCCCATTTTATAGATGGAAACATTAAAATACTGAGAAGTTATGTGATTTGCCCAAGGTCACACAGCTAATAAATGGCAGAGCCAGCACTCAAACCTTGTGGTCTCCTCCTGCAGAAGCCCCAGTTTAACTCCCCTGGAAAGGAGAGGAGGCAAGAAAGCGGGCACAGAAGATACCTGTGGCCCTTCTGAGAGCTCGGTGGCTCCCGGAACTCTGTTGGCTCTGTGCTGACAGCTCTACAGCCATCTGTCCAGTTTCCAGGGCCTAGTGTAGCCCCCACCATGCTTTCTAATCAATCCTTCTAGTGCTTTCTGAATAGAAACATCAAGCTTAGGATAAGAGAAGGATAAAGCAGTTGCCTGCTTCAAGGGGCTTTTTGTCCAGGCAAAGACAAGGCATTAAACAGTTTCCAGAGTCAGTTAACAAACTAGGTCCTGAGCCCAAGCCAGGAGATGGGAAGCAGGGGGATTGGGGCAGGGTATGGAGGGTGAGGACTGAGTGGGGACAGCTAGCTTCACAGAAGTGCAGCCAGAGTCTAAGGTCAAGCCCTGGGAGGACTTGAACGCAAAGCCCCCAGCAGCTCTCAGTTCCACTGGGACTCCTCCTCACTGCTCAGTGTGCTTCTGGATTACCATGCCTGCTGTGGGGAGAAGCAGATGGCCTGGGATACAGGAAAGGCCCTCCCAAAGTCACCAAGCCTCCTGGAGTCTGGCACAGCTCTTTGCAATCTCTGTCCCCCAGGAAAGCCCCAGGCTTTCTCCACACCATTGCCATCACTTCACTGCCTGCCAGCCTGGACTGATGGCTGCTACAGCAAGCCAGGCTCTTATTCCTTAAGAAGCCCCAGACCCTCAAGGGGCTGGAATATTCCCTTGTGTCCTCTCCTGGCAGCTTTCCACCAGGCCCTGGGTGAACTTGCCCCCACCCAAAGGGGCCAGCTCATGGAACCCAAATGATGGCCCAGCCACTTTGGGGAAAATATCCCTGATTCCAGAGGGGACAGTTTAGAGACCTCTACCTTCATGATAACTTTCATTGTGTAGCACTTGATACTTTCAAAAAGCTTTAACACAGCTCCCATTTCTTTGCTGGTCGTCAGCGCTTCCCTTTTTGGTACGTGAAACAGAAAGAATTACTCCCTTAGGTCTTTTCTTCACAAAGAAAAAGATTCTGCAAAGGCACATCACACCTCCAGGTAATGATGGAGCCAGAACTCACATGGCTTGTCTCCTGACTGCGCTGGGTCATGCTGGCCCAGCCCTGTACACATGGGAAGCCGGTGCACAGTTGCCCGTGAGTGAAAATGAGGGTAGCTCCAAACACCCACCCACCCCAGTGACAACAGACACGAATCTCTGCCCATGGAACAATAGAAAAGCCAGGCTGGGACACATGTCTGTCTTGTATACAGAAAGGGGAAATTCCCACCTAAACATAAGAAGGAAGCAGGTCCTAAGTAATTTATTAAATAGCCAGAAAAAAAAGGTAGACATTCCATCCCCAAACTCCTTTTTATCTCATTGCCCCAGCATGGTGGTTACAAGGGCATGTGTTGGGGTCACACTATACTGGTGTGGCTACTTGTTAGCTGTGTGATCTTGGGCAAATGGCTTAACCATCTCTATTTTCGTTTCTATATCTGCAAAATGGGGATAATAATACTTTTGGTCGCACTGAGTAGCCAACATTGAATAATGAGATAACCCACAAAATGCATTTAGCACAGGGTGTGACACATAAAGACTGGCAGAGATGGGACCGGGGACCCCCCCCCCCCACCTATCATGTAGCTCTCTGACATGCAGATGAGGCATTCTTGGAGCTCCAGATCTGAAAGAGCCAGAGCAAAGCCTTTTCTGACCTCCTCTAGCTATAGACCCAAAGTCCAAGGCCACAAAATCACAGGTCTGGCTGCTGTCCATAGGTCATGCCATCCAAAACAATTTCAAGACAAAAGTAGAAGGGGCCACTCCATCCCATCTACCCAAACTCTACTCTATGACAGAGGGGAAGGATGTCATAATGTTAACTTAGTGACCATGGGTCCTGGCTGAGCACGGGCCCAAGCTGTCCACATAGAACCTGGCTCTGGGGGCCCTCACCCTGTTCTCTGCTTGGCACTGGGAAGATTTACTTCACATACAGAGCTTGCCTCAGAAATGTGACCCCCCAGCCATCTTTCAGGTCCTCTTAGCCTACCAGCACTCCCAGCATGGCATCCCCATGGTCCTCTTCTCTTACCTGCTTACTGATTCATTCCCATAAGTACCCCCAGGGACTGATTGGCCAACTAAACTGTATGTGACTGAGCAAATCAAGAATTACAGCTTAGCCAAATACGCTTCAAGACTAGCTTCTGCAGCTCTGTGCCTGAGGAGGGAGGATGCCGGCAGCTGCCCGGGAACCATGCCCCCTAGCCAGGGAAAGACCTTGGGACACTGGGGATACCTTTAGACCCGCCCCAACAGACTATGAGTCATAGCACCAGGTTCCTGGTTTGTTGTTGGTCCCTCACTCACAGGATGACCTCAGGAAAGTGACTCTCCTCTGAGCCTCAACTTGGAACTCTGGACTGAAAGGTTGATTAACTTAAAGTTCTGACTATCAAGCCTACCTTCTGATGGTTTTGCCCGTATGTCCACCCAATTATCCTTCCCCTGTCACCACCACCACCACCCTCACCACTACCACCACAACTAACATCATCACCATTATCACCACTACAACTACCATTATTATCACCACGACCACCACTATCACCATCACCACCACCACTATCCTTACTACCAAAACTACCAATATAATCACCACCATTACCACCACCATCACCATCACAAGTACCATCATCATCACTACCAAACCACCACTACCTCCACTATCATCAACACTGCCGTCATCATCACCACCATCACCACCACCACCACTACAACCACCACCATTACCACCACCATGACAACCATCATCACCACCCCTGCCACAACTATTACCATCATCATCATTACTACCATCACCGGTCACCACCACCACCACTACACCTACCACGAATTACCACCAACACTATCATCGCTATCACTACCCATCATCCCTACTTCCATCACCCACTACCAACTCAATCACGACTACCATCATCACTACCACCCATCATCCCCAGTGGTAAACTCAGTTCAGACTACACCCCAGCAGCAATGAAGGAAAGAGACTGTTAGGCAGAACCAGCACCTGGCCAAATTATAGTTTTTTATCAAGCCTCAATTCACTTGCTTCTCCACCCTGTCCACTTACACACATAGATCTTTCCTTACACACATAGTCCACTTTCTCTGTCTTTAGTTATTTATCCTGTAGTGTAAATATAACACAGCGCATTGCCTCTCCAAAGAATATTTGCATATAAAGCTTATGTGTTAGCTGTGGCATAAAAGACTGACTCCCTTCAAGGATTTGAGGAAGTAGAAAAGATATTTTTGGTCAAGGGCTATATGCTTTGTCCAGCAAGATGCTTGGGTGAGGCCTGCCTTGGTAATGAAAACTGGTTACAGCAACAACAGGGAAACTCAGGGATAGTCTTGTGATTTAGAGTCCAGAAACAGGGTACCAAAATGCCCTGCAGATCCCACAGGGCATCCCTGACACTGCAGAGGTGACCATAATGTTAAGCCTCTCAACTCCTCCGCCTTTGGCCTCCCAGACTCCACATGCTAGTTCCATGGCTCACTTTATAACATCCTGCTTGAGCCATTTGCTCAGAGAATATGGGAATGCAGGAGGTGAACTTCCTCAGGAACAATGCCCTCTTAACTGAGGATCCTCCTCCAGGCTCTCTGCCAACTCATCCTCTAGGACCAGGGGATCTGGTTACGGAAGGGAGCCTCCACTGCACGAGCAAGCCCTCTCCTTCATGTAGGGCATGTCTCTGCACGAGGACACCAGCTCATTGCTTAAGATGACCATCTCCACCGAAGCTGAGAGGCCCTGGGGCAGCAGCAACAACCCAGGAGGGAGACAAAAGCCTGGTGGAACTCCCTGTTAAATGCATACACCACAGGAGAGGGCTGAGTTAGCCCAGCCACACTATCTGAAGATGCTGACAGTGTCTCCTTAATAAGCAGGGCAGGACACCAGACAGCTGTGAATGAGACAGTAGCGCACGAAGCCCCCCCAAGGTAATAAACAAAGTCTTTAGCACCTTAGTCTCCTGGTGCTGGGGGGTTAGGGGGGCAAACAGGACAGGTGCTGATAAGCACCCCGCCCCCCGTTCAGGTGCACTCACCAGCTGCAGCACAGAACAACAGGTGAGGTGGAAAATGTGACCTGTATAACTAGCACAGAGATATAGAAGCTGGCCAGCAAGGAGGCCACCACATAGGTGTATCTGAGGCTGGGGTTGCGTCTTTGAATCTACGTAGGGGTCTCTGACTGGATCGGTGAGCTCCACCCTGTGCTGCCCGCCCCATCTGCCGATGCCAGAGTGCAGCTGGGCCCCATCTGCCGATGCCAGAGTGCAGCTGGATAGCGATGAAGGAGACAAGAACTGACAATAGTCAGGCTAAAGCACTAGAGAAGCCCTGGGGGTCTTGTGCAGCTGGTTGGAGAATAGGCCAGCTGTGACCAGACAGTGCTTTAGGTAGACTGAGGCACAGGTGCAGGATGGAGGCAGTGAAATACATGATGTTAAAGACCACCCAGATGTCACAGAAACCACCAAAAGGCTAGTAGCCAGCTGCCTGGTCTGCCACTTTCAAGGCATCACCAGCATACCCACCAGACAGTCCAAGATGACCAGGCAGAAAACAAGGACACCGGTGACCTTGAAGTGCAGGTAACAAAAGTTCAAGGTGGCAGCACACATAAGGAATATTTCTCAGCAAAGTGAAAGCAATGGGGAGCCAAAGGAGCCCTTCTCATCGCCTCACTCTGCCTCATGCCTGCCCCTACCCTCTGGACTCTAAATCACAAGACTATCCCTGAGTTTCCCTGTTGTTGGAGCAAGGGTCAGGTAGTGAGGCCAGAATAGAGGCATCAGCCTTCCAAATCAGCCAGACATCAGCTGGCTTCCTGCAGGGGTCTTTCTCCTGGTTCTGAAGAGGTGCCAGGGGCAGGATCCCGCCATCGGAAGAGGGGACGGGTCCTCGCATAGGGCAAAGATTGGATGTCCCAGCCTTTATCCTATGAAGCTAGCTGGAAGGTTTCGGTCAGTGGCTCCCGGGCTCCTCCCAGCGTCGGAAAAGGGCGACGGACAGGCCACAAACGACTAAGAAATGGCCCAGTGTCTGTGGCTGTGGACTGGACGTGAAGACACGAAGGATCTAGGCGCAAGAAACGGGCTGGAGTGAAAAGCGTTATCTGGGACTCGTGGAGGCAGAGACCCAGGCAGAAAGCGCAGAAATCCCGTAAGCGAGTGGACTTGGAGCCCTCTGGCGGCTTTACCACCCGACGGCTCCCGAGCCCGGGCATCCGCGCTCCCGGCTCCAAAACCCTGCGGCGTCACCCGCCGGCTTCCCAGAGCGCAGTAGTCCCTCTCACCTCCTTCCCCTGGGGGCGCCGACCCTGTTCTCCCAGAGGCCGAACCTCCGCTCCCAGCCTGCGTAGACAGAGTCTCAGAAAAAGCGCTAGTAGGAACCAGAACCGCCTCGCTCCCCGAGTGCCAGCAGCCCGCGAGGCAGCTCACAGCAAGTTCGAGGCCCGCCCCTCCGAACCCCGCCCCTCCGAGCCCCGCCCCCTTCATGACTACCGTGCCGAGGCCGCCGAGACCTGCACCACCCACTCTCAACAGCATCTCTCTGAAACCTTTCCTTCTCAGGGGTCACTTTTTTTCCTGCGCAGCCCCTCACTGGCTTCGGAAGGACCAGAAGAAATGTACTCTTGCCACAGAAATGTTTCTGAGATGATGGAGGCATCTGCAGGGGCCTGACACCTTGTGTCAGAGCCTTGTGTGCAGTATTTGGCAGCGAATTAGAACTACGCTATAAGGACTTTCACCTCAGCCCCTATTGTCCGCTCATTAGTGGCCAGGATGATGCCCGCCACTGGCTTCCAATCCTGGAAACTGGTAAAGACAGCTTGGATTTGGATCCATCCTAAAAAGCACCCCCTTCCCCGCCCCCCCCCCCCCCCCCCCCCCCCCCCCCCCCCCCCCCCCCCCCCCCCCCCCCCCCCCCCCCCCCCCCCCCCCCCCCCC
>NC_043700.1:42219514-42231836 GCF_006229205.1 Suricata suricatta | reverse complement strand
TTACAAGAGTAGAAACTACATGTGTTTGAGTTTAATAAACTGGAAAGAAGATCAGGGTGAGAGCCAAACTTTACCCTAGCTGGGATAAGAACAGAAAAGTAAAAGAATAATGCAAAAATTAGATTTACCTAGCCGAAGCCTCTTTCCATCATTAAAAAGGATTTTACCCCCAATTCCACTGTGTGGGGGTTTGGGGGAGGGTTCCTCACACCATTAAGCAATTCTTGGACACCAACTGGGTGTTGTACAATTCAACTCAATTCTGACACTACCTAGCTGGAGGTAGCATTGGATTCTACAGCTAGTCCAGCAAGAGTGACCTCCCCCATCTGCCACCCAATTTCAGTTCCCTCTATTTCTTTTTTTGTTTAATTTTTAATGTGTATTTTTATTTTTCAGAGAGAGAGCATAAGGGGGGAAGGGCAGAGAGAGAGGAAGACACAGAATTCAAAGCAGGCTCCAGGCTCTGAGCTGTCAGCACAGAGCCTGATGTGAGTCTCGATCTCACAAACTGTGAGATCATGACCTGAACCAAAGTCAGATGCTTAACTGACTGAGCCACCCAGTTGCCCCCTGTTCCCTCTATTTCTGACCAGCAGGCTATAAATCAGGAGTTTCCACGATACCCATCTTGGATCTGATTAATTTTCTAGGGCAGCCCGCAGAACTCAGGAAACCCTTTTACTTACTACACTATCAGTTTATTACAAAGGATATCAAATGACAGAAATCCACAGTCAGGGCAAGGTCCTGAACGAAGTAGCTTCTAGCCTTGTGGAGTTTAGGGCCCAGCATGGTGACATGTGGAAGCATTCTGGTTCCCTAAACTTTTGGGGTTTTGTGGAGCCTTCATTCCATAGGCATGATTGATTAATCCACTCGCCATTGGTGATTGCATTCAGTCTTCAGGTCCACTCCCTTCTCTGAAGGTAGGAGGTTGGGGTAAGACTGAAAGGTTCAACCTTCTAATCACAAGGTTGGTCCTTCTGGTACCTAGCCCCCATCCTTAGGTGCTTTCCAAAAGTCATCTCATTTACATAAACACAGGTGTGGCTGAAAGGGGTTTGTTAAGACCCCTTTACTGCTCTCAACACTTAGGAAATTCCAAGGGTTTTGGGATCTCTGCGCTAGGAACAGGGATGAAGACCAATTATTTATGTCTACTTAAAAATCACAATATCACAATCATCCACTGGTAATCTTGGACAAATTTTTTACCATTTCTAAGTCTCCATTAACTCATTTGTGAAATAACTTTGCATGTCTCTTTGGAAGATTAAATCCATTCAAAAATCCTAGTACAGCTGAGTGATGGACAATTAATGGTACAGGAACTTAAAGACAATGAAAAGGAGCGCCTGGGTGGCTCAGTTGGTTAAGTGTCAGACTTTGGATCAGGTCATGATCTCACAGTTTGTGGGTTCAAGGCCTGCATCAGACTCTGTGCTGACAGCTGAGAGTCTGGAGCCTGCTTTGGATTCTGTGTCTCCCTCTCTGCCCCTCCTTTGCTCACACTCTGTCTCTCAAAAATAAATAAATGTTAAAAAAAATTTTTTTAAAGAGCTTTAGGAAAAAACATAGAGCATAGCCCAATGTGGTAGTCATGAACATGCACTGCCCAGGCCTCCCTTCAAGGTTTGATGCCCAACTACAGAGAGTGTGGTCAACTGCCAACCAGACAGCTGTCAGCTCCTTCAGGGGTTTCCTCAGCTGCAGAGAGCCACCCTAGCTGAAGTCACCCCCTTTAAAGAGGAATCTGATAACTGAGGGAGCGGGGTGGCGATGGATGAAGTCCTGGCCATTTCTGCTTGACAGGGGACACTAATGGGCAACACATATTCTAGAATTCCCTTACAGAGTGGCCAAGGCTTTTGGGGGGGGTCTGTATTCTTCCTCTCCTTAATCTTCTTCCTCCCTTTTCCCTTCATGGGTGGTGATCCTTGATACCCCAAACTCCTTTTCCAGGTCTGCTTCTGGAAGAACCCAATCCATAATACTTAGTGTTCAGAAGATCATAGGTACCCAATTAATGGTAGCTATTGCTTTTTGTTATTGTTATTGCATTAAAATAGAAGGTAGAGTCTAAGATAGGGCATTCTGTTCCTTACCCACCCAACCCCTGCTCTATAAATACTTAGGACTATACTTCATTATGCTAACATCTTGGAATTACTCTTTGTTACGGACTGAATGTTTATGTCTTCCTGAAAACTCCTATGTCAGAATCCTAAACCCCAATATACTGGAACTATGAGGCGGGGGTGGAGGCTTTGGCAGATAATCAGGTCATAAAGGTGGAGCCCGCATGGATGGGATTAGTGCCCTTATAAGAGAAACACCAGGAAGCTCCTTTGCCCTCTTTCCACCAAGTGAGGCCACAAGAAGGTGGCCATCTGCAACCAGAAGAGGGCTCTCACCAGAACCAGACCATGCAGGCACTCTGATCTTGGTCTTCCAGCTTCCAGAACTGCAAGTGATAACTTCTGTTGTTTATAAGCCATTGAGCCTGTGGGGTGTTTTGTTGTAGCATTATCTGATCTAAGATACTCTTCTTTAAGTATCTGCAGGGTCTGAAACTCATCTAAAACTTCCTTCTTTCCTCCACTACTTTGTTAGCTCACACCTAGTGGGCATACCCTTTGAATCTGTTGATTAATTTTTAACTTTCCTGGTTTTTTATCATGATATTTTTGAATAGCTAAATTCTCTTTCAACATGTATAATTTAAAGAAGTTTCTGTTATCCTAGGGTACTTTACTAAGTGCTAACCCAGTAAGCCAGCCTGCACTCACAGGGATAAAAATTTACTAGCTGAGGTTAGATCCACACTGCAGTTCACAGTGTACTTTCGGGGGTACCCAGTCACCTAATTGCAGCATTGGTTATCTTGCAAGGATTCTAAGTCTGGCTCCCTCAGGAAGTGCTGTGCAGCCCATGACTGGGATTTGTTTTCTCTACAGTTTGATGTGCTTGCTACAAAATACAAGTCAAAAGAGTTACCTGCATGGTGAATATCAGTGGAGAAACAATGTGAAGACTGTCCTTGGTTTCCCTAAACTTTGGAAACTGGCCAGTTGGTATCTCTTGAGAGGCAACTTTCCATCCATAGTCCTCTGTGTAACTGTAACCCTGAAAACTGGAGGAAGCTTGTCTGCCAACCCAAAGCGCTAACACACACCAACCCCCAAACACAGGAAGTCAGCGAAGTCAGACTTCACTTCACTATGATAGGAGTCTGACTTCACTGTGACTTCACTGTGACTTCAGTGCCCACCCAGGGCACAGGCTAGGAGCACTTTCAGGAAGGCCCAGGAGAGACTGAGGACATGCCCATCCCCCTTCCTCTCTCCTCCCCAAATGCATACTCTTTCTCCTCTCCCCACACCTGCTCTCCCTCTGCACACTGCAACCCTGTCACCCAGCTGGCAGTGACTGAGAACTGCCCAGCCACGTCTCCAATCTTGTCTTTGCTGTGGCTCTGCTCTGACCCCTGTCACAAGGCAGCAGGTGTGCAAGAGAAAGGAGAAGCAGCCCATATACGTGGAGACTAAGACCATCAGAATTTCAGGAGCCATCTGGTCTATCTGCTGCACCCTACAGATGAGAAATGAGAGGCTTGTGTGTCCAAAGCCATACAACTAGTTTGTGGCTGAGACAAGAATCGGAACCAGGTTTCCTAATTCTGTCAGGACCAGTCACTACCTGGTTCGTGTTTTTTCTCCCAACTTGATCTCAGTGGAATGATGGGTAGATATTTCAACACTCATAGATTGCTTTCCAAGATTTTGAACACCCAATTAGATTCAAGGGAAATGAAAGCTTGAATGTCCCCTCTTCAGTCAAGCCCTCCCTGAGTCCACCAACTTGAAGTATCTGAGAAATTCCTCAGCCCTTTACCTGTACCCTAAAGGGTATTCCACTTTCAAGAGGAGAGAGGGATCCTGCTGCGAGACTCAGCCCCGGTGGGGTGTGGAAACGCGGCCACTGCCCGCCCATGGCTCCTTGTTTTCACTCAGACCCAACTCAGACTCAACATTTGTCACTTCTGCAGCACAGCAAGGAACCAGGCTAAAACATGTAAACAAGGACTCCTCAGCAGCTCGGGCCCGTGGGAGAAAAAAGAGTCATATGAGACCGGGTAGGAAGAGTTGTAGAGTCTAGGTCATTCAGTTTGGCTGGGGGTTCCCTATGACATGCCTCCCTCTGAGAACTTGGCCTTACTTCCCCGTGTTATCTGTCCAAGCTGTTTCTGCTCTAGGCTCGCTGACTCACCCACAGCCACAAACCCAGTGCTGTGGCATACCTTCTAGCCTGTTCCTAGCTCCGCACTCAGCCTCAAAGCCTGTGTCCCCCCAGCGCCATGGTAAACACCAGGCATGTAACAGGCACCGGGCTAAAATACAGTACGATGGCACGGGCAGAGGAATTAAGTCAGTGAAAGAGAACGCGCAAAGGAAAATAACGGCTAACATGATGTCAGCCCCCAACACAAGCCTTTCAAACAGCGCCTCCTTCCCCAGAATGGAGTCCGTGTGAGAGCCATCAGGCGGCCTGCCCAGCTCCCTGCAGCCCGCTTGGCGCTTGTGCCCAAGCTACTGCGCCTCCTCCTCAGCCCCGCAGCTACTGCGCATCCTCCTAGAGCCGCAGCGGGTGCGTCTGCGGGAGGTGGGTGTGGGGAGGCGCCACAGCACAAGAAACTTCATACAGTCCAAGAAGAGGCAAGGACAAGCACTCAGATTTTTTCTTTTAATCATTTACCAGATAAAAAAGAAAAAAATAGTGATTGTTTCTCTTCACCCCCAACATTTCAGTTTAACAAGGTCAAGTAGGAGAGAAAATGCTGAACAGGAATTCATGCTCCTGGCCCGGAGCAAATTCCCTCGGCTCTACAGCACCTCTGGGAGGAGGGAAAGGGCAAAGGGCTCCAGACAGAAATACTTGTACTGCGGAAGCGGCAGCGGCAGCGTGGCTGTCCTCCTTTCTCCTCCCCATTGCCAGAGCATTCGGACCTTCCTGTCTGCCCCCTGCACCATCCACCCCAATCCATCAAAGGAAGTAGGAAGATAGGGCTTCAGGAGGCTGGACGGGTGGAGCGCAGGGCAGGGGAAGCACACAGCAGACACGGCGGAAGGCCACAATCTTCTGCCTCTATTGCACATCCTGGCTCAGATTCCCTGCCCTGAGCAGTGGGCTGCAAAGTGAAATGCTCCTGAAGTTCAAACCGAGAACCAGTGGTTGTGTGCCAGGCTCAAGAAGGGGAGGTGTGCGGTTGTGTGGTTTGTTCTGATACACACATTTAAGTTATATGTAAGTTACTCCAGGATGGGGGCGAGGCAAAGATCATGCCTCATTAATAAAAACAGATAGAGTTTGGACACCTGGGGCCCTACCGGTGCCTGGGCTTCTCCCCCTCAAGTTCAAAAGACTAACTCTCCAATCAGCAGATCTTCTGCATAAGACCGAAGAGGCAGCAGTGTCCACCAACTACACAAGCCCCCTCTCCAGTTGTCATGACTCTGACACCCAGGGGTGATCTCTTTTTCTGAACACCTGGAGAATTTGGCCAGTGACCCCACAGGACAACAACCTTTTACACGGTATGTTTTTCCACAAAGTGGCAGCTGTTTGATTTTCATTCCTCTCAATACCAAGGAAACCAGAGTAGGACCAGAACACGTTGTTTACCCGACCTTACAGACAGAATAGAGTCCTCGAAAAAACAGTGGGGAGGGGAGAAGGGCCTGATTTTGATTTGGCAAGGCTGCAACTCTTTCACCTTCATTGGCTGAAACAAAGCTGGTGGGTGAAGACAAACCTAACGGAGCCAATGGCAAGAACTGCAGGCTATGAGAGACGACAGGTCAAACACAGAACTGTATAAATTGTGGCACTATAAAGATGAGAAGGCAGGTCCATGACACCTGCTGGGAGCACGCCTTGGGAGCACGCTTCCAGAAATTACATCTGTCCGTAGTAAGCGGTAGCATCCAGATAAGTCAGAGTAGTTCTTCTTCCTCCTCTTCCCAACAAATTCTGAGAGTTTCTCATTTAAATAACTATGTACATACACACAAGCCTGGTCTCTCTTTTACATGAGGGTCCTTCACTTGAGGGTCCTAGAATGGCTTTAGAGAGTTGGTTCCAATTGCCTTTTTGGAGATTTACTGCTTGGGACCAAACCTGTAAGGAGAAGAAATGCCTGAATACTCTACCAGGTAGATCTTTAAGGTGAAAACATCCCAGTGTTAAGGGATTGAGTCTTAATATAAATATAATGAGCCCACGACTCCCTTACGGGGTTTGGTACCCTGGCAAATTGAATAACTGGGCTGGGACTCACCAACCCCGTGCCTGGTAACCGTCAGCCAGAAGGCCCCATGCCCACCAGCAATCCTGGGAATAGAGCTCCTTACCTCCCTCTGATAAGGACAGTTTCTCAAGTTCGGCTTCAAGTTCAGCATCCGAGATCCTAGGGTTAGGCACACTGTTGGTATAAAATGTCTCAGGGGGGTTGTCAGGCAGATCCAAAGGTTCTTTGGTGGTATCCTGAAGAAGGATGTCCAATTCCTTTTCTAGTTCCTCACTGTCAAAATCTGGAATGAAAGGATAACATGAGGACACATAAAGTCAAGGGAGGAAATGCATCAATGAGTCAAGGATTGAGTCAAGGCAAAACTCAAAACTAAGCTCAGCTTTACATAAATATCTGGGCCTCCTTGTGGTCAACAAAAATCATGTGAGTTGGGAGGAAGAAGGTACCTTCAAGCAAATACTCTTTTCCCACACACAGAGCTAAGCCACCTAGGGCTAACACCATGGAACTGACCCTGCTTCCCCTTGCCCTTGAAGAAGGATCTTCCAATCACAAGTCTAATGAGTCAAGATTACTGCAGCCCAGAGGGGTCAACAGCCTCCCAAGGGGGAATGACAACTCCTTCTAACTACTGCCACGAAGGATCTCCAGAGACAGGAGTGTGCTGCCTGCACTAGGAAAAGTGGATCTGTGATCAAAACTATCACAGCACAAAGACATGAAGACCTACTAGGAAGGAAGAAAAAACAATGCCATGTCAACTCACCTAAGCCATTGGTCACCCCACCCGCCAGAGTCTGAGAAACTTCATCCTGGGTGTCACACAGCTGTAAGAGAAAAGAGTAAGGCCTTGAACACTGAGCGGCATCTTTCATGTCTCAATGTTCAGGGTTACCAAGTAATGCTTCCCCATCTGAGAATCAAGAAATTCTTCCTCAAGTTCACAAGGCACAGAGTCATGTTTGGGAAAAGATGGAGTACAGCAAAGTCACATCCGCCCTCAGTAACTTCCTCCTGTGATTTTCCTCCCTGGCCCCTTCCTGTACCTCTTGGATCTGATCCACAAGGCTCTCTGCCTTCTCCACCGTGACATCCTTCATGGAGAGTTTTAGTGCTCCTACCCCAGCCTGATAGGCATTGAAAACCTAAACCGAAGGCAAAGTTATCAGTGCAAGTGAAGAACACTGGGCAAAATACATACGATACTGTTTCATCTCCAAAAGAAAATCCGAGGTTTTGTTTGTTTTAACCACTCATGCTTGATGCATCTCATGTTCACCGAGTCCAAACCTTCGCAAGAGGAGAAGCAAAATCCCAACCATATCCTGAAAAATACCCAGGCCTCCTCCAAACAGCAAAGCCAGAGTGGAGAGAATGAGGAATGTATGCCTGAGGGACCACCCGGGTACTGGAGCTGAGGGGCAGTGGCTACCATCTGATCTGTCTGGGAGGCATAGATCCGGTCCAGGATGCCTTGAACAGTGTCCAGCTTGGCATGAAGGGCTTCAATGCGCTTCTCTGTCCGTTGCTTGGCCTTAAGAGATCTCAGTGCCTGGGTGGGGGCAGGGGGGATGCAGTGGTCAGGGTTAGCTACGCAGGCCAGAGGGCCAGATGAAGCAAGGCTTTCCCACATAATAAGAGCATCTCAGGCTGCCTACTCTCTTATTAGTAAAACAAGCTGTGGTACCCGGGCCACCTACAGACCCTTCCCCCTGAGGCCTCAAGCTCCTCTCTGAATTTCTAGGGTACCACCTCCCACTGCCAGCCAGGGCACAGGTATGCAGCTGGAGGTGAAAAGAGAAAACTCACAAGTTGCTTCTTTCCTGCTCGGCATGCCCGGCGGGCTTCTTCTTTACACCTGTGAAACACAGGGGACAGATCAAGATGACCATGGAACAGGATGGGGGTGGCAGTGTCCTGAAATGTCCCCAAGTAAATCTGAAAATCAAGTCCATTCCACCCAAAGGCCAGAAAAATAATGCCCAACAGCCCACCGGCACACTCCTGCAGCAAGCTGAGACATAAAATTAAACATATGCATGCGAGAAAGGCGAACTAAGGAGAGGCTCTTTCAGCCCACGGGGAGAGAGAATGTGCCAACAAGGCACCTTAACAACAGATTCCCATTTCGGGAGCCAGGAGATAAGGACGCAATTCCTAACACCAACAATGACCTTGGACAAAGTCCCTGGTTTTCCCACAGTGCTGGATATCCCCCGCTGTAAGGAGACCATTTTAATTCAATGTCTATGTATCCTACGTTTTGCAGAAGTGTTCATGTGCCTTTAGCAGGGATGCCTTGTAAGGCCATCCGGGAAAGAGCAGGAATCCCTTAGAAGGACCCTGAATGGCAGAGACCTGTCCTGTTCAATACTGTATTTCCAAGTCCCTAAGATAAGGCCAGGCTCAGTGAACACTGGTTAAATGGATACTGGCATGGAGGTGCATAAACATAATGCTAACAGATGTCATCTCTGGGGGAAGTATAAAAATTCATTTTTTTTTCCTTTATGATATTCTGTGTTTTGCATGATTGCTGCATTGAGCACTTAATACTTTGTAATTAGTAAAAAACAAAAACAAAAAAAACCCCCACAACCTGTTAAAAAAAAAAAAAAGGACTCACAGAAACAATGCCTTGCCAGCTCTGAGGGCCAGCCAGGCGTGGGGGTCGGACAGTGCTCAGCCAGGGGTAGTTACCTCTCTGCTTCCTGGGATAAGGACTCCACTTTGCGGGAGAGCAGCTGCTCACTCTGCATCAGCTGGTAGACCCCAACATCTACGTCGTTGACAGGAGAGACCTTGGCGTGTGGCCCTCGGGCAAACTTCACAATCTGAGGGACAGGGACAAATTACTGGGGCCCCTCCCACGAACACGGAGAGATCCCCAGGCAGGAATGCTGGTGGGCATGTCATCAGTGAGTCAGTGAATGGACAGCTGGACTTCCATACCTTTTCCCCATTCTGCTCGAGAACCGTGACTCTCTTCTCTTTCTGCAGCTGCAGCAACACCAAGTAGAAGGTCCTCTCATCCGGGCAGGAGCCCGCACCCAAGGTGCTCAGCTCTGACAGGGCCACCACAGGGTGGGAGGAGAGAGGGGAGTTCTGATACAGACGATACACCTCCTCGGCCTTCTCCTGCAGGGAAGGCGAATGTGCTTACGGGCCTGGCCACGCCCCATGGAGCCCAGAGAGCGTGTTTCTAAACTGTGACCATGCAGGATGAGAGAAGGGCGCACTGGCCCTACCCTCCCTAAAGTAGCAGCTTTGGAAAAGGAAAAAGGATTTGTGTTTTTTCAAACCATGGAGGAAGTTTGGTGTATGCGGATGAAACGAGGTACGTGGTATCTCTGGAGCCAGCTCTGGGCTTGCACGTCCACCTGGGACTTTATGTTTCTGTGTCTCCTGGCCCAAGAAGGCAGAGGCAGTGTGATGCAGCGGCTCGGCCATGACTGGGAGCTGAGGTGTGGTTTTGGGCTCCGCCTATGAGGCCCTGCACCAGTCAGTCTCACTGGTCCTTAGCCTCCCCCCTCTCACAAACTGAAGAAGGAAGATGAGATAACATCTACGTTCCCTTCCAATGCTGGTCTCTTCATTTTTATGCCAACTGCTGACACTGCCAATGAGAGCATTACTGAGTCTATAATGAGTCTCAAGAGAGAAGTATGTGACAACGAGGTAGGATAGGGCTTTTGTGAGAAGCCTTAGAAATAGAAGTTTCAAGAAACAATGCCACTGTGCTCCTCCTACATGGAAATTACTCTCTCAGTTTTCCGCAAACAAGAAATATTTACTGAATTAGGCACAAAGTGCTATGAAAATCTAGGGAAGTAATCTAGGAGTTCAGAGATTGTGTGGGGGAGAAAATGGTTGTTGAGCAGAATTCTGAAGGATGAGTAAGTCCCGAAGTGAAATAGGTGGGAAGGGCATCTCAGGAAGAGGGACGGTCATGAGCAATGGCAGAGAGTATGTGTCAATAAGATGTTTATGGGAGGGGACAGGAAGGGGAGAGAGAGAGCAGAAGGACTTCTCTCTTACAGAAGATGTAGCAGCTTCTTTGCTGTCCTTTATCTGCAGATGGTGGCAGGCATGGAAGAGAAATTGCAAGGCTGGATTAACAGATCTAGCTGACAAGCGGGAAAGGGTGGATTATGGGAGCTAGGCTCAGAGGCAGGCAGACCATTTATGCAAGAGACTAGGAGAAACTGAACAGGGCAATGCCAGTAGGGAAGAGTAGGGATGGGTTCAAGAAAAATCCAGAAGATAAAACAAGCAGTCCATGGTAACTGGGCAAGGAGTGAAAGGAGAAAGAGGAGTCCAGAATGACTCCTGGGCTCTGGCTTGAGTAATAAGGTAGATGAGAGGCTATTAATTAACAGCAAGAACACAGAAGGAAAATGATATTTTACAGGAAAAACAAAATATTCCATTTGGATATGTTTTTGGGATGCTTGAGGTGCATTCAAAAAGACACATACGTTGGGGCGCCTGGGTGGCTCAGTCAGTTAAACGTCTGGCTTTGGCTCAGGTCGTGATCTCATGGTTCATGGGTTCAAGCCCTGCATCAGGCTCTATGCTGACAGCTCAGAGCTTGGAGCCTGCTTCAGATTCTGTGTCTCCCTCTCTCTCTGCCCCTACCCTGCTCAAGCTGCCTCTCTCTGTCTCTCAAAAATAAATTTTAAAAAACATTAAAAAAAAGGCACATACAGCAGATAATTGGGTATACAAATCTGAAGCCCAAGGGAGATGCCAGAACAGGACATATAACCCACATAAATGAGTTACCTAAGGAAATTTTGAGAGCAGAGTAATAAGCTGAAGGAAGACGAATGTTTAAGAGATGAAGGAACTCATAAGAGAGACCCAGAGCACCACTAAGGAGAACTGAGCAGAACCCATAGTGTAATGACAACAAAACCAAAGAAATGGAAAATTTTATGGAGTAGTCATAGTATCAAAGGCAGAAGAGTCTAATAAGATAGAAACTGAAGTTTTCATTTGATTTACCTGCCCTGTCAAATGATAATGCTTACTATAAAGCTATGTAATAAGAACAGTGTGGTATCCACACCAACAGATTAATGGTAAACAACTTTAATAAATGTTAAACTGGCAGGGGCGCCTGGGTGGTTCAGTCAGTTGAGCATCTGACTCTGGCTCAGGTCATGATCTTGTAGTTCATGAGTTCAGGCCCCATGTCAGGCTCCGTGCTGACAAATCAGAGCCTGGAATGTGCTTCGGATTCTCTGTCTCCCTCACTCTCTGCTCCTTCCCTGCTAGTACTATACATCTCTCTCTCAAAAATAAATAAAATATTTTTAAAAAATTTTAATAACTGGCTATCCATTTGTAAGAAAATAATTTTTCTTACCAGATGTACAAAAAAAATGCCAAATTACTGAAATTTAAATTGAGGAAGTATCTTAAAAACCTAATTAACCTTGAAGTAGAGGATGCCTTTTAAGCAAGACCAGAAATTCAGTAGCTGTAAAGGAAAATTTTAGAGATCTGACTATAGAAATATGGAAACTTCTATGTGGTAAAAGACATCATAAATAAAAATGAAAAGCAAATGAGACTGGCAAACAATATTTGCATCCCTAATGCTAAATATATTATATCTACTCCTAATACATAAAAATACCCATATAAATATAAAAGACAAACAATCCAATATAAAAACGGGCAAAGGATATAAATAGGCAATGTATAAGAGATACATAAATGGCCAGCAGATAGGGGAAAAGATGCTCAAATCCGAAATAGGAAATACCATTTTTGTTTGTCATATTGGCAAAATGTAAAAGACTCATGTTACCCAGTACTGGCAAGGATGTGGGGACACTGAACACTTGAATGAAAGTATGAATTAGTACAAACTATTGAAAAGTAATTTGGCAACTTCTGTACATAAGCATTTCTAGAAACTAAGCCATAAAAATAAAAATAACAATGGAAGTACTGTACAATGGATGTATACACAAAGCTGTCAAAGAAGTTTTTTTTTTT
>NC_043700.1:42198789-42219414 GCF_006229205.1 Suricata suricatta | reverse complement strand
AAAATATGTGAACACACAAACACACGCATGAACAGAAAATGTACCCAAAGAGATGGAAATGGGATGAACATAAAGGAGACGTTCATTTCTTTGTATAATTATTTTAAATAGCACAACTTACGGGCAATTTTTACTTTTTTGTATTTTTTCAAATAAAATAAAAAGTTACTGGCTTTCTGTGTCTAGACTTGGGAAAAATCAATTTACCTCAGAAGTAGGCTTTGTTTAAAAAAAAATTCAGATAAGACCCTTCAGTTTCACACACGGAAACAAGATTCCATCCCAGGAGAAGACAGTGAAGTCACACTGTACATTACAGAATGAGCTGAAGTGGTGAGTGCTCTGTTTAGTGATGTAAAACTGGGCATAGATATAACAGAACCATGCCGCTGCAGAGCTAGATTTATTTTTCCACTTAAATAAGATTAAACTACACTGCAGTTAAAAATAATTGTTGGTTCTTGGAAGATCTAGGTTATTAATTCCACTACCGCCCCCTTTTCTGCCGTTGCTCTCAAAACACTATGAATCCCAAACCACATCTGTGGGGATAAATGGGTCTACCTCCCTTCACAACAGTTGGAAAACACTTGAGTTAAGAGACTGCAAAGAGGAATGGAACTTGGCCCAGAACCACGCAAACCATCCTGCAGTTTCTGCGTGGCCTTGGCGAAGTCCTGGAGGTCAGGGTGCTGGTGGGAAGATAACCATGTGGGTGGGGAAGGAGAAAGAGCCCTTCCTTTGAAGCATGCTGCACAAATTGTGAGGACAAGAAGAGGTGGTAAATTTTGTAGACCTCCACCTCAGTCTGAGGCAGAGAGGGTTGGGGGGCTGTCAAGGTGAAGAGAAACTGGAGCTTCTCTTGGTGTAAGGGATGAAGAGCCTGAGCTGGCTCCTCTGGGGCTATGCAAGGGTCCTGAGGTTGGGCTTGGTCTATGAGTTTCAAAAGTAAGTACTGTCTACAGTATACTTCTGCTGCCCGGTGTTCAGTCAGTTTCAGTGGAATGGCGGGATGAAGCAAGTGTGCGCTGGGTTAAAGAGCACGTGGAAGGTGAGGAAGTGGTGACAACAAAGCTGGGTCAAGGAGAGAAAGAGCGCTAACTAGGGAGTGTCTGGATCCCACAAACGAGTCATTCTGTGATCGGAAAAACCTTAGCGGGTTTTGAGGCTGAGGAAGGAGAGGGAGATGGGAGATGGAATATTACAGATGAAGAGGCTAGGTGATGGGACAAGGGGACAGCCGGGTAGGGACAGACTCAAGAGCACATATGAAGAGAGGATGGATACTTCATTCTCTGAGCTTGGAGAGAAAGAAAGGCTCAGAAGACTGTACAATGGATGTAGAGGGACAGAAAGCTAAAGGCCTGACAGGAGAGTCTACCTTCTCAATGAACTGTGAGCAGTTCAAAGAAGGGGAGAATGGAAGGCAAGTGAGAGGGGGCCTGGAAAGAACAAGAAAACTGGGCTGAAGAGTGGCTGTGCGGGCCCTCTGAGAACTGGGGACCATGAAGGGGACCTGAGTCTTGGAGACAGGATGATTTTCTCTAGCAGGGATGGCAGACCGTGGGGTTGGTCTGAGACTGTAGATGTGCTGGGGTCTCTGGGGTGGACCAAGGGAGTTGCAAAGAATCTGGATGCATGCTGTAGGCTGGGTAGGGAAGACAGGCCAGGAGGAAGCTGGTTGACCAAGAGGGCATGAAGGGACCACGGGCCTGGTGGCCTCTTCAGTGGTAGTAAGGCCATCAGTAGGCTGGAAGGGGAAAGGGGTACAGTCACGGAGGAGGAAATCTGAACCTGGTTTGCCGATTTAAGGGAAGGTGGAGCTGAAGTTACAAGCTCCTCAGAAATCCTGAGAAACTTGCCAGGAAACTACAGAAGGCAAAGAATTTTCTAAACTTCAGCTTATCACTAATTTCTACACATATCGAAAATAATCGACTGTTATGTTATAGACAATTCTTAGACAGAGGGTCAACCCTTGAAATGCACAAGATTAACTAACAACTAAATAATGCTACGAAAGGTCGGTTATATGCTCTTTTTCTAAGGATGCATACAGGACAACATCTTTCGTCACCTCAGATGGTACCCAGACCCCTCCCTTCTGAGCACCCACCTTCAGCAGCTCCACAGCCACGAGCACCTCCTCAGCAGGAACCTTGTTGTCCCCTAGCATGTTGGAAAGAGTCCACTTGAGGGGTTTCAGCAGGAAGACTCCAACCCCCCAGGAGATCCAGCTGCTGTCTACACTGGCCATGAAGTCTGACTCCCGCTGCAGCTCCCCTCGACTGCCAACAAAGAAAGAAAAAGGGTGTGTAGTAGGCTTGATGCAATGGCCCGTTTGGTCCCCACCTATCTGCTTCCCAAGAGAGAAATGTGACCATCACCATCATAATACCACTATCAGGTCCCTACTCTGTGCCAGCTATTATGAGCAGCACTGTTTCTGCTCCAGCTGTCAGCCCATGACAACTCTGAGACAGACGTTGTCGCTGGCATTTTAGTTAATGAGAAAATCCAGCGACCGAGGTGAGAGAGGCCAACTCTAAACTATAATTTGGTTCCAAAGTGCAAGTTCTCTACTAAGGCCGCAGAGGCACAGGAAGCTATTGGACCTATGCAGAGACCTTCATTTACAAATGAAGCTCAAAATGATAAAATGGGAGTAACAGTAATGGATTACTGTCAAGGCAAGACATGAGGAAATACACGAAGATGTTCAGAGAAAAGGTTTTCTGCTATTCCTAAGGCAGGGTGCAGATATGACATAAGCATTCTATGGCACTGGGAACAAGCAGCTACATTTACTGAGCGCTTACCATGGGCCAACCACTAACTATGCTAAGGGCTACATAAGGATTATGTTTTCAAATCCTCACTAGAAACCTAACTACCAATATCATCACCATCTTCTACGTGGTCAGACTGAAGCTTAAATAGAGGGGCACATAATTTAGCAAGTGGTAGAGCCAGGATTTAGCCCACAATGCTCGGCCCTCAAGCAAAGCTGTTAATTCCTGTGTTATGCTGCTTCTATAGTTATCTTCCTCAAAAATTCTCCCAGATGCCAGACCCCATCAAGCACCAGGAAGTGTCAGCAAAGTGTCAGTAGTCAGGAGAGGGGAAATCAAGGTCTTAAAGGTCTCTGGATGGGAAGAGGTACGGACTGATCCTACTGCACTAAAGAAGCCCAGACTGTTCTTGTCCCTTACCAACTTAAGTTATGGTCTCCTCCGTACCCCACTTGAGGAAGGAACTAAAACTTTGCACAGTACACTATCTCAGAACAAAGAAGTTTCAGAAACAGCTTGTCCCATCAGTGTCAGACAACGGAAAGGGACGGGGGAGATGGAGAAGATCTCTTACTCAGAAGTGCAGCAAACTCAAAGCAACATACTGACACTGACTTTCTTCTTCATTCACTGAAGGAGTGACTACGCTAGCTAGGCTGCTCTCAGTATATGTACCATGTGATGTGCAAATGATTTCAAATCAGGAGAGTTGGGGTTCAGTCCTGTCAGTACATCTAACTAGCTGTGTAAACCCAAGTAAGTTGCTCGACCTCAGTCTCAGTCTCCTCTTCTGTCTGCTGAAGATAATTCTATCACCTCGCCTGCAGGACTGCTGAGAAGGTCAGATGAAGTGGGGGTGGTATGCAAAGTATTTGCATACTATTAAGTGAGGTACATTAGATATCCATGCTACCACCTCAGGTACCTCCAAAATCCTGCACCTGTTGCACAGGTCGCACCTACAGGACTTTGTCAGGGCACTAAGGTACTCAGTAAAGCCCTCAACCTCCTTCATGTCCTCTGCTACAAACTGCCCGTGCCAAGGACAAGCCAAGACAGGCCAGACACATAACCTGTGCTGGGGGCTGCTGGCACTATCCCCACAGGCCTCTTTCCCACGACTGCCTTCTTCTTAGTCCTGTCCTTCCTTAGTTCAAAAAATCCTATCTCACAGACCTGCTCCAGGATAATTCAAATTTGGGAGCCCTTACAAAATAACTACACAACGGGATTCCACGCCAGACAAGTCATTGTCACCTCTGCCAGGCAGGTTTCTCCTCCAACCGTCTGGATCTAATCTCATCGGACTATCCTGGACCCCCAATTTGCCAGATGCCCATCTCTCTCTCCCTCCACACCCCTAACACAATTTCCTTCTCGTCCTCCGCCTACTCAACACACACACACCCGTTTCTGCGGGCCAGACCCCGGGCTGGGCGCGGTACCCTCAGGGAGCCACCCCCGCCCCCTGGCCCGGGCCCGCCCTCACCGTAGCAGGTCCTGCAGCACCGTGGCCAGCCCCAGCGGGACACTGCCCTTGCGCTGAAAGGCCTCCTGCAAGTCCCGCAGACGCAGGCGCACCACCCCCTGGCGGCGGCTGTGGCTCAGCACCAACGGAGCCCAGAAGCCCATCTTGCTGTCCCAGTCTGTGCTGTTCACCTCGCGACTCCTTTTGAAGGCGGAGAACAGAAAGGACATGCGCTCCTCATCCTCCTCCCACTCGGGGGGCAGTAGGCCCGCCGAGTCTCCCCCGGCTGGGGCCTCGGCCTCCCGCTCCGGGGACCACATCGGAACCCCAGCCCCGCCAAGGCTCCGAACACAACCCCGGCCCTGGTCCCCTTCCGCCCTAGTTCCCTCCCGGCTTCCGTTCTTTGACTACCTCTTTCTCTGTCATTACGTCATCGCCACCCCTAGCGTGAAATAAGTCCCGCGCCTTCTCAAGCGCCTGCGTCTCTCTGCCCTGTCTGCGCCAGGAGGCGGGATAATGACCCTTATTTTCTGAGAGGCTCAAAGCGCTTGCGCCAACCACTTCTCCCACCTTCTTTGTGCGGAAAGAAGGGCTCCGCGCGTGCGCGACGGGTGTGTGAGTGTCCCGCCCCCTACTGATCATAGAGTTTGGTGAAACATTGTAGAGAGGCCAACGCTTCTGCGCCTGAATTGTGGTTTCAGGTAGTGGGCCTGTAGAGTCCCGCTAAGGGGCGCCAGAGGCGTCAGGATCGCTGGTGAATCACACACAGTACGCCGCTCCTCACCAGCTTCTACTTCAGACACTTAAACTTCCAAGATAGCTTCCTTTTACGGTAATATCAGCGGATACACACTGTCGATTACTCAAGCTCTGTGACCATGTATAAACTGATTTTGAAAGATATTATGAGCTTCTACTATTCTTGCTTCCCACCGTCTGCCCTGGAGTGCCCCTCATTTCTTAGGGCCAATATCCTGCTGATCCTCAAGATGGAGCTGAATTCTAATCTTCCTTGAAACCTTCCCCAACTGTCCTGACTCATTGTTGATCTCTTTACTGAACTTCAGTTAGCATTTACTGTTCTGTAGCCTGTACCCTAGTTCTCTCAGGACAGGTGCAGTGGCTTAAATATGGTGCTACGATATATAGCGGTGCTGGAGAAATACCCCATAAACTGGAAGGTGCACAGCTTGACCCGTACCCTTCTAATATCTTAGAATCTTGTTAGGATGAAAGAGATGAGAGCTCACATGCATGAGAAGATTCTTACCAAAAAAATCTTTTGAGCAGTAAACATGTCCAGTGTGTTAAGAATAAATAGATTTTCTTTTTAATTGAACGGTTTAAAAGATGAAAGGAATCTCTCGTTTAATGGAACTGGTAACAATCACCAGAGTTGGGTATGAATCTGGTCTGTGCCCCTCACTGTGGGACCTTGGTCAATTACCCAACACTTCTATTTGAAGAAAATGTTACAATGTACGTAAAGTACTTAACTACCCACCATCACCAAATGGCAAGATGTTTAGTAGTTGGAACTCAGTCGCAAGGAAGAATTTTAATAAGCATTTTGAAGGGGGAGAAGGGATATGATTAGTTATACGAATTAATGTGTCAGCTGATACTGATGTATTGCGTTACATTTCTTTAGGCATTTTCAGTCTCATTTGATATTTATAACAATTGGCAAGAAGTCTCTCCCTGACCATACTCTAGATGGGTTCTTCTGAACCCTCTTCTTGACGAGGCCTGTCACCCTTGACCTACAAAGACCTCGACAAACATAGTTTCTAAAGGCTTCAAGGCCACATCCCTAGGATAACCCTAGCCCCCCTCAAAGTGCTGCTCAAAAACTCAAGGTTGTCAAGAATTTTGACTGTCTAACCCTGTCTCCCAGCCTCTGCGGAAGAGGAAGACTAATTTCTTTAAGTTAGTTGGCACACCCAGATGGGTTTCACAGGGATCACCTCCCCTTCTAGCATTTTGTAATTTATCATTGCCCTCACTCTACTGAGACCCCCTCACTCTCTTGCCTGTTCCCTTATTTGCCCTTTGAAAAGCCTAGTCACCTCTATATAAGGACGTTGAGTAAAATTTGCGCTGGACACTTTTCCTATGGTAATAGCAGATTACTGACTAAAATGCATCCTTACCTCTTTAACGAGTGCACAGTCGTGTCCTAAGAAGCACATTTCTGTTGTGCCATCACTCAGGAAAACGGCTGGTTGGTTTGGGTCATGAGGAAACCAGGTTGTTTTCTCAGCTAAGCCTCTGGATCTGAGTTAAAACAGTCCTGCTCCTAAGCATTTTCAGGAGCCAGAAAGTGCCACTGGGTTCCTGACACCTGTAAGCAGAGGGTTCTCTGCTTCCACCTTTTGGGGACTGGAGGAGCTACTGGGAGTAGTGGAGAGCAGAAACAGCCATGGGGATCCTGAGAGGGGTGACTGGGTACATGGCAAGCTCTTTCTCGATGAGGGTCCCCAGCTGCTACACCCTCCTTTACTCTGCATGCTTGGCTCGTTTTCATCTTTTAGGTAACAGCTTAAAAATCGCTTCCTCAGAAAGGCCTTGTCTGAACAACCTATCTAACATAGCACCCTTGGAATTTTAGGAAGGATGGATCAGTTTGACACCTGCTGATTAATCTTAACATCACAGAAGGACAACCAGACATGACATGCCTCCTGAAGTAATGTGATAGCAAGTACATAGAGCTGCCTGTGAAGTATTTTTGTCAAAAAATGGAACCTGAATGTGATCAAGCTACTAGATCTAAATACTAGTTTATAGAAGTTAAAAAAAAATCAGAAGGTGGAAGTACATGTTAAATGAAAACTAAGGTTGCAATCAGCAAAATCTAGACTGGGGAATTCTACTAGCTAAAGACCTTATTTCCTCAGCAAATAATGATAATGAAGAGATTTTTATTATACATGTTATCAATCCAATTTGGATCCAATTTGCATAAATAATCATAAAAACTCAACTATGATAACTAGACACTTCCAATATTAACTGGATATTTGGTGGTATTTAGCAAACTGAGGAATAATATGTGGGTCTTATTAAAGGCATTTATATTTTGAAGATATATCTAAAGCATTTATGAGTGAAACTGTATGATATTTGTGGCAGGACGTTGGGTGGGAGAGAGTAGGGATGTATCGATGAGTATAAATCTCATGCCCTGTACCCAGCACATAGCCTGGCACTTAGATATCATTTAATTGTTTTAATGACTAAATAAATGACCTAGACCTGCATCACGGTTTCATCTCAGTAAATAGTTAAATGACCTCAGACAAGCAGATTTCCTTCCAGATTCCTCCTCTGTGAATTAGGTTCTATACTCTGATCTTGAGGATTTTTTTTTCTGGTGCCCACTATCTGATTCTAAATGTAATATCTGTTGTAGATATGTGAATGATTGCAGAAGCTCTTTAGTTCTGGAAAGTCTGAAGAACAAAATGCCACCGAAATATCACCATATCATTTCATGGCAGTGATATTTATTTACTGATGCCCCAATATGGTTTTCATCAGACACCTAAGCAGCCTCACTCCTGCTATAATGCACAAACATGGTAGAGCCTTCCAACACTGCAGCACCTCTATAAAGCTGCAAGATGTCAGCCTCCATGTCACCTCTCCAGCTTGTTTGGGGACGCCTCGTTATTTCTGTAGAAATATGCATGCCTTCTTACATTATCCAGTTATTTCTAGTTCTCATCTCTTGAATTCACAGCCTTTAGAACTTGGCTAAAAGAGGAATAAAAAATACATTATTCATAATCTATGAGATTTATAGGAGGAGAAACTAGGCTTGTTAATATTCTGTTCAGGCACCACTATATTCTAGAAGCCTTTCTTGATCTGTCTTTCCTCCTCCTTCCTTCCTGCTTCATGCTGTATTGGGTATCTTTTCTTATCTTTCTATACCCTGTGTCTATCATTTCAGTTCCCACATTGTTTTCTAAGTTTCCATTTATGTACCTGTCTCTCTAACTAGGTTAAGTGCCTTGCCAGCAGGAACTGTTTTTAATTATGTTTGTTTCTACCATAGTGTGTGCACGCTTAAAGACTGTTTGTTGAATGAATAAATGCTGTAATCAAATCATGAGTTTGAAGGAACAATATTATCAAGGCCTATCCTTTATATCAAAAGAATATTTATCAAATATAACATACTAATACAATAGTTAAACCTTTAATGTATTTGAAGAACTTATTTGTTTTTTAGCTAGTTTGAACTGAAATGTGTCTAAATTTAATTTCCAACATGGTCAGACAGAGTGGTTAGAAAAATTAACAGCTGTGGGAACTCCCCTTGCTTCTCTCTTCAAAGCATGCAAATCCCAGGAGACTGTTGCTCTCTACCCCCTCATGACTGTGATCTTCTACGATTCTATAGTGACCACTTGTGAAATTGTTCCACTTTACTCCAAATAATTTATCCCTTTTTAAGCTCACTGTCTTCTCTCCCACTCTTTCGTTTTATTATTTATTTATTTAAAAAAATTTTTTTAAGTTTATTTATTTTTGAAAGAGAAAGAGAGAGAGGGAGAATAAGTGGGGGAGGGACAGAGAGAGAAAATCCCAAGCAGGCTTCGCCCCAGTAGTCACCATGTAGGGCAACACAGGACTCAATAGCACAAACCGAACCCTAAGACCTGAGCCAAAATCAAGAGTTGGATGCTTTATCAACTGAGCCACCCAGGTGCCCTAAGCTTTGCTTTTCTTCAAAAAAAATTTTTTTTTATATTTGAGAGAGAGAGAGAGAGAGAGAGAGCAAGTAAGTGAGCAAGAGAGGGTCAGAGAGAGAGGGAGACACAGAATCTGAAGACAGGCTCCAGGCTCTGAGCTGTCAGCACAGAGCCTGACATGGGGCCCGAACCCATGAACTGTGAGATCATGACCTGAGCTGAAGCCAGACACTTAATGGACAGAGCCACCCAGGCGCCTCTGCTTTTCTTTTTTAAGGTTGCTTTGGTTACTCGGGGTCCTTTGTGGTTCCATACAAATTTTAGGATACTTGTTCTATTTCGGTGAAAGATGCTGTTGGTATTTTGATAGGAATTACACTAAATGTGTAGATTGCTTTGGGCAATAAAGACATTTTTACAGTATTTGTTCTTCTAATCCATGAGTGTGGGATGTCCTTCCATTTCTTTGTGTCAACTTCAATTTCTTTCCTCAGTGTTTTATAGTTTTCAGAGTATAGGTCTTTCACCTCTTTGATTAGGTTTATTCCTAGGGTATCTTATTTTTGGTGTAATTGTAAATGGGATTGTTTTCTTGGTTTCTCTTTCCACTGCTTCATTATTCAATGTATAGATATACAACAGAAGATTTCTGTACATTGATTTTGTATCTTGTGACATTACTGAATTTATTAGTTCTAGCAGTTTTTTGCTAGAGTCTTCAGGGTTTTCTATACATAGTATCATGTCATCTGCAAATAGTGAAAGTTTTACTTTGTTACTGATTTGGGTGCCTTTTGTTTCTTTTTGTTTTCTGATTGCTGTGGCAAGGACTTCCAGTACTATGTTGCGTAGAAGTGGTGAGAGTGGAATCCTTGGCTTGTTCCTGACCTTAGGGGAAAAGCTCTGTTTTTCCCCATTGAGAATGATGTTAGCTGTGGGTTTTTCATATATGGTCTTTATTATGTTGAGGTATATTCCCTCTAAACCTACGTCATAGAGGTTTTTACCATGAATGGATGTTGTACTTTCTCAAATGCTTTTAAAAAATTTTTTAAAATGTTTACTTACTTTTCACACACACACACACACACACACACACACACACACACACACACACACAGAGAGTGTGAGTGGGGGAGGGACAGAGAGAGAAGGAGATGCAGAATCTGAAGCAGGCTCCAGGCTCCAAGCCGTCAGCACAGAACCCAATGCAGGGCTCAAACCCATGGACCACAAGATCATGACCTGAGCTGAAGTTGGACGCTTAATGGATTGAACCACCCAGGTGCCACGTCAAATGTGTTTCTATGTCTGTTTTAATGATCATATGGTTCTTATCCTTTCTCTTATTGAGGTGATGTATCATGTTGATGATTTTTGAATATTGAACCACCCTTGCAGCCCAAGAATAAAGCCCACTTTATTGTGGTGAATTATTTTTTAAAATGTATTTTTGGATTTGCCTTACTAGTATTTTGTTGAGGACTTTTTGCATCTATATTCGTTAGAGTATTTTGTTGGGGATTTTTGCATCTATGTTCATCAGAGATATCATAGAGCTGAAGTCAGACGCCTAACCAACTGAGCCACTCAGGTGCCCTGGGAGTTTTTTGATTACTGATTCAATTTCTCTGCTGGTTATTGGTCTGTTCAAATTTTTTGTTTCTTCCTGTTTCAGTTTTGGTAGGTTGTACACTTAGGAACATATACATTTTTCCAGGTTTTTCAATTTGTTGGCAAATAGCTTTTCTCTTATATTCTCTTATAATTATTTATATTTCTATATTTTTGTATTTTTCTCCTGTCATTTGTGACTTTGAGTCATTTCTCTTTTTTCCTTGACTAGTCTGGCTAAAAGTTTATCACATTTACTGAATTTTTCTTTTTTTTTGAAGACCAGCTCCTGGTTTCATTGGTCTATTCTAGTGTGGTTTTGTTTTTTTTTTTTAAGTTTCTATACCATTTATTTGTGATTTAATTTTTATTATTTTCTTCTTTCTACTGGTTTTAGGTTTTGTTTGTTGTTATTTTTGTAGTTCCTTTTGGTGTAAGTGTAGGTTGTTTATTTGAGATTTTTCTTGCTTCTTAATATAGGCCTATGTTGCTGTAAACTTCCCTCTTATAACCACCTTTGCTGCATTCCAAATGTTTTGGACCATTGTGTTTTCATTTTCATTTGTTTCCATGTACTGGAAACAAATTCTTCTTATATTTCCCTGTTGACCCATTCATTGTTTAGCAGCATATTATTTAACTTCCATGTATTTGTGGTCTTTTCATATTTTTTTTCTTATGGTTGACTTCTAGTTTCATAGCATTGTAGTATGACCTTTATTTTCTTGAATTTTTTGAGGTTTATTTTATGGCCTAATATGGATCTATTCTGGAGAATATTCTTTTTAAATTTTTTTATATTTTTTATTTATTTTTGAGAGACAGAGAGAGTGCAAGCAGGGGAGGGTCAGAGAGAGAGAGGGAGATACAGAATCTGAAGCAGACCCCAGGCTCTGAGCTAGCTGTCAGCACAGAACCTGATGCGGGGCTCGAACCGTGAGCTCATGACCTGAGCCAAAGCTGGATGCTTAACTGACTGAGCCACCCAGGCTCCCCTGGAGAGTGTTCTATGTGCACTTGAAAAGAATGTGTATTCTGCTATTTGGGGATGGAATGTTCTCAATATATCTGTTAAGTCCATGTAGTCCAGTGTATCATTCAAAACCATTGTTTCCTTGTTGATCCCCTGTTTAGATGATCTGTCCATTGATGTAAGTGGAGTGCTAAAGTCCCCTAATATTATTGTATTATTATTGATTACTTCCTTTATGTTTGTTGCTGTTTTATGTATTTGGGTGATCCATGTTGGGTGCATAAATACTTATGACTGTTATGTTTTCATGTTGGATTGCCCCCCTTTTAAACAGCTATTTTGCTTTTAATAGAGTAAATGTAATGATACTGAAGAATAGGAAGGTGACAAACCCTCAATATGTATTTATTTTTTGACCAACCTCTTCATTTGTTGCATCCAAGTCAATAGTCATGCCAGCTCTGTTCTACTCTTGCAGAAACACGTTTTTCATATTCCTGCTTGTCCTCCTGGTACAGCTGAGCAGCCCTGCTGTTTGGTGGACTATTGGGATTGAGTTCATCCAGTAAAGACTATATGGATGTTAATAATGGAAGACATGTCATAGATTGGACTCCAATGGCTCTGAAGTATGTCCAGACATATACTATCATCTGCATTAGACATTTAGATGGAACATCTTAGAGACAAATCTAACCATAGGTGGCTTGTTTGGATATTATTATATTGTCCTTTTTGTCTCTTTGTTTTAAAGTCTGTTTTGTCCAATATAAGTATTATTTCTCCAGCTTTCTTTTGATAATTGTTTGCTTGATTGATGTTTCTCCATCCCCTCACTTTCAATCTGCAGGCGTCCTTACGTCTAAAATGAGTCTCTTGTAGGCAGCACATAGATGGATCTTTATTTTTTTAATCTATTCTGTCACCCTATGCCTTTTGATTGGAGTGTCTGGTTCATTTACATTCAAAGTAAATACGTATTGACACATACATATTTATTGTTATTTTATTACTTGTTTTGTGAAGATTTTTGTTTCTGAAGATTTTTCTCTGGTCCTTTCTTGTCTTTCTCTCTTTCATGGTTTACTTGTTTTCTGTAGTGATATATTTGGATTTCTTTCTCTTATGCTTTACACATTTATTAGTAATTTCTGATTTGTGGTTACTATTAGGTTTATATACAGCATCTTCTGCAAATAGCAGTTCTATATGAAGTTATAGTCATTTTAGTTTGGACTCATTCTTTACTCCTCTCCTCCCCATGTTTTAGATATATGTTGTCATAAATTTTATTTTGTGAGTTCCTTGGCTGTTTTTTACATAAATATTCCTTTTTTCTACTTTTATGTTCCCTACCTTGATACTGTAACTTAGGTCTTTCCACCCAAAGCTTCCCCTTTCATATTTCTACAGGGCTAGTTTAGTGGTCATGAACTCCTTTAGTTTTTGTTCATCTAAGAAACTATATTTTTCCTTCCATTCTGAATGATAGCCTTGATGGATAGAATATTCTTGGCTGTAGATTTTTCCCGCTTAGTACTTTGAATATATCATGTCACTCCCTTCTGGCTTAGAATGTTTTTGCTGAAAAATCCACTGATAATCTTATTGGGTTTCCCTTATGTTACTGTTCTCTTTTCTCTTTTTTTCCTTTATCACTATATTTTGCCAACTTAATTATAAGATGTCTTGGTGAGGATCTTCTTTTGTTGATTTGGTTGGGGGTTTCTCTGTGCCTCTTGAATCTGGATATCTATTTCCTTCCCCAGATTAGGGAAGTTTTCAGCTATTATATTTTCAAGTATATTTTCTACCCCCTTTTCTCTCTCTTCTTCTGGGACTCTTAAAATACCAGTGTTATTACATTTGATAGAGTCACTGAATTCCTTATGTCTCTTCTCATTTTGGATATTTTTTCTCTCTTTTGTTCAGTTTGATTACTTTCCATTACTCTGTCTTCTAGATCATTATTAGTTCCTCTGTTTCTTCTAGCCTACTGTTCATTACATCAAGTATATTTCTAAACTTGTTCATTGTACCCTTCATCTCTGATTGGTTCGTTTTTATTTCTGTGTTAAGGGTCTCACTGTTGCCTTCCACTCTTTTCTCATGTTCAGTGAGTATCCTTATGATCATTGCTTTAAGTATTCCATCAGGCATTTTACTTATATCTGTTTCACTTAGATCTCTGGCTGTAGCTTTGTCCTGTTCTTTCATTTGGGACTGATGTCTCTATCTTCTCTTTTTGTCTAAATCTCTGTGTCTGTTTTTCTATGTTAGGAAAATCAGCAACATTTCCTCTTCTTCAGGGTAATGGTCTTATGAAGAAGAGGACCTGTAGTGCCTTGCTGGGTAGTGATCTCTGTTTCCCAGGACCTGATGCTTCAGGGAGTATCTCCAATGTGTGCTGCCTGTGCTGTGCTGTTGTGTCTTGGCCACTTTTATCCTTCAGGCCAGTCATCTGCAGAGGCTCTCTTTAAAAAATTTCTTTTTCCTTAATGTTTGTTCATTTTTGAGAGGGTAGGGGAGTGGGACAGAGAAAGAAGGAGACAAAAGCCTTGAAGCAGGCTCTGAGCTATCAGCACAGAGCCAATGCGTGCTTCAAACTCATGAACCATGAGATCATGGCTCGAGCCAAAATGAGACACTCAACTGACTGAGCCACCTAGGCACCCCTGCAGAGGCTCTATTTGCTATTGTGGGCAATGTTGGGTCCCTGAATTTGGCAGGTTTTAACTAGGTGTGCTCTAGTCTGCTTGTGAGATGAGACCTGTCACCACTGCCACCAGAAATGATGCCCTGCAAAATTTCTGGGTCAGGAAATGTGTTGTAGAAGGAATTTGGGCCAGTTTTTGGAAGAAGGACCTGCTGCATTGGGACGAGGCAAGCATAACTGGGAAGGGGATGGAGGTGCAGCTTGGTGTAGGCAAAGTTGGTAGTGAGTGTCTTCTCTGCCCGGGTTCCTGCAAGTGGCCCTGTACTTGTGCTGAGGGGTATGGGAGGGAAATGGTACCTGCCAGTTCCTTTGTTCTTGGAGGGACCTCTCTGGGACTTGCTCTAAGATGAGCAAATAACCTACCCACTGTATTCCCCAGGTGCTCTTCAGATTGCTGTTTCCATGCTATATGTCCACGGACTCTCTGTCCAGCTTTCTTCTCCAAGAGCAGTCTCAATGCCCTAGGGGTTCTATCTGAGCCAAGCCTTCTGACCTTTAAACTCCAGGCTTTAGGCCTTGCTGGTTGTAAGAATGCATGAGATTTGGCCCTTCTCACTTTCTAAGCCAATTGCTATGAGGATTTGTTCTCCCTGTGCACTCCGCTGTGTGCTAGCCCATCTCTTGTTCTTCTCCACAATCATGTTTCCCTCCCCATTGTGGTGGCTGTGATCTGTTTCTATCTCAAACTGTGTCTCCACACTTCCTACCTTCTTTGATGTGGCCTCTTCTCTACCCTTAGTTGTGGCGCTTGTTCTGCCAGTCTTAAGGTCAATTTCTGGGGTATTTAAGATGATGATAATTATCTAGTTGTATTTGTAAAATGAGGTGAACCTAGGGTCCTCTTACTCCACTGCTCTGTATTTTCAAGTCAGCATGTAAATAGCTTGGAAGTCATCACTGTATCCTAACAACAAGTAAAAAGCTAAACAAACTAAAACTCAACAACTCTTCTTAGATCCATCAGAGAGTTGAGAGCAAAAGGCAAACTACTACAACAAAGTTTGGAGAGATGGACGGACAGAAAAAGAGAGCAACAACATAGTGGAGCAGAGACCTACAAGGAAAACTTTCCTTGGGAACCAGTACTAGAGTAGGACATTTGACTGAGTTGTTGTTCTCTTCTGTTGCTTTCTGAAATACTTCTTTCTTGTGTTTTACCCTCTCAGCAAGCTACTTCAAGACCTGAACTTCATAGGACTTGCATCTTTTGTATGCACCTTCTAGTTTCTTAATTCCCTCCAGAGAAAGATTATTCTTTGAAAGGAAAGAGGGTATTTTGAGATGAATTCTTTTGATTAATTTCTGGCCTGAGGCACACTTCTCCAGTACTTACACCTGGATATCAGAAGAAGTCATGGTGAACAGAAGATAAGAGAATGGTAGTATATTCTACACAGCCCACTGACAAAGAAAATCTCCTGCTTTGTCTATGTCCATCATGGTGGAAAACAAAATGATCAAACTAATATTCATTAATAATGCTGAACTCCTGTTGTTCCTGAGATTTAATCTCCTGTCCAGCAGTGGGCAAAATTAATTAATTTTACAAACTTCTAGACTTTAGATTATAATATTTTTTGCATTATATCATGAAAAATTATACATCCTTTCCTGAAATTTTTAGAGTCATGATTCTTGTAGACCTCAAGATAGTACCAAAAACATAGGACTACATGTTCACAATGGCTGGAAATTAAAATTAGAGGCAGTGGAATGGTCTAATTCCAAAAAAGCATTAGATACAGCTTCAAACTCAGGCTAGGCAGGCCCTGCTCTAGGCTGGGAAAGTTGGGTAGAGTCTCGACCCCCAGTCCAAGTATGTCTTGTGCTCTGGCCCCACCCCTTCCTTCCTGATTTTATTGGATCTCCCCAAACTGTCAATACCCTAGAACCAGCCATAGTTTAAAGAAAGTATTTTCCCAAAACCTAATCTATTGGGGTTTTATTAGCATTGAACTGACATGGGGAAAGAAAATGCCCAACTTCCACTTCCTCTAGGCATCCTGTCCCACCTAAGATTGGGAATGGGACTACTGAGAAGCACTTGTGAAGTTTATAATCCAGAGGCACAGGTTCACTCTAAAACTGAGACCTAATTATAGGTCTATAGAATAGTTTCTTCCCCCCCCCTTAAAACTATATATCTAAGGCCTATTTACCATACTTTCTTTTAGCCAGTACATCAAGTCTTGCTTTCAACAAAAAATTATAAGGCATGCTAAGAGGCAACCTAACAAAACCTAAAATGAAAACACAGTTTAAACAGAGCAAATATCAGAATCAGAGTCATCATCAACTTAAAATAACTAAGAATTCTAGTAGAATTATCAGACCATCAATTTAAAATAACCGAGAATTCTAGTAGAAAAACACCAGACAACTTCCAAAAACAGGTAGGTAATATAAGCAGAGAGATGGAAACTAAAAGAATAAAAAAGAAATGTTGAGACCAAAAACCCTGTTAACATAAATGGAGAATGGCCTTGATGAGCTCATGAGTACACTAGATGTGGCTGAGAGAATACTTGAGTTTGAGGATAGATATGTCAATAGAAACTTCAAAAACTGAAAAGCAGAGAGAAAAGAAAGACAAAAAGGAGAAAGGAACAGAATATTCAAAAATTATGGGACAGCTACAATAGGTGTAATATACATACAGTGGGATGTAAGAAGGGGAAGAAAGGGAGAAAGTAATAGAAGAAATATTTGGAGTAATAATGACTGAGTTTCCCCAAATCAATATCAGATACCAAACTACAGATGCAAGACTCTGAGAGAACACTGTGAATGCCAAAGTAACACTATAGCTAGGCATATCATATTCAAATGGTAGAAGGACAAAGATGAAGAAAAGATCTTGCCTATAGAGGAGCAAAGATAAGAATTACATCTGACTTCTCCTCAGAAGACATTCAAGGAACAAGAGTAGAGTAAAATATTGAACATTTTGAGAGGAAAAAGAACTATACAAACATAGAATTTTATGATGTTTATTCTTGAGAGAGAGGGAGAGACAGAGAGTGAGTGGGGAGGGGTTGCAGAGAGCGAGATACAGAATCCAAAGGTGGCCCCAGCCTCCAAGCTGTCAGCACAGAGCCCAATGCAGGGCTCAAACCCACAAACCATGAGATCATGATCTAAGCCGAAGTTGGATGCTTAACTGAGTAAGCTACCCAGGTGCCCCCCAACCTAGAATTTTATACCTATGAAAATTATCCTTCAGAAGTGAAGGAGAATAAATCTTTCTCAGGCAAACAGAAACTTGAGGGTATTTGTTGCCAGTAGACCCGCCTTGCAAGAAATGTTAAAAGAAGTTATTCAGAAAGGAGGAAAATGACATAGGTCAGAAACTCAGACTTGCATTTAAAAAAAAAAAGAAAGAGCATTAGAGAAGGAAGAAGTGAAGGTAAAATTAAAAAAATATTTTTCTTATCACTTAAAAAAATTTTTAAAGACTTTACTTTTGAGTAATCTCCAGCCCAACTTGGGACTTGAACTCAGATGCTCCACTGACTGAGCCAGTCAGGTGCCCCCACTTTTCTTATTCTTAACTATTTAATAGGTAACAGTTTGTTCAAAACAGTAAATTCAGTGACTGCAGCTTATATATAATTGATATGAATGACAGCGATGATACAAGGGACAGGATTAAGAAATTAGAAATACTGTTATTATAAGGTACTTTCACTACCTATGAAGTGGCATAGTGTTGTTTGAAAGTGAATTTGAATTAGTTGTAAATGTATCTTGCAAATTTTAGGGTGACCATGAAAAAGGCAAAAAAGAAGTATAATTGACGTACTAAGAAAAGAGAGTAAGTGAAATAATATAAAATAATTAAAACCACAAATAGAAAAAAGGGGAATACAAAAATAGAAACAACAATGGCAATGAGTAGAAAACAGTAACAAATATGGTAGGTATTAATCTAACTATATCAGTAAACATTGATAGTCTAAATACACTAATTAAAAGTGAGAGACTGTCACAGTGGATTCAAATACAAAACCCAACTATTTGTTGTCTACAAGAAACCAACTTTAAATATAAGGGCACATATAGACTAAAGAGAAAGGAATAAAAATATAGCATGTTAACATTAGTAAGAAAGTGAGAGGAGGGGAGCCAAGATGGCGGAGAGGAAGGGAGCTCTGTAAACTCCGTCCGCCCCATCTATCGAACTGAGAAGGACATTACTCTCATCTGCAAAAGCGGAAGGAGAAAATACGGACTCCAGAAAGAATAGAACCTCAAGGATACCTGAGTGAGTGAGTGCGAACTGGGGAGATCTGAAGATGGGCCAGCCCAGGAAGGGTAGAGGAGGCAGGAGCCCCAGCCCAACGAGGGGCAAGCGCCAGAGCCCAAGAGACAAAGGGGAGAGACAGAGAGTCTGAGCACGCTAGTGGTACTGTCTCTGGGGAAGAGGTAAAGAACGTTTGGCCGCGCTTGGAGAGAGGGACCCACTCCATAGATAACTGCTGGGTAGCCGGAATCCTGAATCCGGGTGGTGCAAGGGAAGGAACAGCTTCCAGCCCTAAGCCATCTCGGCGGGGAAGCAGCGGCAGCAGCGGCGGTGCGGCGAGAAGCGGCCCCAGTACGCAGTAGCAGCCCTGGCGGCTGCGCCGGGGTTGCACACTTTGAGAGGCGCCCGCAGCAGCGGCGGGAGCGGGCCGTGGTGCGGTGAGAGGCGGCGGCAGCAGTGCCCCGCCAGTGGCTGCACCAGGGGCACGCGCACTTCGAACTCGGTTTTGGGAAAGGGACCACGCACCTCATTTCCACGGCGCATCTTGCCCCCTGCATTGGCTGTGCGAATCCCAAATCCCAGGTGCCCACAGGAAAAAATAGGGCCCACACCTATGCGACCGCCATCAGGGAGTCGGGGAGTCAGCAGCAGGTGAGTCCTGGGCATGCGCTGGGCTGCGGGAGCTCCCAGCTCATTTCCAGCAGCGCACAGCGCCTTGAGCAGCAGCTGTCGGGACAGAAGCCAAGAGAGACTCAATTTTTTTTTTCCTTCCCCCATTGCAATCGCGATCCTGGCTGGGGGTGGGGACTCCGCAGTTGGGTCTGTGAAGGTGTGCACTTCACCTATTGCAGCTCATTTCGCCTCAGGCAGGGCAGCTGAGATCCCTGCCTGAGCCAAGACAAACTGATTCCTCCCCCAAAGAAGCTAGCCACCAAAACAAATACATTTCATCTGTGATGGCACAAACATGCATGGACTGGAACTTTGAACCGAGGCGGGTCTGGAAAATACAACTCGGCTCAACTGCAGCCCAAGGAGATTGGACTCATTAGAGTGGCCTACAGGGCCTAGCTCAGCGGAGCTTGGCGTGCCGCCATTCTAATCTCCATAGACACCAAGACGGAGCCTCTGAGAACAGCCTCTGAGACCTTCCACATCAAACCACGCCTATCCACGAGGGGGAGCTGCTGCTTTTCTTTTTAATATTTTTTTCTTTCTCCACTTTTTTCGTGCTTATTTCTTTGTTATTATTACCTTTTGTTTTCTTTTTCTTTACTTAACTCTTTTAAATCTTTACTCCTTATTTTCCTTTCTCCCTTACTTTTTCACCTTCTTGCAACCCAGATATATTCTCCTGTATCTCATCCTTACCTCTCGCCTCAACTGGTCATACACTTTTAAACTGTCTACTGTCCTTTGTTGTCTCCGACCCCTTCTATATTTTTTTATTATTTTTTTTCTTTTTCTCTTTTCTTCTTTCTCTTTTCTTTTTATTTTCTCTTCTTCTCTTCTTTTTGTCTCTTTCCTTTCCATTTTCTATCTTTTCTTTCCCCCTTTTTATGTGTTTCTTTGTTTGATTTCTCTGTGTGTTTGTGTGCTTCTGTTCCCTCTGTGTGTGTCTGTCTGTTTTCCTTCCTAGTATGCACCAAGAAACAAGCCAAAGTGTGCAAGAAGGCGAGTCCCAAATATTGCAGAGTAGAGAAATAAAATACTCACAGGCACAACAAGAGAAACCGAGAGACACCATTAAGAGAACATTCCCTGAAACGACAGGCCCTGGACAGTCAATAAGCCTCCTTTAACAGAGAAATATTAATAGGTGCACAGTGCACAATGAGCTTTCTAAAGGTGACAAGAGACAGAAAACTAGCAAAAATGACAAAACGAAGAAACTCTCCCCTGAATAACTTCCATGAGGAAGTCACAGCCACAGAACTGCTCAAGGCAGATCTAGACAACATATCAGATCAAGAATTTAAAAAGCTTGTCATAAGATTAATCGCTGGGATTGAGAAAAGCATCAAAGAATCAACTGATGAGTTAAAAAAGGCTATAGGTGAGGTGAATAACAAACTGGAGGCAGCCACCTCAAGGATTGATGAGGCAGAGAGAAGAA
>NC_043700.1:42189176-42198689 GCF_006229205.1 Suricata suricatta | reverse complement strand
TAGAACTCCCTTATGACCCAGCAATAGCATTGCTGGGGATTTACCCAAGATAGACAGAATTGCTGATGCATAGGAGCACATGTACCCCAATGTTCATAGCAGCAATGTCAACAATAGCCAAAACATGGAAAGAGCCTAAATGTCCATCACCTGACGAATGGATCAAAAAGATGTGGTATATATTCACGATGGAGTACTACATGGCAATGAGAAAGAATGAAATCTGGCCATTTGTAGGAAAGTGGATGGGCCGTGAAGGTTTCATGCTGAGCGAAGTAAGCCAGGCAGAGAGGGACAGAAACCATATGTTTGCACTCATAGGTCTAACAGGAAAACAGGAGAGACCTAATGGAGAATTAGGGGGAGGGGAGGAGGGAGAGAGAGTTGGGGAGAGAGAGGGATGCAAAACTTGAGAGACTATTGAATGTTGAAAATGAACTGAGAGTTGAAGGGGAAGGGGGAGGGAGGAAAAGAGGTGGTGGTGATGGAGGAGGGCACTTATGGGGAAGAGCACTGGGTGTTGTATGGAAAACAATTTGACAATAAAATATTATGGAAAAAAAAGAAAGTGAGAGTAACAGTGTTTCAGACAGAACAGACTTCAAAGCAAGAAAAACCATCAGGGATAAGAAGGAGCATTACATGATGACCAAGGGATCAATTCTTGAAAATGACATAACAGTCTATAATGTGATTGCACCTAACAACTGTGTCAACATATGTGAGGCAAAGACCAATAGAAATGCAAGAAAGAATAGATAAATCCACTATTATAGCTGAATACTTCAACAACCCTCTATCAGTAATGGAAAGATTCACTAGGCAGAAAATCAGTATGGACATAGTTGAAGACAACAACACCATCAATCAACTGATATCTATTATGAGTAGATATTGACTATTTCATCCATCAACAGCAGAATATACATTCTTCTCAAGCTCAGATGGAGCATTCAAGATAGACATGGTCTGGCTGTAAAACACACCTTAACAACAACAGCAAAAACACTCCTCAAAAAGGTTAAAAGAATAGAAATAATACAGCATCTGCTCTCAGACTCAATGGAATTAAAATAGGAATCTATAATGGAAAGATATCTGGAAAATCCCCGGATAATTTTGAGATCAACAACACACTTCTAATTAACATATGAGTCAAAGAAAGGATCTCAAGAGAAATTTTAAAATATTTTTAACTAAATGAAAATGAGAAAAAGACAACTTACCAAAGTTTGTGGGATGAAGCAAAAGCCATGCATGGAGAGAAATTTATACCATGAAATGCATATATTAGAAAAGAAGAAAAATCTAAAATTAATTCTCTAAGATTTCATCTTATGAAACTAGAAAAAGAAGAGCAAATTCAAAGTAAGCACAAGAAAAATAATAGAGCAGAAATCAGTGAATTTGAAAACAAGATATCAATCTCAAACATCAACAAAACCAAAAGCTGGTTCTTTGAAAAGATAAATGAAATCAATAAATCTCAAAGCAAACTAACTAAGAGAAGACACAAACTACTAATATCAGAAATAAGAGAAGGAATATCATTACAGATCCCATGGATATTAAAAGCATAATGAGTGGCTGCTATAAAAAAAAAAGTATGTTCATAAATTGGGTAATTTAGATTAAATGGATCAATTCCTTCAAAGAAACAATCTACCAAAACACACACAAGAAGAAATAGACAATCTGTTTTAGGTCTGTTTTATTTAAAAAATTGTTTTAAAGCTTATTTATTTATTTTGAGGGGGGAGGGTAGAGAGAGAATCTCAGGCAAGCTCCCCATTGTTGGCACAAAGCCCAACACTAAGCTTGATCTCACAAACCATGAGAGATGAACTGAGCTGAAATCAAAAGTCGCTTAACCAACTGAGCCACCCAGGGCACCCCAAGCCTAGATCTGTTTTAAAAATTGAATCAGGTGCCTGGGTGGCTGAGTCGATTAAGCATCCAGCTTCAGCTCAGGTCATGATCTCACGGTTCGTGGGTTTGAGTCCCACATCAGGCTCTGTGCTGACAGCTAGCTCAGAGCCTGGAGCCTGCTTCAGAGTCTGTGTCTCCCTCTCTCTCTGACCCTCCCCTGCTCGCACCGTCTCTGTCTCTCAAAAATAAATAAAAACCATAAAGTTTTTTTTAAAAAATTGAATCAAAATTAACAACTTTCAAAAACATAAAGCACCAGATCCAGATGGGTTCACTCGTGAATTCTACCAAACATTGAAGGAAAAATTTATACCAATTCTCTACAATCTCTTGTGGGAGACAGAAGCAGAGAGGCTACTTCCTAACTCATTTTATGTGGCCAACATTAATATCAAAACCAGACAAAGAAATTACAAGAAATAAAACTACAGACAATTATTTCACAAAAGGTGCAGAAACTCCCAATAAAATATTAGGAAATGTAATCAAGCAATACACAAGAAGAATCATACACCACAGTCAAGGGGGATTTATTTTAAATATGCAAGGCTGGTTCAATATCTGGAAATTATTCAACATAATTCACCATACCAACATAGTAAAGAAAAATAAGATCATACAATTATATCAGATGATCCAGAATATGATTTTATGAGATTCAGCACCTAGACAACCTTAGGAATGTGATAACTTTTTATATACAACATCAATTCATGATACAAAATAATAAGCTGGATATTATTAAAATAAAAACCATTGATCTGTTAAAGGTAGCCAAGAAAATGAGATGATAGGCCACAGACTAGAAGAAAGTATTTTTAAAAGACACCTCTGAAAAAGAACTGTTAGCAAAATATACAAAGAATTCTTAAAAATCAGCCATAGGAAAACAAACAGTACAGTTAAAAACATGGTTAATATATATGGGACAGATACCTCACCAAAGTAGGTATATAGATGATTAAATAAGTATATGAAAAGATGTTCAGTAGAGTATGCCATTAGTGAATTTCACATAAAAATAACGATAATATTTCACTGCACATCTGTTAGAATGGTGAACATCCGAAGTACTAGTGACACAAAATGCTGGTGAGGATGTGAAGTCACAGGAACTGTTATTCATTGGTGACGGGTATACAAAAACAGTGCAGCCATTTTGGAAGACAGTTTGACAGTTTCACACAATACTCAACATTCTCTTACACAATTCTGCAATTATACTTCTTGGCATTTACCCAAATACGTTTGAAATGTATGTCCCTACAAACACCTGCACATAGTTGTTTATAGCAGCTTTATTCATAATTGCCACAGTTTAGAAGCAATCAAAATGTCCTTCAGTAGCAAATAGATAAATAAACTGTGGTACATCCAGACAATGGAATATTATTCAGCAATATAAAAAATGAGCTATCAAGCCATGGAAAGACATGGAAAAAACATTTTTTTAAAGTAAGCTCTACATGGGCAACTAGGTGACTTGGTTGGTTGAATGTCTGACTTTGGCTCAGGTCATGATCTCACCATTCGTGAGTTCAAGCCCCATATCAGTTTCTCTGCTGTCAGAGGCAGAACCCACTTCGGATCTTCTGCCCCCTCTCTCTCTACCCCTCTCCCACAGGCGCTCTCTCTCTCTCTCTTTCTCTCTCTCTCTCTCTTTCTCTCTCTCTCTCTCTCAAAAATAAACAAAATATTAAAAAATCAAAGTAAGCTCTACACCCAATATGGAGTTTGAACTCAAACGCCAAGATCAAGAGTTCCATGCTCTACTGACTGAGCCAGCCAGGTACCCCAGCCAGATGCCACAGCATGGAGAAAATTTAAATGGCACATTACTAAGAGAAAGAAGCCAATCTGAAAAGGCTATGTAATGTATGAGTCCAAATATAGGACATTTTGGAAACGACAGCACTATGGAGACAGTAAAAAGATCAGTGGTTTTCAAGAGTTGGGAAGGAGGGAGGAATGAATAGGAGCACAGGAATTTTAGGACAGTGAAATTATTCTGTATGAAAATACATGTCATTATGTATGTGTCCAAACCCAAAGAATGTACAACACCAAGAACAAACCTTAATGTAAACTATGGACTTTGGTTGATAATTGTGTGTTGGTGTAGGATCTTTGATTGTAACAAATACTACCACTCTGGGGGGAGGTATATGGGAATTCTGTACCTTCACTCAATTTTGTTGTGAAGCTAAAACTGCTCTGTTCTAGGAAAAATAATTTATTTTCTATAATTCAGTGCTCAGGAAGATGAACAGGGGGTTTCCTGAAATTATTTTCTTGCCTAAAAACATTCAGTATGATTCACTGCTATGTGGAATTACAGAGACTCCAAACCATAAAATCACCTCCTCAAGCAAGGTACAGACTAATCGAATATAAACAGGAAAAGTAAATATCTCTGAAAAAGTTTTGAACCACCCTTATGCCACCTTACGAAAAACAATCACCCAATAACAGATACCCATCCAAAACATGAACCCTGATGGAATTTTATGCCTCAAACCTGAAATTGCCAATGAGTTCTCTTCATTTGGACTACATTCATCCTTTGAGAAGTGAGAAAATTAACCTTTAAAAAGTGAGGAATGGAATGGCGTGGGAGAAGAGAGAAGTATTCACCAACATAAAAACTGGTCCTAGTTATCACCACATGTTCCATGACTGTCTGGGAATGTCTCTCCATATTTCAAAAAGTTGGATCCTTGTGTCTCGGCCTAAATCACTAATGGTTTGTACACCAGACCTCTAAGGAACAGGCCCAGGTCCAAGTGTGACGCCTTACAATCTTCAGCTATTTTGCATACTTCATTTTGGGTTTAGCCTTTATATATATATATAATTATTTTCTTTGTATTCTACTTTTTAGTTTTGGCAGTCTCAGAGAAAGTGTAAGCAACTGCACATGGTGCAATGCCAGCATTCAGCTTGATTAATGATGTGGCTTTTCCTAAAGTGGACGCTGTCTTAGTCTACTCGCTGCTATGACAAAGGCTGTGTGGCTTAAGCAACAAACATTGATTTCTTTTTTTTTTCTTTGATAGTTTATTGTCAAGTTGGTTTCCATATAACACCCAGGGCTCATTCCCACAAGAGCCCTCAACATTGATTTCTTAACTCTGCTGGAGGCTAGGAATTCCAAGATCAAAGTGCTGACAGATTTGGGTCTTCAGGAGGGCCCTCTTCCTGACGCATAGACAGCTACTTTCTCACTCTGTGATCACATCATCTTTCCTTAGTGTGAGCAAATGGAGAAAAGGAGCTCTGGTGTCTAGTCATTAATCAGGTTACAAGGGCTCCACCCTCGTGACTATCTAAAACTGATCACCTCCCAAAGGCCCCACCTTCTAATTCCATCACATTGTGGTTAGGGCTTCAACATATGAATTTGGAGAAGGGACACAAACATCAGTCCATAACTTTGCTGGCAAGATAAGAAGCTTCACATATTTATATACAGTATTTATTGACTCATGGAAATGATTTTTTGTTCCCTAAGACAAAGGAATTTTATTCTTTCACAATTTGGGGGGCTTAAAGTCTGAAATCGAGGTAGGGGTAGGGCCAGGCTCCCTCTGAAGCCTCTAAAGGATGATCCATCCTTGCCTCTTCCAGCTCCTGGTGGCCCCGGGTGTTCCTAGGCTTACAGTAGCATAACTCCGATCTCCGTCTCCATTTTCACGTGACATTCTCCCTATATTCTCTGTCTTCATAAGGATGGCTTCTTATAAGGAAAGTAGTCATATTGGATTAGAAGCCCAATCTACTCCTGTATAAGCTCATCTTTTTTTATAATTGTGGTAAAATGCACACAAATGAAATTTAACATTTTAACCATTTTATTTCTTTTATCTTTAAAATTTTTTAATGTTTATTTATTTTTTTAATAGTTTACCGTCAAATTGGTTTCCATACAACACCCAGTGCTCTTCCCCACAAGTGCCCTCCTCCATCACCACCACCTCTTTTCCCCCCTCCCCCTTCCCCTTCAGCCCTCAGTTCATTTTCAGCATTCATAGACCTATGAGTGCAAACATATGGTATCTGTCCTTCTCCGCCTGACTCATTTCACTTAGCATGACACCCTCGAAGTCCATCCACTTTCCTACAAATGGCCAGATTTCATTCTTTCTCATTGCCATGTAATATCCCATCGTATATATATATATATATATACCACATCTTCTTGATCCATTCATCAGGTGATGGACATTTCGGCTCCTTCCATGATTTGGCTATTGTTGACAGTGCTGCTATGCACATTGGGGTACATGTGCTCCTATGCATCAGCATTTCTGTATCCCTTGGGTCAATCCTTAGCAGTGCTATTGCTGGGTCATAAGGGAGTTCTATTGATAGTATTTTTTAGGACATTTTAACTATTTTAAAATATACATTTCAGTGGCATTAAGTACATTTACATTGTGGTGCAACCAGCACCTTCATTGATCTTCAGAACTATGTTCATCCTCCATATTGAAGCTTTATATTCATTAAACAGTAACTGCCCATTTTTCCCTCCCACATTCTTGGTAACCAATGTCCTACTTTCCATCTGTATGAATTTGACTACTTTAAGTACTGCATATAAGTGGAATCCTACAGTATTTGTCTTTCTGCCAGTGGTTTATTAATTTAGCATAGTGCCTCCAAGTTTTTTCCACATTGTAGCATGTGTCAGAATTCATTCCTTTTTAAGGCTAAATAACATCCCAGTGTGTGTTTTTGTTTATACATTCATTTGTTCATGGATATTTGATTAAAAATTTTTTTTAAATGTTTATTTATTTTTTGAGAGAACAAGATACAGAGTGTAAGCAGGGGAGGGGCAGACAGAGAGGGAGACACAGAATCTGAAGCAGGCTCCGGGCTCCGAGCTGTCAGCACAGAGCCCGACACAGAGCTGGAACTCCTGAACCACGAGATCACGACCTGAGCTGAAGTTGGATGCTTAACCGACCGAGCCAGCCAGGCGCCCCTGTTCATGGATATTTGAAACCCTTCTACCTTTTTGCTTATGTGAGTAATACTGCTATGAACATGGATGTACTATCAGTTCAGTTCCTGCTTTTAATTCTTCTGGGTGTAGACCTAGAAGTGGAATTGCTATAGCATATGATAATTCTATTTAAAAAAGTTTTCAGGACTCCCACGATATTTTCTCCATGGCTACAACCATTTTACATTCTCACCAGCAGTACACAAGTGTTCCAGTTTCTCCACATTTGCCAACATTTTTATTTTGTTTTGTTTGTTTCTTTTAAATACTAGCAATCTTAATAGATATGAAGTGATATGTTGTTATGGTTTTGATTTGCATTTTATTGATAATTAATGATATTCGGCTTTTTCATGTGCTTGTTGGAATTTGTGTATCTCTTTTGGAGAAATGTCTAAATTCTTTACCTATTTTGAGGGGCACCTGATTGGCTCAATTGGTAGAGTGTGTGATTCTTGATCTCAGGGTTGTAAGTTTGAACACCATGTTGGGTATGGAGCCTACTTAAAAAGAATAAATAAATTTAAAAATTGTTTTTAATGATTTTTATCCACCTTTACAATTGGGTTTTTTTGTTTTTTATTGTTGAGATATAGGAATTTTTTATTTTTTAAAATATATTCTGGATATTAGCCCCTTATTTGATATATGATTTGCAAATCTGTATTTTCCCTTTCAGTGAGTTGCATTTCATTCTGTTGATAGTGTCTTTTGCTGCAAGCCTTTTAAAATTATGATAAAGTCTAATTTATTTATTTTTTCTTTTGCTATCTGTGTTTTTGATATCATATCCAAGAAATCATTGTCAAATCCAATGTTATGAAGTTTTTCCCATTTTCTTCTAAAGTTTCAGGGGTTTTTTGTTTTGTTTTGTTTTGTTTTTAAAAGTTTTAGTTTTTATATTTAGGCTATTGATTAATTTTGAGTTAATATTTATATGGTGTAAGGTAAGGGTCCAGCTTCATTCTTTTGCACACAGATATCCAGTTTTCTCAGCACCATTTATTGAAAAGTCTGTCCTTTCCCCATTGAATGATCATAGGACTTATGTTGAAATTATTTTACCATATAAATGACTGTTTATTTGGGGGCCTTGATACACTATTCCATTGGTCTATATGTCTTTTTTTGCCAGTACCACCCACCCTGTTCTGGTTACTGTAGTTTTGTGGTAATTTTTGAAATCAAGAACTGTGAGTCTTCCAACATTGTTCTTCTTTTTCAAGATTATTTTGGTTATTTGGGGCCCCTTGAAATTTTATCCATTTTAGGATGGGTTCTCTATTTCTGTGAAAAACATTATTGGGATTTTGATAACAACCACATTGACTCTGTAGATCACCTTGAGTGGTAGAGACCACGTGGTCCAGGTGCTTTCTTTGTTGGAGATTTTGGTTACTGATCCAGTCTCCTTGCTGGTTATAAGTTTATTCAATTTTTCTATTTTTTAAAATAAATTAATGTTTGCAGGTTTTGTGTTGCTAGTAATTTGTTCATTTCGCCTATGTATCCAATTTGTTCTTCCTTTTGTAATTATTTAAGGTGTAAAGTTAGAAAACTGATTTTCAAACTTTTAAGTGTTTATACTAATAGTAACTTTACTATAAGTTTACTATAATAACTTTATTCTAAATTTACTATAAATTTTTATTATATAAAATATGGTAAAAATATTTTACTATAAACATTTACCACTATAAAGTTTCCTCTTAGCACTTTAACTGCATCCCATGAGTTTTGATACATTGTGCTTTTTATTTAATTTGTCTCAAGATATTTTCTAATTTTCCTTGTGATATCTTCTTTGATTACTTAAAATTGTGTTTAATTTTCATTTATTTGTGGACTTTACAAATTTACTTCTGCTATTGATTTCTAGTGTCTTTCCAAGTGATCTGAAAAGATATTTTGTATAATTTCAACCTTTACAATTTATTAAGACTTACTCTGTGGCCTAACATATAGTCTATCATGGAGAATGTACCTGTGTCTTTCATTATTCTGTATGAGGTGGACTGTTTTGTGTATGTCTGTTAGGACCAATGGGCTTATAGTGTTGTTCAAGCACTCCATTTTTTACTGATCTTTTTATAATTTCTGTTTATTTGTAAATATTTTTATTTTGTTCACGTATTGATTTCCTGATTTCTTTTAGGTCTTAGTGTTTTCTTTTTTTTTTTCCATAATATTTTATTGTCAAATTGTTTTCCATACAACACCCAGTGCTCTTCCCCTTAAGTGCCCTCCACCATCACCACCACCTCTTTTCTCCCCTCCCCCTTCCCCCTCAACCCTCAGTTCATTCTCAGCATTCAATAGTCTCTTAAGGGGAGCGGAGGAGGGAGAGAGAGTTGGGGAGAGAGAGGGATGCAAAACTTGAGGTCTTAGTGTTTTCTGAATTGGAAACAACTGATATCTTGGCAATATGGAGTCTACCTATCCATGCACATAAAATACCTCTCCATTATTTGGCTTTTATATTTTTTTCATCAGACTTTTGTAGGTTCACTCATGTAGATCATACTGGTTTTTTTTTGTTTTTTTTTTTTTTTAAAGATGTGTACCTAAGTATT
>NC_043700.1:42185800-42189076 GCF_006229205.1 Suricata suricatta | reverse complement strand
CCATTATTTGGCTTTTATATTTTTTTCATCAGACTTTTGTAGGTTCACTCATGTAGATCATACTGGTTTTTTTTTTTTTTTTTTTTTTAAAGATGTGTACCTAAGTATTTCATTTTGGTGGGGCTGCTAGTATAAATGGTACAGTATTTTTTATTAAAAATTTTTTAATGTTTATTCATTTTTTTTTGAGGGAGAGAGAGACAGAGTGTGAGTGGGGGAGGAGTAGAGAGAGAGAGAGAGGGAGACACAGAATCGGAAGCAGGATCCAGGCTCTGAGCTGTCAGCACAGAACCCATCACAGGGCTCAAACTCACAAAACACCAGATCATGATCTGAGCTAAAGTCAGGTGCTTAACCTACTGATCTGCTGAAGTGCCCCAATGGTATTGTATTTTTAATTCACATTCCACATATTCATTGTTGGTATCTAACAAGACAACTGATTTTTAATATTAACCTTCTATCTGCAACCTTGTTATAATCACCTATTGGTTGTTCTAGGAATTCTTTTATTGATTCTATTGATTTGTTCAGATTTTCTATGTTGGCAATCATGTCATCCGTGAACAAAGAAAATTTTATTTTTTCCTTCTCAATATGTATATCTTTCAATTCCTTTCATTGTCTTATTGCAATAGCTAGGATTTCTAGCACCATGTTAAATGTAAGTGAACATTTTAGCATTGTTCCTGATTTTAGTGGGAAAGTATCTAGTTTTTTGCCATTAATTCTGATGTTAGCTGTAGGTTGTTTGGTTGATTTTTTTTTTTTTTTTTGGTCAAGTTTCTCTTTATTCCAGATGGCTGAGAGTTTTCTGTGTTTTTTTTTTTTTAATAATGAACTGGTGTTGAATTTTGTCATATGTTTTCTCTGAATCTATTGATACGATCATAGGATTTTCCTTTTTTAGCCTGCTGATGTGATAGATTATACTAATTGATTTTTTTTTCAGCCTTGTAAACCTGGAATAAATTCCACTTTGTCATAGTGTACAATTCTTTTTAAAAGTTTAGGAACTCAATTTGCTAATTTTTTGGAAAAATTTTGCATCTATGTCCATGGGAGATATTGTTCTATAGTTTTCCTTTCTAGTAACATGTTTGTTTGGTTTTGATATTAGGGTAATGCTGGCCTCATAGAAAGAGTTAGGAAGTATTCTCTCTGTGTCTATCTTCTGCAAGAGATTGTAGAGAATTGGTATAACTTTTTCATTAAATGTGTGGTAGAATTCACCAGTGAACCCATCTGGGCCTGTTGCTTTCTATTTTTGATGATTATTAATTATTGATCCAATTTCTTTAATATAAATAGGATTATTTTGACTTTCTATTTTTCCTTGTGTGAGATTTTGCCTTTCAAGAAGTTGGTCCATTTTACCTAGGTTATCAAATTTATGGGCATAAAGTTGTCCAAAACATTCTTCTCTTTTGTTAATGTTTCTGGGATCAGTAGTTATGGCCCTTCTTTCTTTTTTGATATTTATAATTTGTGTTTTCTTTCTCTCTCCCTCATTCTTCCTACCCCTAGACCTCCCCCTCTTTTTCATAAGTTAGTGTGGCAAGAGGTTTGTCAATTTTATTAATCTTCTCAAAGAATCAGCTTTGGTTTTGTTAATATTCTTTATTGACATTAAATTTTATTTTTTTAATGATAATTTATTTATTTTGAGAATAGAGAGAGAGACAGAGAGAGAGAATCCCAAACAGGCTCTTTGCTGTCAGAGCAGAGCCTGACACAGAGCTAAATCTCATGAACTGTGAGATCATGACATGAGCCAAAATCCAGACTTAACTGACTGGCCAGCTAGGCACCTCTATTGATGTCCTATTTTCAATTATATTGATTTCTGCTCTGATTTTTATTCTTTTTTTTTTTTTTTACTTTGAATTTGGTTCTCTTTTTCTCATTTCCTAAGGTGGAATCTTAGACTATTGATTTTAGATCTTTTTTCTTTTTAAATCTGCAGTCAGTGCTATAAATTTCCCTCTGTGAACTGCTTTTGCTGCATACCACAAATTTTAATACATTTTATTTCATTTATAATGAGTTTAAAATATTCAATTTCTCTTATTTATTTTTTTTATCAACTATGTGTTATTTAGAAGTTATTGTTTAATTTCCAAGTATTTGGGGGATTTTCTATATACCATTCTGCTATGGATTTCTAGTTACATTTTATTGTTGTCTGAAAACAAATATGTATGATTTTTATTCTTTCAGATTTGCTAAAGGGTGTTTTATGGCCCAGAATGTGGTCTATCATGGTGAATTTCCATGTGAGCTTGATAAAAATGTATATTCTGCTGCTGCTGGATCAAGTAGTCAAAAGATACAAGTTAGATGAAGTTTATTGATGTTATTGAGTTCAACTGTGTCCTTCCTAATTTTTGCCTGATGGATTTATCCATTACTGTGAGAGGGCTGTTGAAAAATTCAACTCTAATTGTGGCTTCATCTATTTTTTCTTGCATTTCTATTAGTTTTTACCTCACATATATTGACACTGCTGCTAGGTGCATACACATTAAGGATTGTTATGTCCTCTTGGAAGATTGACCTTGTTTCATCATATATTGCCCCTTTGTAACACTCATAATTTTCTTTACCTTGGAGTCTGCTTTGTCTGAAATTAATAAAGGTATTCCACTTTCTTGTGTTAGTGTTAGTGAGATGTATTTTTCTCTATGCCTTTATTTATTTCTGTGTCTAAATTGCCTTTCTCTCTCTCTCTCTCTCTCTCTCTCTCTCTCTCTCTCTCTCTCAAAGACATCATATAGTTGGATGTTATATGTGTTTACCCACTGATAGTCTCTTTTAGCTGGTGTATTTAGACCACTGACATTTTAAATTATTGTTCATATGCTTGGATTAACATGTACCATATTTGTTATGTTCTCTATTAATTGGCTTTGTTCTTTGTTTCCTGTTTTTGACTTCCACTCTTTTCCTGGCTTCTGTGAATTTCACTGAGCATTGTATTTGATTTCATTTTTTATCCTCTGTTATCATATGTTTTACTTACTTTTTCTCTTTTTTTAGTAGTTGCATGTAAGTTTGTAATATTCACTTAAAATTAGTCCAAGTTGTTTTTCAAAGAACACTTTGTCACTTCACAGGTCGGGCAAGTATCTTATAGCAGTGTAGTGCCATTTCCTCCCTCCCATCCTGCATAACATTGCCTTTATTTATTTCACTCATTAAAAAGTTATCATTGCTGCTGAACTTTTTTTAATAAAGAGGTTTTTTTAATGTTTATTTATGAGAGAGAGAGAGAGA
>NC_043700.1:42174472-42185700 GCF_006229205.1 Suricata suricatta | reverse complement strand
TGATGAGTGATGTTGAGCATCGTTTCATGTGCCTGTAGGCCATCTGGATGTCCTTTTCGGAGAAGTGTCTGTTTATGTCTTCTGCCCATTTCTTCACTGGGTTATTTGTTTTTTGGGTGTGGAGTTTGGTGAGTTCCTTGTAGATTTTGGACACTAGCCCTTTATCTGATATGTCATTTGCAACTATCTTTTCCCATTCTGTCAGTTGCCTATTAGTTTTCTTGATTGTTTCCTTTGCATTGCAGAAGTTTTTATCTTGATGAGGTCCCAATAGTTCATTTTTGCTTTCATTTCCCTTGCCTTTGGGGATGTGTCGAGTGCGAAATTGCTGCGGTGGAGGTCAAGGAGGCTGTTTCCTACTTTCTCCTCGAGGGTGTTGACGGTTTCCTGTCTCACATTCAGGTCTTTCAGTCATTTTGAGTTTATTTTTGTGTATGGTATAAGAAAGTGGCCTAGTTTCATTCTTCTGCATGTTGCTGTCGAGTTCTCCCAGCACCACCTGCTAAAGAGGCAGTCTTTTTTCCATTGGATACTCTTTCCTGCTTTGTTAAAAATTAATTGGCCGTACATTTGTGGGCCCAGTTCTGGGTTCTCTATTCTATTCCATTGGTCTATGTGTCTGTTTTTGTGCCATCCTTTCACACTTTAAATATTATATTCCATATTCTTTTCCTTGCATGGTTACTGAAGAGAAGCTCATTATAATTCTTATCCTTCCTCCTCTATAGGTTAAACAATTTCCCCTGAGGCTTTTAAATAAATAAATATATATATGTGTGTGTGTGTGTGTATATATATATATGTTTTATATTCTGCAGCTTGAGTATGATATGCCTATGCATAGTTTTTTTTTTTTTAATTCTGCTTGGTGTTCTCTGAGTTCCTTAGATATGTGGTTTGTTGTCTATCACTAATTTGGGAAAACTTGCAGTTATTATTTAATGCTTCAAATATTTCTTCTGTTCTTTCTCCTTTTACTTCTGGTATTTCCATTATGTGTATTATACTCTGTTTTTAATTGTTCCACAGTTATTCAGTATTACATTCTGTCCTTTTCATTCTTTTTTGTTTTTTCTCTTTGTGTTCTGGTTTTGAAAGCTTCTATTGACATTTCTTCAACCTTACTGATTCTTCCCTTGGTCATGTCCAGTCTATTCATGAGCCCATGAAAGGCATTCTTCATTTCTATAACAGTATTTCTTATTTTTAATTTTTTCTCAGCTTCCATCTCCCTGATTACATTTCCCATCTGTTTTTGCAATTTGTCCAATTTTCTCCTAGAATCATTAGCATATTATTCATAGTTTTAAATTCCTGTTGTGGTAATTCCAACATCTCTCCCATATTGGTCTCTCATTCTGGTGCTGGCTCTATCTCTTCAAACTCTTGGGTTTTTGTCTTTTAATATGCTATCTTTGATTTTTTTGTTCAAAACTGAATGTGATATACTGGGTAAAAGGAACTGAGCTAAATAGGCCTTTAGTATGAGGTTTTATTTTTATCTGGCTAGGAATTAGAATGTGTTTACTGCTTGCTATAGCTTTTGGTGTCAGAGGCTATAATTTTCTCTCTTATCCTTATCTTTCTATCCTCTGTTTCTTTAGGTTCCTCTTAAGACTTTTTTTTTTTAATTTTAGAGAGTGGGGGAGTGGAGAGAGAGAATCTTAAGCAGGATCCATGCTCAGCACAGAGCCAGATATGGGGCTCAATCCTACAACCCTAGCATTATGACCTGAAGTGAAATCAAGAGTCCAATGCACAACTGCCTGAGCTACCCAAGCACACCCCCTTTAAGACCTCTTTATAAATAAGGTGTGAGACATTCCTGTGTTCATTTTTCTTCCATTCTCATTTCCCACATTCTTCTTCCTGATTATCCTGTCTTTCCTTCTCAAAAAAAAAAAAAAAGAAAAAGAAAAAGTCCTTGGTGATAGGAGCAGTTTTAATATATCACATTAATACCACATTTTATTATAATTGTTTTACTGTCTTTCTACTATATTACAAGTCCTGTGGAGCAAGTACAGCATATTTTCATCTTTGTATCATGCCTGGTACAAAATCAATGCTCAATAAATATTTATAAGGTTATTATATGCAGATGCTTATAAACATTTTAGCATTGTCTGCTATTGATATTCTTCATTATATATCTGTTCCTTTCTACCCAAGTTTATGCCTATCCAATGGTTCTTAACTCTGATTCATTATAGAATCTCTTTTAGCAAGAGATTTTATTTTATTTTATCTTTAAGTTTATTTATTTATTTTGAGAGAGAGAGAGAGCAAGAGAGAGAAGGGGAGGGCAGCAAGAGGAAGAGATAGAATCCTAAGCAGACTCCATGCTGTCAGCAAGGAGCCCATTGTGGGGCTCAAACTCACAAACCGTGAGATCATCATGAGATAAAGAGTTGGACACTCAACCAACTGAGTCACCCAGGTGCCCCTCGGGAGAGATTTTAAAATATATGTTTTGTCTATAGAAAAGATTGTCAAAATGATTAGAAAATAGTATATTTCAGCACAGAAATGGCAAGTACAAAACAAGAACCAAAGGGAAGTTTTAGAACTGATAATTCCATTATCTGATGAAAAATTCAGTTGAATGTTATTAACAGTTTGAACACTACAGAAGAAAGAATGACTGAACTTGAAGAGAGATCAATTGAAACTATTCCATCTGAAAAACAGAGGCAAAAAAAAAAAAAAAGAAAGATAATAAGGAACAGAGTTTTGGTGACCTGCTGGACAATATCATGCAATATATGTGAAGTTGGAGACTTAGAAGAAATGGCTGAACAGATGAGAAAAAATTAGCCCCAATTTTATCAAATGTAGTGAAAAACATCAATTTAAATATTCAAATAGTTCAGAAAACCCCTAGGAAAGATAAATATAAAGAAAATACCACCTGTGCACATCATAGTCAATAACAAAGAGAAAATTTTGTGCATGAAAAAATATTTTGGCATTCAAAAGAATGAAAACTGACTTTAAAAATATTGAAGCCCAGAATCTTCAAAGTGGTAAAAAAAAAAAAAAAAAAAGCAAAATAAAACCTATTGCCCTATTATTCATTTATGTCCAGTGAAAATATCCATTAAGAAAAAGGCAAGAGGCTCCTTGTGGCTCAGTTGGTTGAGCATCAGACTCTTGATTCCAGCTCAGGTCATGATCTTACTGTCATGAGACCAAGCCCCGCATCAGGCTCTGCCCTAGACATGGAGCCTGCTTGATATTCTCTTTCCTTTCCTTCTCTCTCTGCCCCTTCCCTGCTTGCACATACTCTCTCTCACTCTCACTAATATATATATACATATATATATATATTCATTCCAAATATGGCCACAACAATAAATGTAACTAGAATAAACAATCTAATAAACAATCTAATCACATGGCTGAGATTCTCTGGAACAAAAAACAAACTGAAATTATAAGCTGTCTAAAACATATGCACTTTAAATACAAAGTCCCAGATAGATTGAAAGTAAAAGATGGGAAATGATATACAATGCAACCAGTAAGCATAAGAAAGCCTGATGTGGCTCCCTTAATGCCGAAAAAAAAAATTAGATTTAATATAGGGCCTATATTAGCAAAGATAAAGAGGGATAAATACTCATAAAAGGTCAATTCATCAGAATGACATAATACTCAATAGGTGTATACTTAATAACAGAGTAAAGATGTGAAGCAGAAATTGACAGTATTAGTGGCAGAAACAGACAAATCTACAACCAGAGAGATTTTTAACACCCCTTGCACAACAATTCATAAAACGACTTGTCAGAAAAAAAAATCAGTAAAGTCATAGATGTGAAGAATTCATCAACCACCTTGATCTAATTAGTATTTATGGAACGCTATACCCAACAACTGTAGAACGTTTATTCTTTTTGAATGCACATAGTACATTCACTAAGGTACACCATATTTAGACTATAAAGCAAGTCTCAGTAAATTTAAAGGAATTAAAATTGTACCACAGTATGTTCTCTGATTGCAATGGAACTGAATTAGAAATCAATAGCACAATATAAATAAAAAACTAGCATATTTGAAATTTAAAGAAAACACTTCTAAATAATCTGTGGGTCAAAGAAGAAGCTACATGGAAATTACAAAGTATTTGCAACTGAATGATAATGACAATGTAATATATTAAAATTTATGGGAAGCAGCTAGAGCAAGTTTTACAGAATGTGAATGTTAAATTAGTAAAGAAAGGAATACAGTTATCTACTTTGCTACTTAAAAGGCTAGAAAAAGAAGAGCTTTAAAATAAGTAGAAGAAAAGTAATAAAGAGTAATCTATAAAGTAGAGAACAGAATAAACTGAAAAACAGAAAATTAACATAGATAGCATAGTTATTTGAAAAGATTAATAAAATTTATAAATCTCTGTGGGAAGCTGCATAGATTCAGCTTATCAGCAGGAAGTGTCGCTCTCTGTAGGGAGGGACCAGAAAAACAAGATTAACCATCTACAGACCAGGGATGTGTATTTCCCAACTCCAGGATTGGAGAGGGCAGACGGGAGAAGCCAAATTGAACGAAAGATCAACTGCATTCGGACTTATGCAGTGTTAATCGTACCCCTGCCCAGCATCGCAGACACAAGTCTGGGCGCTCCTTTTGATGCTGTGTTTGAAATTTCAGTTTCAGTTTCCCTTTTTCTAATAATCTTTGACTCTGTTACCGGGCAACAAACCTGGGTCAGTTTCCCACCCCAAACCCTATAAAGGTGTGGATATTTTCTCAATAAACGGGGGCTTGATCAGAAATGCTTGTCTTGCCTCACTCTCTGTGTCTCCTTCCTGCCCTATTTTCGCTCCCTCCCTCAGGAACCAAGGACCCGATTTACCGCCCAGCTGGCTGGGGGTGGGGACCAGACAAATGTCTAAAAAAATTCGTCAAGAGAAAGAGAAAACACAAATTACCAAAATCGGAATTAAAAAGAGGATATCACTATGATCATTAAAGATAACAAGGGAATAGTGTGAACAACTTTATGCCAATATACTTGACAACTTAGATAAGAGAAAAATTTCTTTAAAATCTTCACTTGTCAAAATAGACACATAAAGAAATAGATCTGAATAGCACCATATCTATTAAACTTTTGAATTAATTATTAAAAACTTACCCCACCCTTTCTCACACACACCCCCTTCCAAACAAAACAACAAATAACTTCTAGGCAGCTGGTGGCATTCCTCAAACATTTAAGGACAAAAAAAAAAAAAAAAAGCAAGGTAGAAATAATACTAATCTTATACAACATTCAAGAAAATTGAGCTTATTGTATAAGGCCAACATAACTCACAGACCTAAACCTTACAAAGACATTACAGAAAGAGAAAATTATAGACCAATATCCCTCACAAGAGATACACAAAAAAATCCTTAGGAAAGTGTCAACAAATCAAATCCAGCAATATGTATAAAGTATACTACATCATGGCAAGTGAAATTTAGCCCAGGAATTCAAGGTAGGTTTGACATTGTAAAGTCCCTCAATGTTTATTTTATTCTATTTTATCTATCTTATCTTAATTTCAGTATAGTTAACATACAGTGTTATGTTAGGCTCAGGTGTACAATATAGTGCTTCAACAATTCCATACATACCAGTGCTCATCATGACATGTGCGCTCCTTAATCCCCATCGTTTGTTTCATCCATCCCCCCATCTACCTCCCACTGGTAACCATCAGTTTGTTCTCTATAATTGAGTCTGTTTCTTGGTTTGTCTCTCTCTCTCTCTCTCTCTCTCTCTCTTTTCCTTTTCTTGTTTGTTTTCTTTCTTAAATTCCACATATGAGTGAAATCATACATTTGTCTTTCTCTGACTTATTTTACTTAGTATTATACTCTCTAGCTCCATCCATGTCATTGCAAATGACAACACTTCATTTTTTTATGGTTGAATAATATTATATACATATATATATATACATATACACCTCATCTTCTTTATTTCATCTTCTTTATTTATTGATGTAAATCCATCTATTTGATTTATCATTTTAGTAAAGGACAAAAGCCATTTAATTAGCTCAACAGATTAAGAAAATATCTTATGGTAATCAAGACAGGGCTCTATTGATACACATAATATATCAGTGGAACAAAATACAGAGTTCAGGAATGGACTATATAGATGGTCAGTTGAATTTCAACAAAAGTGGTAAGACTATTCAACAGGGAAAGTTTTTCAATAAACGATGCTGGAACAACTAGATAAATGTATGAAGAAAAATGCACTTGAACTCCTAATATCCTGGGACACACAAAATTAATACAACGGTGGAGCTGGAAGCTACCTTGGGTTCCCTTCTACCCCCTGCCTAGCCTTTAAATCAGTCTGTGAGCATTACAAAAGAAGGATATAGATTTTGTATGGCTTTGGGAATACTGGACCCCACCACCCCTACCAACTTGGGCCCAGCAGAATGCTGAGTGAGTAGGGACAACTGGAAGAGCCTGACCCATCAGGGGACTCCCCTTCTTGGCCCACTGAGTTTTATATGGCAGTTAGTCACTAGGAGTTGTACATCCAAAGCTTTAAACAGTCTAACAGGGAAGGAAAATCCAGAAGAAAGGCAGAAGTGGGTTCCTCTGGTTTGTCTTAGGAGGTGCTATAGGGTTGAGATGAGAATATGAAAACCTGAAAGACAGATGATGGATCTGGAATTACCCAGATGTGCAAAGTGGTGACTAGGGAGATGTGGAGGCCTACTGGCCATCTGCATTCCCGACCCTCTGGTCATTGCCTCTGTGTCCATATCAACCACCCATCTGCTTCATGTCAGGCAACTATTATTGAGATACTAAGATTAAGCCTCTAAGAAACCTTACATTGGGACAGAGCTGCAAAGTGACTCTGGATGAGTGACATCCATGCACCTGGTCAATGAGGAGCAGAAGCCAAGAATGAGCAGAAAATTGTAGTGTATGGGAGGAAGTTCAGGGTTTATGAACAGGTGAGGCATTGGTCCTAGGAAGGGACTTAGGATCAGGAACAGCCTTGAATGCTGACCCTGAACCAAATTTCCCTGCTCAGACTAGATGGCACAGCACCTACAATTAGCTCCTCACTGACTGGATAATACCAACTGATGTGAAAGTAGGTGAGGCCAATGGGCTCCTGGCATTCACACAGAACCACGGAGAGCAGTGCATGGGGATAGAAGCAGCTCCTGACTGCTAGGTGCCTGGTGGCTGGGTGGCTGGGACAAGGAGGACTCCCTAAAGGCTTGGAGCAGTGGGGACAGAACACACTGGCAGACTCAGGTACCCAGGGAAAAGCGAGTTCCAGATGCCATGCCAACAAGGGGGGTAGGGGAGAAGGCCTCCATTTCGGGGCCCCAGGACCTTGTCTTCCTCTTTTTCAGTGTCCTGCTGCCAGTGAGTCCCCACCATGGTTCCTGGCCCAGGAAGGTGAGCCTGGTGGCCAGAGCAGGCAGGGGGTGTGGGGGACATGGTGGTGATGGCAGTGCTGGCTCCGATCACCAGCAGCAGGGGTGAGTCAGGGCAGGACCAACTGGGGCAGGACCCCAGTGGGCCAGACCCTGAGGAACAGCCTTCTGGGCCTAGAAGCTACCCAGACCCAGAGAGAGAAGAACCACCCCCCATGACATCCTGGTTCCAAGCAGGTCTGGCTGCCCCAGAAATGAATTTCAGAATCAAGGAAGACTCCTCTATGTAAAATGGAATCCCCTATTTCAAGGGGCTCTAAAATGAAGTTGGAAGCCTGTTCAGGAGATGCACCTCCTCATAGTCCTTACTAGGTAGAACCATGAATTTTTGAATGGGAACAAGTTGCAAAAATTCCAAGGATTCTACAAGAACACCTACAATTTGTTATAGTAAAGGACTTTTGCTTATTGATAGGCCTAGCAACCAATTATGTTTAGCCAAGATTAGCTTTCTGGCACCCACACTGTAGCTGTGGCCCAAGGGTGTGAGATTCAGCCACTCCCTGCTGACAGAATCCAAAGGCAGAGAGACCAGGTGTGGTGAAACAAGAAAGGAATTTATTTCAGTGAGACCAACACCAGGAAGATAGTGGACTAGTGTCCCCAAAACAGTCTCCAAGATGCTAAAAATTCTTTCAGGTTTATGTAAAGAAAACGTGGGACAAAGGTTGGTGGGTATGTTCACCCCAGTGGTAAAGGTCAGGTCCATCATTGTCTTGGGGTCAATCACATGGAGTCTTTATTGCTTGAGGGGTAGATTCATTTTTGTTATGGGATTCTTAGCTTGCGAGGTCTTTTTTTTTTTTTCTGAGTTAGAAGATAAGCTGGGGCAAAAAAAGAAAAAAAAAGATAAGCTAAAAAGAACTTAACCAATTAGAAAGTACAGAGGTCAAAATGGAGTTAGTGAAAGTCCTCTTTCCACACAATAAAAATTCTTTTCTTAATATATATTTTTTATGTTTGTTTATTACTGAGACAAAGAGAAACAGAGCATGAATGGGGGAGACACAGAGAGAGAGGGAAACACAGAATTAGAAGCAGACTCCAGGCTCTGAGTTGTCAGCATGGAGCCCGACACGGGGCTCAAACCCACAAACCATGAGATCATGACCTGAGCCGAAGCCAGACACTTAACTGACTGAGCCACCCAGGTGCCCCAATAAAAATTCTTGTAAACAACATATATAACTTTTTCTTTTTGTCCTTAGAAATCCCTGATTTTTGCTCCCTAGTGGGACATTACTGGTTGTTACCCAAATCTGTGTACCCTGAACAACAATTCTTTGATCCTAAATAAACTATTTTGCTTAAATTAATGCTTTCTGACAATTTTAGGTTGACACTAGCAAGCCTTGATGTGACCTTTCTCTTCCTTTCCCTTCCCTTTCTTTTTATGCCTCTGTGTTATGAAAATTAATAAAGGGAAACCTCACTAAGATGGAAGAGGAGGTCAGCCAGGGGAACTCTCATGCCCTACCACTCTTTCTCAACTGCAGACCCAACAGGAAGAGATGGACTTTGCAGAGGGTACTAATTCCAGCAGGGATGAAAGGCAGCCCATCAGCCTAGCCAATGAGAGACAGCCACAACTGACAGACAGCCACTGTACTTCCAGCTCCCAGTTCACTCCAATAGTCTTTTATAAGAGTTTCCTCAACTTCCTCCTTTCCTCTATAAAAGAGCATTCTCCTCCTTTGTTAGGGGAAACTGCCTGTGGTTTTACCCTGGTTTGCTTGTTCTGGATTGCAATTCTCTGCTCAAATAAACCCAACTTTTGCTGGTAAAATAACTAGCAGTTTTAGTTTTAAGGTTAACAGTTTATATTCTAAAACATACTCACTGTGTCTATTTTTCCCATTGATTTTTTACAGAAAAACAACTTTCCCACTTCCCTGTGATTCAGTACCCCTGAGTGGCCACTGTGAGCAATTTACCAATTTTTTTTCCAGTTACTTCCATCCATAGAAATGCTTACAGGGTGCACACGGTAAAACCACCAATAATCATACAACAGGACCCAAGATCGATCTTTAGTTGAGGAGGCTGGTGTGAAGCTCTTGTTTTGATTTTGGTTTTGATTTTGAGATTGAAAGTGGTAAGGGTGTGCATCCTGAAGACACTTATTATGGAAATATATGCATACTTGGAATTACTTCCCAGGTTAATGGAAGCTCCAGCCAATTACCCTTTACAAGGTTACTTTTATGTTAAAAAAAAAAAAACCAAAAACAAAACCAAAAAAAAACAAATTAAGGTTATAGAAATCATAAAATTGTAAATATTTTCACTGAATAAATTAACAATAAATTCAGAAAAGCAGTAATATTTCAGAATTTATTTTTAAAATATCAGTTTATATTAGGTAGGACCTGTGTTTACACTGCATGATGAATGGTTTATTTTAGTCAGGCTGGTGTGTCTCCAGCATAGATGTAAGGATGACCTGTGTAGACCAGGTCAAAAATCTGGACTTGATGGTTTGGGGAATGTAAGCCTCCCATGAGTCTTGCCTGTTTCCATGCATTTAAGATGCACTTCTTAAAATTATGAAACTAATAACAAATTACATTAGCTGTTTTATGTCAGTACACTCAGATTTATCTCCATTTTTTAAACAGTGTATTTTATGCCATGATATAACTATAGTATATTTTGCTCTTCCCTTTTATGCATAGTTGCTTAGATTATACACTGGCTTTGTTTTTGCTAATTACAACATCATAGTAGTATTTATAATTGTATTGATATGATAAATGATTTTAGGATTTTGTTTTTATATTAATAAATTCTTCTCCAAAAGAAATTTGTGCCAGTTTTACACTCACATAACAAATGTGTGAGTGAGAACATCCAGATTCAGGAAGTACAGAGAGCCCCCAACAAAATTAACCCAAGGAGATCCACGCCAAGACACATAATTAAAATGGCAAAAGTAGTGATAAAGAAAGAATTTTAAAAGCAGCAAAAGAAAACAGTTATATACAAGGGAAACCCTATAGGGCTATCAGCTGATTTTTCTGCAGCAACATGGAAGGCCAGAAGAGAGTATTCAAAGTATTGAAAGGAAGAAAAGCTACAATCAAGAATACTCTACCCAGCAAGGTTATCGTTCAGAGTAGAAGGAGAGAGAGTTTCCCAGAAAAACAAAAGTTAGAAAGAGTTCATCACCACTAAACTGGCCTTACAAGAAATTTATTTGAGTGGATACAAAAGTCCATAATCAGGAGTAGGAAAATTATGAAAGGAAAAAAATTCATCAGTTAATGCAAACATATAATGCAACTGGTAGATTAATCACTTATAAAACTAGTATGGAAGGTAAAGCACAAAAGCAGTAAATTCAATTATAGTACAAAAATTAGTCAAGAGATCCACAAAATTAAAGGAAGTAAAGTGTGACATATACATAAAACAATGTGGATTCTTCAATTTCCTTCATAAGTCTTCTATAGTTTTCAGCATACAGGTCTTTTACATCTTTGGTTAGGTTTATTCCTAGGTATTTTATGGGTTTTCATGCAATTGTGAATGGGATCTGTTTCTTGCTAATAGGCAACCGACAGAATGGGAAAAGATAGTGGCAAATGGCATATCAGATAAAGGGCTAGTATCCAAAATATACAAGGAGCTCACTAAACTCCATACATGAAAAATGAATGATCCAGTGAAGAAATGGGCAGAAGACCTGAATAGACACTTCTCCAAAGAGGACATCCAGATGGCCAACAGGCACATGAAACGATG
>NC_043700.1:42163328-42174372 GCF_006229205.1 Suricata suricatta | reverse complement strand
TGGCAATGAGGAAGAATGAAATATGGCCATTTGTAGCAAAGTGGATGGACCTTGAGGGTGTCATGCTAAGCGAAATAAGTCAGGCAGAGAAGGATAGATACCATATGTTTGCATTCATAGGTCTAACAGGAGAGACCTGGCAGGGGACCATGGGGAGAGGAAGGGGGAAAGAGAGCGGGGGAGAGTGAGGGACACAGATCAAGGGAGACTACTGAAGACTGAAAACGAACCATGAACTGAAGGAGGAGGGGGAAAGAGGGAGGGGGTGATGGTCATGGTGGAGGGCACTTGTGGGGAGAAGCACTGGGTGTTATATGGAAGCCAATTTGACAATAAACTATTAAAAAAACATGGTGGAGGAGTAATAAATTTTTAGTGTTTTTAGGATGGGTTCAAACTTAAGTGACCATCAACTTGATTAATATAGACTGCTATACATGTAAGATTTTATATATGAATCTAATCTAACCACAAATCCAAAATCTATAACAGATATGCAGAAATCAAGGAAAAAGGAATCCAAGCACACTAAAGAAAGCTGTAAAACCACAAGGGAAGAGAGAAAGAGAAGAAGAAAGGAACAGAAGAACTACAAAAGCAACTATAATACAAGTAACAAAATGGCATTCAGTATATACCTCTCAATAGTTAAATGTAGATAGACTTGGGCACCTGGGTGGCCCAATCCATAAAGCATCTGATTTTGGCTCAGGTCATGATCTCACGGTTCATAAAGTCGAGCCCCATGTCAAGCCCTGTGCTGATAGCTCAGAGCCTGGAGCCTGCTTCAGATTCTGTGTTGTGTCTCCTTCTCTCTCTGCCCCAATTGTGCTCTGTCTCTCTCTCAAAAATAAACAAACAAAAAAATGAAATGTAGATAGACTAAATGCTCCAATCAAAAGACATAGAATGACTGAAATGGATAAAAAAAAAAAAAAGCAAGACCCATCTGTCGGGGGCCGCCAAGTTTTCTGTCTGCCTCAGGCAAGGATTATCACTCTCCAGAGAGTGAACCAGCAAACAAGATTTGCTTTCTAGAGGCTGGAGACTGCCATTTCCTGGTCAAAATAACTTTGGCGTCTGTCATGCTGAGCCAGACGTGAGTGGCCAAAGTGTACAAAAGATCAAAACCGTATTTTGGATTATTCAGTGCTAACTCCCCCCTTCCCAGCATTGCTGAGGCAAATCTGGGCGTTTCTTTTGATATTCATTTGACTCTGTTTACCTGGTAACTGACCTTGGTCAGCTACTTTGTTTTTCCACCTTGAAACCTATATAAAGACAGTTTTCTGAATAAAGCGCTCTCTTTCGCCAGATCGGAGAACCGTGAGTTCTGTCTTTACTCTCGGCAGATGAAACAGGTACCGCCGAATGCCCGCGGGTTACGACACCCATCAATATGCTGTCTACAAGAGACTCGCTCTAGACCTAAAGACCCATGAAGATTGAAAGTGGAGATATGGAAAAATATTTGCCATGTAAATGGAAGTGAAAGCCAGGTTAGCAATACATACAACAGACAAAATAGACATTAAAACAAAGATTGTAACAAGAAACAAGGACACTACTACATAATGATAAAGGACAAGGACATGGGTGACATCTCATTACAGGCAGAGCTGTAGAAGTTATAACAATTGTAAATATTTATGAGCCCAACTTGGGAACACCCAAATATGTGTAACAAATGTTAACAGACATAAAAGAAGAAATTGACAGTGATACAATAATAGTTGGGAACTTTAACACCCCTCTCATATCAGTGGATAGAGCATCCAGGCAGAAAACCAACAAGGAAACAGCAGTGACACATTGAGTGACACATTGGACCAGGTGGATCTAACAACTATATTCAGAACATTTTGTCCAAAAATAGTGGAATACACATTCTTTTCAAGTACACATGGAACATTCTCCAGAATAGATCGCATGTTAGGCCACAGATTAAGTCTCAATTTTTAAAAAATGAATGCAAAATTGTGCTTGTCTCTTTTTACCCTTGTTACACTAAACTTTCATTCTTTGCTAGTCTAAGAGGTAAAAACCGATGCACTACAGTTGTGGTTTTGGTTCCTTGGTGCTAACAGAAGTTTTCAAGGATCCATGAGATTTCTGGGAGTAGATGATCAGGATAGCTTGATAAGGGGGTAGGGGAGTGGAACCCCAGCTGTTCACCTGAATTATGTCACCCGGGGCCACTTATTGGCCACAGCTCTGCCTGTAGTGAGATGTCATCCATGTTCTTGGGCTGTTGGAAGGACTACATCAGATGGGACCAATGCTGAGCTTTTTCCTAACCCTAGGTCTTTACTCTGCATATGCTAGAATGGTCCCACTTCCACTCTATGTCTTTTTCTCCCAGCTCCCTCTTGCTATGACAGTAGGAATTGTGAGCTTCAGAGACTCAGAAGCTCAGTTAGGTTGTATGGGTTCTGTTATTGGAGCTAGACACAATGGCCCTGCTCCACTACTTTCCAGTATTGGGACCCTGGTGTGGCCCTGCTTCTTCATGTGTTAAATGGGGAGGAGGAGAAAGCCTGCAGGGCCCTTTGTGCACTGCTGAGGGCTGTGTGAGCACCTCTGTGAGGTTGTGTGGGTGGACAAATCACATCCTCAGGGTGGTGTCAGTCACTATGATGTTGAGAGGGTCACAGTGCCTCCACCTGCTTTTGGTCTTCTGCTATGGGCTCCCTGAGGTGGAGACAAGATCTTCTGAAAAGCTTCTGAGGGCTGCAGATGGCTGGCCACCAATTATGGCAGCTTAAAAATATCACAATTTGATGGCAGTTAGATAGAAAACCAGGAAGGAGGGGGTTTAATTGAAGCCCTGAGAACCAGAGGAACCAATATGTAGATTCTAGTTTAAATTGAAGGACCTGAAGACCAGAAATTCAAAGGGCAGGAGAAGACGGACATCACAGCTTTAGCAATCAGGAAGGAAGGGCTGAGTCCTCCCTTTCTCTACCTTTTTGTTCCGTTCAGGCCCTCAAAAGATTGCATAATACTCACTTTTAGGGGGCAAACTGCTTTACTGAGCCCACCAATTCAAATGTCAGTTTCCTATGGAAACACACCCACAGACACACAGAGAAATAATATTTAGCCAAATACCTGGACACAGAGTGATCCAGTCAAGATGACACATAAAACTAACCATCAGAATGTGGTTTTCTTTATATTCCTGTTGGTTAGACTTCTTAGACCTTTGGCTTTAAAATTTATATCCAATTTGGAAGATTTTTGACCATTATCTCTTCAAACATTTTGTCAGTTTGTTCTCTTTAATGGGCCTCCAATTGCATGTATGTTAAATCATTGATACTGTTTCAGAGCTAAATAGGATCTATTCATTTTCCCCTTCTTTTTTCTCTTTGTTTCACTTTGGGTTGTACCTATTGCTCTGTCTACAAGCTCACTGATATTATTCAGTATCTAATTTGCTGTTAATCTCATTCAGTGTATTTTTTATTACAGACATTGTACTTTTTTAATATCTAGAAGTTTCATTGGTGTTTTTTTCTTTTTTTCTCAAAGTTTTATTTATTTATTTTTATTTTTTAATAGTTTATTGTCAAATTGGTTTCCATACAACACCCAGTGCTCTTCCCCATAAGTGCCTTCATTGGTTGTTTTTAATGTCATCCATTTTCTCCTGATCATATCTGTGTTTTCTTATACATTCTTCAGTGTGTTAAAAGATTTAGATTAGCTGTCTTAAGTTCTGTTCTTAAATTCCATTATTTATCTCATTTTTCTCAGTTGTTTTTATTGATTGAATTTTTTTCCCGTTTATGGATATATTTTTTCCACTTTTGATGTCTGGTAATTTTTTATTAAATAGTAGACATTGTGAAATTTACTTTGTTGGGAATTGAACTTTATAATATTCATTTAGAGAATGCTTGGTGTTGTTGTCATCAAAATTAAGAAAAATGAGGGTCAGGGGCACCAGAATGGCTCAGTCTGTTGGGTGTCCGGCTTTGGCTCAGGTCATGATCTCATCGTTTGGGCCTCACATTGGGCTCTGTGCTGACAGCTCAGGGCCTGGAGCCTGTTTTAGATTCGTGTCTTTCTCTCTTTCTCTGCCCTTCCCCCTCTTGTGTTCTATCTTTCTCTCGGAAATAAATATGAAAGGAAGGAAGGAAGGGAGGAAGGAAAGGGGGAAGGGAGGGAGGAGAAAGAAAGAAAGAAAGAAAGAAAGAAAGAAAGAAAGAAAAGAAAGACTGAGTATCAGTTTGATCACCTGATACTACCTTTTAAATTTTATGGTCTGGGCTACAGTTACCTTACTTGGGCTAATTTTAACTACTGAGAATCTAATAATAAATTTCTAATGCCCAGCTGGCATCCCTTTATGCAGTTCATCCATTCTGATGAATGGGAGCAAAACCAATTTCCATCCCTGGACAAGCCTCAACCCTTTTCCAGCCTGTTGATTTCCAATGGTCTCTTCTCTGCCTGGGGTGGGTCCATGTCATGCATGCACAGATCAGCACACCTCCAGACTCTGGATGGGCCTTCTGCACATCTCCAGAACACTTTCTGTTCAGCATCTTCTCCAGCTGTCTGCATTTAACCTCTTGGAACTCCTGCCTGTATCTCCTCAAAAGAAGGCACAATGCTCCCTTTGGGTCTCCTCCCTGTGCTTCAGTCTGGGAACTGTCCTTAGGGATTGCAACAAGGTCGTCCCTAGTCTTACCTTCTTTGTGTCCTAAGGGAGGGTGTTCTTATTAACCCACTAAGCAGCTAACAAACCCTTTACTCAGGGAAAAGTCTGGGCCCTTGGGGAGGGAAACAAATGACCTATGTTTATCCTATTCCTGAGAGCTCACACTGTGGTGGAGGAAATGAGACCAAGGAACTAAATAACTAAAGGAAAATGGCATGAGGTCTCATAATCCTCCCCTTATCTCACCTCCAGAGATGGTGTCATCATCTTAGATGGTGTCAGGGAATGTTATTCACCTGTATTTGGACTCTGACAGAGTTGTTGCAAGACGCTAGTTATAATATTGCTGGCCTGGAGGATGTGATTTTAATTAAAGTCAACCTTGTGGCTAATGTTTGTACCAGTCACAATGTGTACTTTCAAACAGCACTTAACATGTGCCAAGCTCTGTTCCCTTCATGTGCTCCTCTGTGTTTCTGTCTCCCTCTCTGACACACACACTGACCCATGAGCCCAAGTCTGCAGGTTGGCACAGTCTAGATCTCTGGCCATGCCCTTGGTCTCCAGAAGCAGAGATGACCACAAACTAGAATGGCTCATCCTCTCCTCTGCCCATTACTTGGACTTCTCTCTTGTCTGATCCTGCCTATGTGAATTTTCCCCTCTGTGTCCACCAATGTCCCAACACACATGGAATTGTCACCTCTGCCTGGGAAATCCCTTCAAGCCTTTTTCACTTTGTCAACCTTGTGATCTGTGTATTTGCCTCAGCTCCCTGTGACCTGAATATGTCCCAAGGAAAGGAAGGCCCATGTCATGTCTCTGATGCTCCTTCTACAGTGCTGCTCACCAAGCTCAAGACATGCCTTCCCCAGATGAGTAAGTGACTTGGGCTCTGATTCTCTGTACTGATGCTGATATGATCTTGTCCTTTTGTAGCATATATTTAATGTGGGTGGTGGGAAATACAACAGGCAGGTTGAGGATAGAACAGAGGTCAGTGAATATCACCCAAAGGAATTGCCCAGGTCCATGAGCTCCAGGAGCCAGGTGTCAGCTTTTCAGTGGGTGAGCCCTGATCAAACTAGCACTATTAAAGATATTTGTTTATAAAAACAAAATTACTTGCTCTTTGGATGGAGGACAAGATGTGTGAACTCAGATGAGGACTGAGCAAAATTTGGTGCACGTCCTAGTGGTTAGGATTAAGTGTATCAGCCTGAAAGGGAAAGTTGCAGCTGACACCGATGTGAGAGAAACAATTATGATAACACTGGCAGGGGATGAATTAAGTTCAGCAGCCTGGGTTTCCTAACCTGAGAGCTGGCAGAGGTCATTAACAAAGTCAAAGAGTTAGGGCGCCTGGGTGGCTCTGTCAGCTGAGCATCTGACTTTAGCTCAGGTCATGATCTCACAGTTTGTTATCATGGAGCTCATTTCAGATCCTCTGTCTTCCCCTCTCTATGCACCTCCCCCACTCATGCTCTCTCTCTAAAAAAATAAATAAACTTTTTTTAAAAGTCAAGAGTAAATGGGTAGAGAGGGGCATAAGAATTAGCACTATGTATGTGATTTTGGAGACAGTAGTAGCATTTCATTACCAGTAGACTGAATGAAGGTTTCAGGTTCAACAGATGCCAACAAATGGAAACATAAATATTGAGAAAGGAAGAAAGAAAGATCACCAGAAATAGAAAATATGAAACCAAATGTAAAGGACTGGTACGTACTCTTAATTTCTTAAAAACATACACAAATATTGTTAGATTGTTTGTATGGTCTATAGCATGTATATAGGCAATTCTTAGAACACCTACTGCAAAAAGAATGGGAAGTGGTGATGAGTTGGCCTGTCTTGTTATAAGTCTCTTATTTTTACACCAATACTACATTATTAACTCAGCAATACAATCAGCAATGAAAAGCAATGAAGTATTGATGCACAGAACAACATGTATGAATATCAAAATAATAACTTGGAATTAAAGAAAACAGAGAAAGGAATACTCTCTGATTCCATCGATGTGAAAATCTAGAGACTTTAGACTGTTCAACTGTGACAGAAAGTAGGTCAATAGTTCCCTGGGGCCAAAATGGTCTGGGTAGGAGGGAGGGTTATCAAAGGACAGGAGGAAACTTTGGGGGTGATGACACGGCCATTAGCCTGATTGTAATGGCATTTCAAAGATACAGACATATGCCAAAAGTCTATCAAACTATGTAATTTAATAATGTGCAGCTTATCACATGTCAAATATTCCTCAATAATCTCTTTTTAAGAGCCTATCAATAGACTAAAAACAATTAAGATTGTGTATTTTGCTACCTGTGTCAATTGTATATTCATGATGTAATGTGTATAGTGGCACTGAGCTGGCTCAGCAGGAGAACATGCAACTCTTAATCTCAGGATCATGAGTTCAAGCCCCAGTTGCATTTGGAGCCTACTTAAAATTTAAAAAAAATATAGTGATGATGGAAATATGTATAGATAAAAAGCCAATACACATATAAAATGGAATTCTAAAAAGTAATTAACATTAATGTGTGCAGGGAAGGAGGAACATGGGGAAAAGTCTGGACAAACACAACAAATGGTAACTTATACATTATTAATTCAGCAATACAGTCAGCAATGAAAAGCAGTGAAGTATTGATGCAGATTCCCTGAATGGAGCACATGGGAGTTTTCTACAGAGAGCTACTTTCTCCCAAAGGTTAAGAAGCAAGTTCATTTGCTGAGAGTAAAAAAGCAGTGAAGAGGTGCTGGAAGATAAGAGAAAGTGTGAAATGATTTTTATGAAGCAGGAGAGTAAGGGATCCGGGGACTCAGTGGCTCTGGAGCAGCCACAGGCCCGTGTGTGGTTGCTGCATGAGTGGTGGTGTTTTGTTTTTGTTTTGTTTTTAATTGAGAGATAATTGACACATGACAGTATATTAGGTTCAGGTGTATGACATAATGATTTGATATTTGTATGTATGTTGAAATGATTGCCGCAATAAGTCTAGTTAACATCCATCACCACACATAGTTACAAGTTTTTGTCTTGTGATGAGAACTTTTAAGATCTACTCTCTCAGCAACTTTCAAGTGTGCAATACAGTACCACTAACTATCGTCACCCTGCTGTACATTATACCTCCAGGACTTATTTATTTTATAACTGGAAGTTTATATTTTTTGACCATCTTCACCTATTTCATCCATCCCCCATCCCTACCTCTGGCAACCACGAATCTGTTTGCTGTGTCTGTAAATTTGTTTTGTTTTGTTTTTTAAGATTCCACATATAAGTGAGATCACATGGTATTGGTCTTTCTCTGTCTGACTTATATTGTTTATCATAACGCCTTCAAAGTCCGGACATGTTGTCACAGATGGCAGGATTTCTATATATACACAATATGTATACAAGATAATATACATACCTCAATTTTGTATTCATTCATCAATGTATAAGCATTTAAGTTACTTTCATGTCTTGACCATCGTAAATAATGCCACAACAAACATGAGTGTGCATATGTCTTTTCAACTTAGTGTTTTCCTTCTCCTTGAATAAAGAGAATATGCTACCTCTATTTTTAACTTCTAAAGGAATTCCCATAGTGACTGCACCAATTTACAGTCCCACCAGCAGTACATAAGGGTTTTCCTTTCTCCACTTCCTTGCCAATACTTGTTATTTCTTGTTTTTTGTTTATTTTTATAATAGCTTTTCTAACAGGTGTGAGGTGATATTTCATTGTGATTTTGATTTGTATTTCTCTGATTAGTGATGTTGAGCATCTTTTCATCTATCTGTTGGTCTCTGTCTTCTTTGGGAAAATGGTCCTTCAGATGCTCTGTCTACCTTTTATTTTATTTTATGAAAGAGATAGAGGGTGCAAGTGACTGAGGGATAGAGAGGGGAGGTCTGGGGTGGGGGGGGGACGGGGAGAGAAAGAGAGAGAGAAAAGCAGAGCTCACCCAGAGCTCATGTTTTACCTGAAGCAGGACTCTTCCTCACCTGATGTGGGGCTTGTCTACTTTTTAACTGGATTGTTTCTATTTTTTTGTTGTTGAGTTGTATGTGTTCTTTATATATTTTGGCTAATAACCCTATATCAGATATATGATTTGTAAGTATCTTTTTCCATTTGGTAGGTCGAGCCTTTTCATTTTCTTGATAGTTTCCTTTGCTGTGCAGAAGCTTTTTAGTTTGATGTAGTCCCATTTGTTTATTTTTGCTCTTGTTGTCTTTGCTTTTGGTGTCAGATTCAAAAAATAATCACCAGAACCTGTGTCAAGGAGCTTACTGCCTATGTTTTCTTTAGGCGTTTTATGACTTCAGGTATTATGTTTAAAGTCTTTAATCCACTTGTAGTTAATGTTTGTGTATGGCATGAGATAGTGATAAAGTTTCATTCCTTTGCATGTGGCTGTCCAAATTTCCCAATATTATTTATTAAAGAGATTGTCCTTTCTCCATTGTATATCCTTGGGTCCTTTGTAGTAAACTAATTGATTTGTTATGTTTGGGTTTATCTCTGGGTTCTCTGTTCTGTTCCATTGATCCATGTTCTTATGTCATGTCTGTTTTTATACCAATACCATATCATTTTGATTTCCATAGCTTTGTAAAAGTGAATTTTTGTAATATTAACATGATTAATTCATCAAGGAGTCATAATAATCATATATGTAACTCATACAGTTTCAAACTGCATGAGGAAAAATCTACAGAATGAAGGGAGATTATAACACCCCTTATAAGCAATTGATAGAATGATTACATGAAAACTCACTGAAGTCATAAGTAATCTAAACATTATAAAGCATGTTGATTTAATTAACATTCATAGAGAACATACGCAGTATCTACTTTAGATTCATTCTTTTCTAGTGGACATGGTACATTGACTAAGATATACCATGTTCTGGACTATAAAACAAATCTAAATGAAATTTAAGTGCATGAAATCATACAGACGCCATTCTCTAACTCAATGAAACTAAAGTAGAAATCAGTAACAATATCTGAAAAGAAGAAAAGGAATTTTAAAAACTTTTTGCAATAAATGCCAATGAAAATATAACACATCAAAATATGTCAGATGCTGTGAAAACCAATAATCAGATTAAAATGTATAGCTTTCAGTGCTTTTTTAAAGGAATAGAGGGTTAGAGGCAATGGAGTGTGGGTTTCTTTTGGGTGTTAAAGAATATTCCAAAATTGATTATAATGATGGTTGTGAAACTCTCTAAATATAACAGTTTAAATGAGTGATTTATATCAAGAATAATATTATTAATTGTATGAATTATATCTCACTTAAGCTGTTAAGAAGAAATGAAGAAATGTATAAAATTTGTGATCTGAAGATTAGCATTAATCAGAAATAGAAAAAAATATAAATTTAAACCGAGTGAAGTAACAAGGATAGAAATCAGTGAAATATAATATTCTGACGCTGATTACTAGGAGCTGGCACAGACTCTACAGGTTAATGGCTCAGTCCCACGTGGTGAGCCCCACTTCAGACATCAGTCACAAGTAGTGGGTTCCCACGTGATCCACACTTTTGTCTGACTTGGCTGTAAATTGGGAATTCCCATGACCCTCTCCTCAGATTCAATAATTTGCTCTAACAGCTTACAGAACTCCAGGAAACATGTTTATTGATTCATCATAAATGATACAAATGAATAGGCAGATGACATACATTTGGGTGAGGTCCAGAAGGGACCAGAGTGAAGGAGCTTCTGTCCCCGTGGAGTTGGCACGTACTACCCTCCTAACACATGGATGTGTTCACCAACCTGGAAGCTTTTTGAGCCCTATACTCTTGGGCTTTTTTATGGAGGCTTCTTCACAAAATGCACTGTCAATTATTACCTCATATTATCTCAATCTCTACCCCTTTCACTTTCCCCGGAGAATAAGGGGGGGGGGGAGTGGCTAAAGTTTCAAACATTTTTTAAGGGTGAACTTTAATAATTTATTTATTTTTTAAAATTTACATCCAAGTTAGTTAGCATATAATGCAACAATGATTACAGGAGTAGATTCCTTAATGCCCCCTACCCATTTGGCCCATCCCCCCTCGCACAACCCCTCCAGCAACCCTTCATTTGTTCTCTATATTTAAGAGTCTCTTATGTTTTGTTCTCCCTGTTTTTATATTATTTTTGCTTCCCTTCCCTTATGCTCATCTGTTTTGTGTCTTAAAGTCCTCTTATGAGTGAAGTCATATAATATTTGTCTTTCTCTGACTGACTAATTTTGCTTAGCATAATACCCTCTAGTTCCATCCATGTAGTTGCAAATGGCAAGATTTCATTCTTTTTGATTGCTGAATACTACTCTATTGTATGTGTGTGTGTGTGTGTGT
>NC_043700.1:42121942-42161942 GCF_006229205.1 Suricata suricatta | reverse complement strand
AATAAATGAGACAACTTGGGTGAAATTTATAAATTCTTTGAAAAATACTATTTAGCAAAATGGACACAAAATGAAAATATAATCTGAATTATCCTTTACCTAGTTATGAATTGGGATTCATTATTTTAAAACCACCACAAAGAAAACTGCAGGCCTGGGCTGTTTCACTGGTAAATTCTATAAATATTCATGGAAGAAATAACACTAATATTACACAAATTCTTCCAGAAAACATAGGAGTTCTTCAGTGGTTTATGAAGCCAGCACAACCCTAATGCCAAAACCTGACAAAACATTTCAAAAGAAGAAAGATACTGATTAATATCCCTCCTAAAATTACATGCAAACATCCTTAACCAAAGTGAACTGACTTCAGCAATATTTAAATAAGATGACACATTGACCAACTGGTGTTAATTGCAAGAATAAATGTTGGATTAACATTTGAACAATTAACAGCATCTCTCACTATATTAACAGCATGAAGAGGAAAAATTATATGAACAGTTGAAAGGATGCAGAAAAAGCATTGGACAACATTGCACCCCCTTTCCTGATAAATGCTCCTATTACATTAAGACATACGTAAAGGCCATCTGATAAAGACCATTTTCTCTTGAAGTCATAGCAGAAGAGGATAAGCAAGGTGGAGCATGAAGCAATTTTCTGAAATAATGCTTATGTACCATGACCTCATAGCCCTCATGGGCTACACACACAATTGCATTTTTAAAAACTCTTTGAGTGGTGCCTTTAAGAACTGGGGATTTCTCTCTTTGTAAATTTTACCATTAAGAAAACTGTCAACAAATATTGAACTCTAGTTATTGAGATACATGATGAAGTCTTAAGAGAAGTGTACTGATATCTACAGTTGAATTTCACCAGATGAATGGACAGAGGGATGGATATAGAAAGAAATATGGAATAAAGAAGATATAGCAAAATCTTAGTTATAGAATCTAGGTGGTGAATATATGGGAATTCATTATATGAGTCTTCAAACTCTACTGAATTCTTGACAGAGCAGTAGCAGGGAAGGGACAGAGAGGGAGACACACACACAGAATCCAAAGCAGGCTCCAAGCTCTGAGCTGTCATATGGGCCCATATGAAAATGTTCATAATAAAATATTGAGGGAAAGAATCTGAGGAGGAAACCCAGGGAAGACTGGAGGGAAGAGCATTATGGGAGAAGAGAAAGGAGACCACCCCTTCCCTGGGCTCAGAGGAGGCCCAGCCTGGAACAGGGAGGACGTGTGGGACACATGGGAGCTTATCTGTCACCAAATGCTTGGCAGGTTTTATGTGGGAGGGGTCTACATTTCACTTTGTTTAGATATAGTCGATTGAACTGGGCTCAAAATAAGCTGTTTTTATTTTAACTTTTTCTCTTTCTTTTTTTCTTCTTTCACTTCCCTTTCTAATTTAAAACACTCTCATCTTAAATGAAAGTTGCAAAAACTGCATAACCCCTTTTTGTGAACCATTTGGAAAAGAGATATTGATATGATCAATGACTGAATGCTTTAGTGTGTGTTTTCAACAAATGAAGACATTCTCTCCTGCAGCCACAATACAACCCTCAAAATTAGAACATTAACATTAAAGGGTGCCTGTGTGGCTCAGTCAATTAAGTGCCCAACTCTTGATTTTGGTTCAGGTCATGATTTCGTGGTCATGAGATTGAGCCCCTCATCACACTCTGCACTGTAAGCATAGTGACTGCTTAAAGTTCTCTCTCTCTCTCCCTCTCTCTCTTTCTCAGAAACAAAACAAACAAACAAAAAAACCATTGAACCTACTAGTTTTTCTTATCATATTTCTTTGGCTGTCTTCATGATGCCATTAAAATTTTTTTTAACATTTTTTAACATTTATTTATTTTTTAATATTTTTTAACATTTATTTATTTTTTGAGAGAGAGAGAGACAGACAGAGCAGTAGCAGGGAAGGGACAGAGAGGGAGACACACACACAGAATCCAAAGCAGGCTCCAAGCTCTGAGCTGTCAGCATAGAACCTGACGCTCAAACTCATGGACCACGAGATCATGACCTGAGCCAAAGTTGGATGCTTAACTGACTGAGCCTTCCAAGCGTTCCTTCATGATGCTATTTTGAACAGTGAGACCCTGGCCCAATTTCCTGTATTGTTATTTCCTCTTTTTCTATCTGACTCTAGTATTTTGTGGGACATTGGCAAGCTCCTTTAAGGTGAGCTTGTCAGGTTAAAGTCAGAAGTTCACTACTTAACTTATGATCCCATAATCTGGTATTTGTTTTTTGTTTGTTTATTTTTAAATAGGCTCTGTGCTCAGTGTGGGACTTGAAACCACAACCCTGAGATCAAGGGTCGCATGCTCTACTGACTGAGCACAACAGGCGTTCCTCTATATCCTGATTTTTAAAAAGCATACTCATAACCCTTAATTGTAAACATGTGTATGCATGCGCGTGTCCAAGAGAAAGAGGAAATGAATTCACACATAAGGTTAAATAAAACAACTAAAAGGAGCAAAATAATGAATGCTGTCTCTAATTGAGGATAGCATATGTGGCTTCATATTCTTACAAAAACTTTCCTTGCCCATGTTTTCTGGAATAAATACATTTTATTGTATTACAAGAGAAAAGAATCCTGGAGGGCAGCTGGAGGGAGTGGAGGGTGAAGAAGTCAGAGGGGTAAGGAGAGGCAGATCTCAGACCCTGGACACCATGCAGGGAGCATGGGTTTTATTTTTTGAGTGAAATATTAAAGAAAGTAAAATATCTCAATGTTTTATATAGACTACATATTGAAATGATACTATGTCGGTTATTTTAGGTTACAAAAATGTATTGTTCAAACTAATTTGGCTTCTTTCTTCGTACTCTTTTAGAGTGGTAGCTATGAATTCGAATTTCATGTGTGGCCTGTAATGTACTTGTGTTGGTGGTGCCAGGCTAGTATACGTGGTAGATGCAGGATCGGAAAGACCACAGTCAAGTGGAGGAGACTTGCCTGTTCAGATTCCACTGGTGGCCAAAAGCGGAGTGCCCCGCACTGCCAGGCTCCGGGAATCCTGCGGGGATCCATTCACCAGCTTCCCCTCCTTCCTGGACCCGGTGTCAGAAGAGAAGAGGGTTGTAACACATGCGCATAACGAGTGGGTTTTACCAATTGTCTGAAAACTCCCTTTTCTACATGCCCTGTGAATCCACCCCTCAGGCACAGACCCTGTGGGCTTCGTGCCCAGAGGTGGATGCAAGGTGACGAGTGCGTGGCAGTCATGGCCAACCTGAAGCCTGGATTCCAAGTGGGTCTCCATCATACCCTGTTATACAGTGATGTATTAGCTCAATAAAATAAAACAAAACCAGAAATTGCTTTTATAATGCATGCCACCTGGTAGGGAAATCTTCTAGAACATCAGCTGGAAGGAGCTCATTTTGGAGCTGTATAGGGGCAGAGTGGAAGAGGCCTGGCTGAGTGGAAAAGTTTGAGCTGTGAGATGGGCCAGGCCCTGCTTAGCCCTGTGCCCTGTGCTCTTGGCAGGGGCTAGGCTCTCTGCCTTCACAGCCCAGGGCCCTATGCCTCCCTAGTATGGCTGAGCTTGGGGAAGCCACTCAGGGCTACCTTCCTACTGGGGGCACTCAGGTTAAATCTCATCTCTTGCCACTGATCCTGTGACCTAATGGATACTTCCTCCCAGTCCTGATGTAATAAATAATAATAGTCATCCTTTCCATACATCTGTTAGTGACAGGTGAGTGGTGGCTGTCCTTTGTGTGCCCCATGTATGTTGCTGCTGAAAATGGCTCCCCCAGATTACTTGGTCAACCTAGTCAAGCTGAGTGGACGGGGTTTTGAGTGGTGAAGAAGGATTGAAGGTCCTGAGGGAAATGCGTCGCCAAATCTTTATCCCTTGTCTCCAGATAAGGAGGTTAAGTCCATGCAGCAGGACCACAGGCATGGAGTGTCCATGCAAACCTGCTTACTGTACTTGGAAAAGTTCTGAGTTCTGCCAGAAGAGCCTCACTAGGCAAGGCGTGGGGGCCACAGGGGCTCCTAACCCACAGAAGGCCCTAGTTTCCCGTACCCCTTTGTCCTGCGTTCATGCAGCCCTGCCATCCCTTCAGCACCTCCCTGTGCCCTGAGCCTTCAGTGGGCCATCTGTCCGTCTGCATGGCCCCACACTGCCCGCAGCAGTGGCCCCTTCCCACGCCTCCTCAGCACCCAGCCTTTCCTCGGCCAGGTTGAGTTTTCCACTAGGCATAGTAGATCGCCTCTTAGGGCACTTGATACTTTTAGGGCCCCACAGAAATGGTTTACTTCCTTTGGAAATCTGAAGCAAAACATTGAATAGAGTATGGCCTGGTTTATGTTCATCTTTATTTCAGTTCAGTCATAAAATTCATTTTTAACACTTCATTATTCAGGGAAAGGCTGACAAGGACAAATGTGGCCGCAGCCTACAAAGTTGTAACAAGACTGAACTTGTAGCTAGCTCCTAAAGCTTCCTCATCCCAGGCCCCCTTCCCTCATTAAGACGCATCTCTTCCCCACTTTTTGGATTCAGGGGCCAAGTGTAATTGTTCTTCTTTGACCCTGTAGTTCTGGCTGTGATTGTAGAAACAGTCAACGGGTGGGGGACAAGAAGTTCCTGTACTAGGATGACTGGAGGATGGGGTTCAGCTTGGGGACAAAGAGGCTTCTGATCCCTGACCTGGAGGGATTCCACTTCACAGGGGCTCCCCTGCAGCCCAGAGAAGCTCCATGCAAGTCTTGAAAGGAGGCCCAGCTCCTGAAGGTGCAACTCTGAATGCTTAACAGGGCCCTAGGGATGAAGTACACAGGCCCAGACCCCTCCCCCCCTCAACCAGGAGGTGTGAGGGGACAGGAGAAGCCTGTTCTTCCCCCACTCTCTTGTCAGGGACACTGGGCACCTGGAGCTTGCTCCCTCTTTCTCTTTATCTTGCCAGCTTTCCCCCGCAGGTCCCCCTGTCTCTGTACCTAGGTGCCCAGTGGGAATGGACCAGAACAGTCCCTGCACCCTCAGGAGCAACCTCAAGTGTGTCAAGCAAGAGTCAGGTACCTGGCCTGCAGGGAACCAGCGACCACTGGCCTGAGGCTGCCCACGGCTCCCTCTCCTTCCTCAGGCACTCTGCAGCTGGCCCCCTGGAGAGCAACAGGTGCGCTGTGTTCTCCTGTGCTGGGGCTGACCACTTACTGGACTGGCTGGCCATCCTCCCGGGTGAGGTGGGGGGAAGGAGCAGGAGCTGGCGCTCTCTGCCACCTCCCGCACCCCCTGCTTTGCTCCTCCAAACAGACAGGGCCCCCCTCCATCCCCAAGTCCTCTTGGCCTTTCTGACCTGGCTCTGATCTTGTTCCCTGTGATCACCCTCCATGTCTCCACCTCATGTGTGCCTCTAAGAGGCCAGCCCCATCTTGGGCTCATGGTCACATTAGCTGGGACAGAGAGGCGGTCAATGCCTTGAATGGGTAACAAGAGTCAGGAGGAGAGGGTTGCGGGCTTATACAGCTTTGGTCAGAGCAGAACCCAACAGAGATTTTGTGTTTATTTTCACTTCATTCCCTCCTTCCCTCTCCCCTCCCTAAGGGTTCCCCAGAGTTGGAATGCCCCCTCCCTGTCACCAGTCCCCAGGGGCTCCTTGTTCAGTGTCTGAGCCCCCAGCCCACACCATGCGCCCCCACCATCCTTGTGGAGGGAGATGAGGCAGAGGGCCCTCTCCTCTGCTAAGGTGGATGCCCTCTGTCTTCTAGGCTGTGGAGTGGACCCTGAGTGCACAGACCAAGTGAGTTAGTTCCTCCAGCACCCTGTGGCATGAGACTATCAGGATCTGCTTCCTGCCCACAAGAGGGCCCTGAATCAACTCAGGCCCCATCTGTCCTGCACTGACCCTGGCTCTCTAAAGTGGCCTGGGGGCTCTGGGCTGGCTGTAGGAGGGCACCTGGTCCATTGGGAGCAGCCCCCAACCATGTCCTTCCTGCTGCTTGTGAAACCCCTCCACCTTGCAGGCCTGCACCCTGGGGCACGGGAGGTGTCAGTCAGGGGTGCTGAGTGTCCCTTAGCACAGGCCCAGAGTGTGGTGTCAGCAGCAGAGTCCTGGGTGTGCTACTCCTGTGCTGCCCTAGAGGGACAGCCTTGGGAAGAGGGAAGGGGGCAGAACCTACTGTGCCCTGCAGGGAGCCCCAGGTGTGGACTCTTGAGTCAGCTCTTCACCTTCCCAAGTTCTTTTTCTGGTGCTCATGACCACCAACAGGGTCTGGGGCTCTGGACTATGCTCACTGATGAGGGAGCATAAAGCAAGCTGAGGGCCAAGCACAAGCTAGCACACCCAGCACTCCTGGCTGCCCAAGGACAAAGAGAAGGACAGAAACCAAATGGTTAAACTCATAAGAGTCTCCAACCGTTTACAAATATCTTGGTGCAATTAGAAGAAAAGGACAATCTTATCAGTAGCCTAATGTCCAGAACACCCTACTGTCTTAAAGCTAATGCTTTGCTAGAAGCACTAGAAAGCATATGCTAGTAGCAGAAGAAAAACATCTAGGCTTGACAATAGCATGAGCAGTAGCCCTCCCCTTGAGGCCAAACACTGTCAGCCCTCTGGCAGGTTTCCCTCCTTATTGTCTGTCCTGTTCTCACTGTAGCCTCAGCATCTGGGCCCTCCTGTTTTAATGAAGGGTTAATGAGAGCTCTGTAAAAACCAGAGTAGTTTAAAATAATGTAGTAAGCTATTCCTCGTAATAATATCAAATTTGTTATAAAATTATTATATTGAACATATTTGAAAATAAATCTTAGTTCAGATATCTCATCATATTTGTATGGTGGTTTCTTAGAAGCAGCAGAATTTCTTGATCAGCATGTAGAAGTGCATTTTTATTGTAAACACACACACACACAGAGTTCTGGTTCATATCAATTTATCAACTTTGATAAGACATTGAGTAGTAGAAACACTTAACTTTTGTTCCTCATAAGCTTAGAAAGTTATTCTCAGCATAGGAAGAAAATCTCTAATTCTTTACTGAATTTTTATTTTTATTTTATTTTATTAAAAATGTTAAATTTTATTTTAGAGACAGCAGGGGAGAGGCAGAGGGAGAGAGAGGGAGGGAGAAAGAGAATCTCAAGCAGTTTCCATGCTCAGTGTGGAGCCCAAAGTGGGGGCTCCATCCCAGGACATGAGACCATGTCCTGAGCTGAAACCAAGAGCTGGATACTCAGCTGACTGAGCCACCTAGGCGCCCCCCTGGTTTTTAAATTTGATGATTTTTGGCATATAGCAATATTATTAAATGGAATTTATTTGGCGGTATGATAGGAGGTAAGGAGCCTCCTGAATTCTGAGTCATTGTCTCCCTCCTGCAGTCCTATTTAACAACTGATTTTTCCTTTCCTTCTGCTTTCTTTCCTCCTTTATTGCATATGAAATGTTTATATGGACAATTATCTCTCTCCACCTGGGGTATTATTTTCTGCTCCTTTCCTGCATTTATACCACATCCTTTTTAAATAAAGAGAAGGCATAAAAGTAAACAAAAAGGCCAGTAATCCCTCCATCCTGAGTAATCACTTTTCACGTTTTCTCAAAGCAGTTAAAGCATATGCGCAGCGATATGCTTAAATCGTACTGAAAGGTCTTCAGTGGGCAGTGCAAGCCTCCCCACTCTTTCCCCAACAACCTGACTCTTTTCATTTAAGTTAGCTACAGGGGTAACTTTTTGCAATTCTTTGCTGAAATCTTTAAGCATATGCCATCTAAATACAATACTGCACCAAACTAAACTTTCTAATATGTTTTAGTATCTGAGAGAGGACAGTGTCGGCGAGTGCGGCTGAGCTGGGGGTAACCAAGACCTTGCTACCCACAGGCTGCTGCCCTGTGCACAGGTGCGGGTGAAGCCCTGGGGCCTCCCTCACAATCCACGCAGTTTCCCTCCTTTGAGGACCTGTTGCCCCCAGTCTGCCCTCCCCTCTGACTCTTACCACAAAGTGCTTTCTTACTCCAGTACCCATCTATCCTCCCAGATGGGCACCACTGAACTTGACTCCCCCAGGGCTTCCTGCTCAGGCAGCCCAGGCCACGTGGCCTGATTTTCTGCTGAATGGATGCCCATTAGGAATGCAGAACCGCAGGCTCACCAGCAGGGGGAGCTCATTAGGTTCTGCTCCTGGGTCTAGGCTTGTCTGGGCATCATCGGTCCTCTAGGAAGTGTGACCCAACTCACTGTTTCTGTGGCTTTCACCCAACCTAGGCTGAGACTGTTCTTTGATGACTTTCCAAACATTGTATTCCTTAATTCCTGAACCTACTCATGCGGCAGATGGGCCTATTGGACAATGAGATTCCTGTGGCCAGGGCTCTTGCTCTGGGCATGCAGGGTACCTTGTATGAAATGCTGGTGCCCAGGCTCAACAAAATGAGGCAGGTGTCTCAGTCAACACCCTGGACCCAGGACCACATGGTAGGCTCCGGAAAGTGCATCTATGAAGAAGGTGGCACGGGTTCTGCTGCGCCTGAGGGGAAAGACTATTTTTAGGAATCTGAGCTTCTCTTTTTGCCTTTTCTTCTTGAAGGAGAAGCATAAGTGGACAACAGCCTGGAAGAGACAGCAGATACCTGAGGAATACTTGAAGAAATTCGAATTCATAAACATCCAGCTCTTCACAAGAGACTCTTTTAAAATGTTTATTTATTTACTTTTGAGAGAGAGATCAAGAGAGAGCGAAAGAGAGCGAGAGAGAGCGAGCATGCTAGCACGTGTGCACAAGCAGGAAAGAAGCAGAAAACAAAGGAGAGAGAATCCCGAGCCAACTTCGCACCATCAGCACAGAGCCCAACTCAGGGCTCTAACCCATGGGCTGTGAGACCATGATCTGAGTTGAAATTAAGAGTTGGACGCTTAACTGACTGAGCCATCCAGGTGTCCCCACAAGAAACTCTTATTGATAGAGAATAAACTATAGGTTGATAGAGGGGAGGTGAGTGGGAGATGCACTAGATGGGTGATGGGTACTAAGAAATGCACTTGTGATGAACACTGGGTATTGTATGTAAGTGGTGAATCAGTGAACTCTACTCCTGAAACCAATATTGCACTGTATGCAAACTAAAATTTAAATTAAAAAACAACAATCATACAGCTCTTGGAATATTCTAGAACTTTTTCAATGTGGCATACAAACTGAAGTTTTGTAGCAACTCTGAGTTGAGCAAGTCTATTGGTACCCATTTTTCAACAACATTTTCTGACTTTGTATCTTAAAGTCAGGTAATTTTGGTAATTCTTGCAATATTTCAAACCCTTTAATTATTATTATATTTGTTTTAGCAATCTGTGATCAGTGATGTTTGATGTTATTACTGTAACTGTTTTGGGGTGTCACAAATCGCACCCATATAAAATTGTGAACTCAATTGATAAATGCTGTGTGTCTTCTGATTAGCCCACCAGCTAGCCATTCCCCTCTTTCTTCCTCTCTGTGGATCTTCATATTCCCTGAATTACAACATTATTGAAATTAGGCCAATTAATAACCCCAAAATGGCCTCCAAGCGTTGACGTGAACGGAACAGTCACATGTCTCTCACTTAAATAAAAATCTAGAAATGATTAAGCTTAGTGAGGAAGGCATGTTGAAAGCTGAGATAGACCAGAAGCTGGGCCTCTCTCACCAGGCAGTTAGCCAGGTTGTGAACGCAAAGGAAAAGTTCTTGAAGGGAATTTAAAGTGCTTCCCAGCAAACACACAAACGATAAGAAGCAGACTTACTGCTGGTGTGGAGAAAGCCTGAGGGTCTGCACAGAAGACCAAACCAGCCACAGCATTGTTAAGCCACAGCCTAATCCAGCACAAGGCCCTGCCTCTCTTCAGCTCTGTGAAGGCTGAGAGCGGTGAGGAGGGTGAAGGAGAAAAGTCGGAAGCTGGCAGAGGTTGGCTCCCAGGGTCTGAGGACAGAAGCGTCTCCATGACATCAGAGTGCAAGGTGAAGCAGCAGGTGCTGACGTGGGAGCCGCAGCGAGTTCTCCAGAAGATCTGGCGATGATGATTTCACAAATCATGGCTACACTGAACAACAGGTTCTCAATGTAGTGAAACAGCCTCTATTGGAAGAAGATGCCACCCAGGACTTTCATAGCTACAGAGGGAACATCAGTGCCTGGCTTCAAAGCTTCAAGGACAAACTGACCCCCTCCTTCAGGGCTATGGCAGCTGTGATTTCAAGGGAAGCCAGTGCTCATTTACTATTCTGGAAGGCCGACGACCCATATGAATGATGCTAAATCCACTGTGCTCTGTAAATGGAACAACAAAGCCTGAAAGACCGCACTTCTGCTCACAACATGGCATACGGAGTGTTTTAAGTCCATTGCTCGCTGACAATGCCCCTGGCCACCCATGAGCTCTGATGGAGATGGACGACGAGGTGAATGTGGTTTTTGTGCCTGCTCACACGACCTTCATTCTGCACCCCATGGATCATTTCAACTTTCAAGTCTTATTATTTAAGAAATGCATGTTGTAAGACTCTGGCTGCCGTAGACAGGGAGTTCTCTGATGGATCTTGGCAAAGTAAATTGAAACCTTCTGGAAAGGATTCACCATTCTAGGTGCCATTAAGAACATTTGTGATTCATGGGAAGAGGTCAAAATATCAACACGAACAGAAATTTGGAAGAATCTGATTGCAGCCCCCATGGAGGATGGTGAGGGGCTCCAAACTGCAGCAGAGGAGGTGACTGTGGATGTTTGTGCAGCGGGGGAAGAGCAAGAGAACTGGGGACTGGAAGAGGAGCCTGAAGATGGCACTGAGTGGCCTCCATCTTGTGAGCAGACTTGAACCGATGAGTTGCTCCCTCCGAATGAGCCAAGGCCCTGGTTTCTTGAGATGGAATCTACTCCTGGTGGAGACGCCATGAAGATGCTTGAAATGACAACAAAGGGGTCAGAGCATGACATGAACTCAGTCGATAGAGCAGCGGCAGGGCTTGAGAGGACAGACTCCAATTTTGAAAGTTCTGCTGTCAGTAAAATGCTATCAACAGCATCTCAGGCTACAGAGAACTCGGAAGACTCCATCAATGTGGTGAACTCCATCGTTGTCTTTTTTTTCAGAAATTGCCACCGCCACCCTGACCTTCAGCCACACCCTGGTCAGTCAGCAGCCACCAACATGGGGGCAAGATCCTCCACTAGGAAAAAGATTACGACTCGCTAGAAGCGCAGATGATGGTTAGCATTGTTTAGCAATAGAGTATTTTTTAATGAATATATTGTTTTCAACATAATGCTATTGCACATTTAATAGACCACAGTATAGTGTAGACATAACTTTGTATGTACTGGGAAACCAAATAATTCAGTTGACTCGCTTTATTGTGATACTGGCTTTTTGGGGTGGTCTGGAAGCGAACCTGCAGTATCTCCAAGGTGTGCCCAGTTATGTTTGTATGTGTACTACAAGTTGTTTTAGGGTGGCATTCTTTTTAGTTTGTGGCACTTTGTCATCCTAACAGCGTTGCATTTTTTACTTGTATTTATTATATTGTAAGATGCAGTCATGTTGAATGTGTGCATTTAGTTATGTGGAACTATTAATGCTTCAAGATGTGCATCTTCCTGTTTTTATATTTTTGTGTATGTTTATATGGGCATGAAGAACCTTTTGAAATGTACTGATTAGTTTGCTTACCCAAGTCACCTGAATGGGAGCAGGCCGCCATGCTATGAGTAGGAATACAAAGGGGGAAATGAAAAAGCCCACCTGTAGGGATGGCACAGTGCCCCCCGTGTGCAGTTAGCACTTCCCAGGATTAGATGGCCAGAAAGTTCTCAAGTGCCCACTCTCCAACATGATAGTTTTGTGGGTGCAGGAATATTTATATTAGTTCTGGGTAGATGTTTCCGAGTAAGGAGAATGAGAGGGAGTGGTATCCCTGAGCAGCCCTGTGTTTGCGTGCTCCTGAACTGGGCAGTCATGCTTGGACCTCCTTCTCATCCATGGAGAGGGGTGGGGGAGGGGGCAGATAGGTTCTATGTTTTGTGTCACTGCCGGCCACAGGAGTGACCCTTCAGCCCCATCTTCCTTCTTCAGTCCTTCCACCATATCTATATTCCAGTCACGCCCGCATTATGTCATAGAGATCATTCTCAGGGCGCTTGGTTTTTTTCCATCTCAAAGGTCTGTGTGTCCCCAGACTGGTGCGGCCGGGTCCAAATTGGAATTGCCTGAGCACGTGGGCACTTTCAGGGTATCCGTGTCCTAGTAGAGTTCCGTGGGGGCACAACCCTCATGGCCTTGCAGTTTACGTCCCTCTCCGGCTTCCTTCCGGAGGCCCTGCCCTGCCCCTTCCCTTTCCTGGAAGACCGGGTGTTTCCTGCCTCTGCTGTCCCTTCTGTGCCGGGTGCTCCTATCTTCAGAAGAAGCCAGGGATTTTTTTTTTTTTTTTTGGTCATCTGTCCCTTTCTCAAGAGAACTTGAGCGCCCATCCAAAGGATTAGCCTCATCAGTGTTTGTCATGCTTACTCATTTAAGGTAAGTTGCATCAGAGCACGAAGCTGAACCAGTCCCAATGGCACTTAGCACTCAATATGTGTTTCATTGGCGAATGGTGTTCTTTCATGCTTCTCTTCAGTGGGAGGTGTCACCTTTGAAGGGATTGTTGGACATATCAAACAATACAAGGACGGCCATTAGGTAGAAAATACTCATGTATTTATGAATTCATGACCAAATTAAATATGAAACCTTATATAAAAAGAGGTGTGTGTGTTTTTTTTCTCCCCTACCCTCCCAGTCTCCTCTAAAGCAGCTTTGAGCGACACGAGTACACGGGTCTGTGTTCTTGTGACCTGTCCTTCCTGTCTCCTGCGGAACTGGAATTCAGCCCTTCCTCCCTCCCGCCCCCCTGGGAGGACACCAGCCCTGGCCTGCCTCCCCCACAGCCTCCCTAGGTGCCATCTCTGGCTTGCACCAGGGCCTGCTGGGCTTGCACGGAGCAGCTAGGGAAAGGCAGTGGGTCCCTGAGGGGTAAGCCCACCCTAGTTGCTGGGGTGATCCTGTGGCTCCTCTCTGGTGGGCTTCCTGCACCACCTGAGCCAGCCTGACTTTCCCTCCCCTTGGCCCCTCCGCATCCTCATTAGCGGGCCACATCGCTCATGGATTCTTGGACTGTAGGTCTCTGCTCTCCCTCTTATCATGAGTTCCTGGGAGGCCCTAGGGGCCCACCTCTTGCTCCCCTCTCCAAGAGCAAAGGTGCTGGGTACAGAGCTGCACCTCCCCTCCCCGCCACACTCCCTCCTGCCCCTGCCTGCTGGCTCATCAACCTCGCTCTAAAGGCAAGGATGAGAACCAAGCCAGCCAGCCTGCCAGTCTAGACTCGGCACTACAAAACTGTGGCAGGATTTTCCTGTTTCTGTGTTTGCTTGATCCCAGACCTAAAGCCAGTGTCTTGCTGGTGGAGCCCACCCCAGGGTTCCACCCATCATCAGTGAGACTCTGACTTTTAAGTCTAAATGTGGTGTAGGGGGTGAAATATGGGTCAGGATCACAAAATAGGGAGAGGTCAGTTGTAGCCCAGCTTTTCCCCATGGGGCTGCAAGCTGTTGTCTTAACCCCCACAATCTTCCAGTCTTGTCCCCTACTTCCTGGGACTGACCTTGCTTTGCCACTCCTCCTTCCCTCTTACCCCAAACCAGCACTAAGTGAGATCATGCCCTATGATCTTTCATTACCTGGACTCCTATTCTCCAAGTTGGAGTCCTTTCCCTGACCTTTGACCCCAAGATATTCACATCCTGTGAAGTCACTCTCTGAAGTCAAGGGGGATAACTGATTCTCAAGATGGGCAAAGTAGGGGTCCAATGCCATGTCTGAGCCCTGAGACCACCCTGTTCCTGCTCCTGCAGCCTCCATCCCAGCACCCTGAGTGGGAACTGGTGCTGTCCTCTGAGCCAGCCTGTGGGACCAGGGCATCCTCAGTCACAGCAGGTGACAAGTCCTTTCCTGACAGGCACTAAATCGGTTCTACACCCTAAACTTCTGCGTTATCAAACATGGAGGCCCCTGTTTGTAAGCTATATAGGATCTTCTTCTAGTTTTCTTTGAGAGAATAGAGGCTAGCATGTTTTCGGGGGAGGGGTGATTTTGTCATTTCGGGGTTTGTTTTTTGTGTTTGCTCATTTGGCCCCACCGTGCTAAGAAGCCATGCTAACCAGAGGCAGGGGGAGGAGCCCAGAAGAGCATGGGGTTTCTGAGTCCAGACCCCACCACCCACGTTCTCCTCGCCCCCTGGCCCAGCTGTCTCCTTTGGTTCCCGTCTCAGGATCTGAGTGGTGAAGGACGGGGAGGGAGAAGTTTCTCACTGCACCATGAGGCGCCGCTCTGAGGCCCGAAGCTCTGGACAGTCTCCGCCAGCCTTCACGAGGCCCGGACAACTACCACCTTTGTGGGAGGGATGGCTGCAGAGTACAAACCTTCCCACCTGTGGCCTCGGCAGCTGCACCCCGGGATGTGGAAGCCTCGGGTTGGGTCTGAAGGCTTAATTTCTACCCTGACTTCTCCAGTGAGGATCTGAGTAGGCGCCATGGGGAAATGCCCACAAAACTTCTGCAGCCCTCAAGTCTACTGATGGAAAAAGGTGGCCATGAGAGACAGGACCCTCCCTGGGTGCTGCCGCCTCCTGGGAGGGGGCCGCCTCCACAGACCAAGACACCCGGCCCCATGGCTGGGAGAGTTTCCTTCAGGCACCAGCGTTCTCCAACCCAGAGTCAGCTCTCTGTTCCTTCCCTGCTCCCCACCTCTAGGCAATCATCGTCTCCTGCCCTGCTTTGGAACTGGGGACCCCTGCAAGGGTCCCCGTCCTGATCCGCAAAGCCCCCCTCCTCTCTTGCTGAGCTATGTTGGCTGGTGAGAACAGCTCTGCCCTTAGGGTCCTGGTTACGCGGGTCCCCTTGTCCCTGGAAGGTGGAAGGGGCAATGCAGAAGAGCAGAGGGGGCGAAGGCGAGTGGGGAGCACAGCAGCGGTGTCAGGAGAGGGTGGCGGCGTCTCAGACCACAGCCGAGGAGGAAGACGGGGATGACGAGGAGGCCGCAGAAGACGATGGTGAGGAGGGACTGTTCCAGAACAGCCACCGCCGCTTGGGCTGCCGTTTCAGGTGGAGATAGTCCTCCTTCTCACGTTCCTTCCGTGCCCGCTGGTAGTGATCTTCTTCCTTTAGGTACCAGACAGGCGGCCACCGGTGCTTCTCAAAATACTCCTGGTTTTCTGGAGCAGAACAGCAGGGCAGTCGTTAGAGGGCAGGAGAAGGGGAAAGAGGAGGGCTGGGGCATGGAGGGGCCCAAGGGTTGCCCGCAGCAGCCCCCACACTGCCATGGGGACCTGCGGAGGCCTCCATCTGGGTATCAGCCCTGCTTTCAGAGCCGATGGTACAGCTGCAGGCTTCCTGAAGAAAGTCAATGCCGGTGGTGGGGCCAACGGCATTGGGAAAAGGTCCTTCCACTATGCTGGGATATATGCTGGCCCTGGGAATGAACTAGGCTGGACGGAGCACGAGGAGGGAGGAGGGCAGGAGGGTGCTGGGCATGGCTGGAGTGACAGCACTGGTGGCTGGTGGAGCTGGGTTCTGAGGGAAGCATAGGGAGGGCGGGCTGCAGGACAAAGAGGGAAAGCCTAGAGGGAAGGCTAGGCTGAGGGGTTTGGACTGATTCTGGAAGGTATGAGGGGGCATGCAAGGTTTAGACCAGGGCAGTGATGTGGTTGGAGCTGTGCTTTAGACAGAAAATGCCACAAGGGTACAAAGGAGAGACCAGGGTTGGGAGGACAGGAGGGCGCAGGGGACAGCCTGGCAGCAGGGAGAGGGGCACCACAGAGTGGAGGGTGACTAGTGAAGAACTGAAGAGATGAGTGGCAGGAACCCCGGGAGGCCAAAGCACCTCTCCCTGGGGCTTGGGCAGTTCCTTCTGGGTCCTGGGACTGGAGACCTTCATTAAGCAGAGGTGGGACCACAGGGACCTCAGAGGATATCTGGACCTGTGCTGTCTACCTATGCCCCTTTCTAGGTTGTGAAATCAACGTGGTGGGTCGTGAGCAGCATTAAAAACAATTTGTATAGTTTTTAGATGTGTACTGGCTCACAACATAAAATGTATTTCTTATTGTGGAGTCTTGCCTGAAAAATATCAATACAGAAAAAAAAAATACCAAGTCCGAAATACCAAAACACCAACAAAACAAAGCAAAACAAAAACCACAAACCCACCAAAACACCTGTTTTGTACTCGTGAGAGCTAGAAGCCCAGAGAAGATAAGTGAGTTGCCCGAGGTCCCCAACTGTCCTGCCCTTTGCCTTGGCTCCCCTCTGCTTAGCTGGATATACCTTGACAGGCTGCTCCCCACCCACAAGGTCAAGTTCAGCCCAAGGATCTTTGGCAGCCACCAGATGCCCCAGGGTCAAGTCAGAGATCTGGACCCAGGTTGAAGCCCCTTCAAGGGGGGTGGAGCACAGACCCCGCCGGAATCGCTCACCTGGGGACATGGCCTTCATGTCTCGGGGGAACTTGCGGCACACGTTGTTGTAGTTGGTGCAAATGTGGTGGAGACACCAGTCAGCCAACTGGTACGCGCAGTGGAACTGAGGACAAACAGAAGAACATCTGTGCTGGAACCCCAGGGCAGGGTCTGCACAGACCCCTAGAGCTGTCTTCTGAGCCAAAGCTTTGGTGTAGACAGGCAACAGCCCTGCAGTTGTATAGAGCCCATCTTGAGAGGCAAACCCACACAAAAGTGTGAGAAAACACTTACTTTGCTCCCTGGCACTGTCCCCACCACCATCGAGTCACCTCTGTCCTGCTCCCACCATCCAGGACATCCATAACCGTGTGTGGTGCCTTCTGACTGTGTCTGTCCTCTTTAGATCCCACCCCAGAAATGTCTTCCTCCTCCCGCCAGGGACCAAAGCGGTCTGCACTAAGGTGTAGACAGCTGTGTCTGCATGCCTCCGAGCTGCAACTCCAACTTCACCAACTAACTTCTGGTGGTAGAATTCCCACACTCAGAAGGTTAGTGTGGGAGATTGTGTTTGTTTGCTGGGGAATGAGGAAGTGGGCAGCGAATTTTAGATGAGGAGGCCTCAACCTAAGGCAGGCTGCAATCATATCTACACATGAGACTGGGCTTCCTTCCCCTTCCCCACGGTTTTGCATGATGCCTCAGTCCCTTCCCGCCGGATAGCCTTTCCTCTCGGCAGGTCAGAGTGTATCTTCTGGCAGGAAAGATGAGATGGGCCCTGCTGAATCAGGGAACCAAGTCTAACAAGGGGCTCCCTTCCTGCCCACTGCCTCCCGGTCTTCTCCAATCACTGCCAATGAGCATACAGAGCCCAGAGTCAAGAATGTTGGAGACATCCCTTTCCCAGCCATCGTACCTGAGCCAGTTCTAGGAACACAAGGACGTCCCCATCAATGTCCACCATCATCTGAGTTGCTTCCATGAGCCCAGTCACTGTGTACTGCTCTGTGACACACACAGCCAGGAATTAGCGGAAGAACTGTATGAATGGATATGTACTCAGTTTACCTCCCAGCAGGGGCCCCGCTGCAGGGTGAAGAGAGATGAGGCCAGGTGGAAGTCCCAACAGACCAAGAAAGGCCATAGCCAGTTTAAGTCTGCTCCCACAAGTGAAGAAATTGGGATTAGAACAAGGCTTTCCTAGTGGAGTGGGGATGGGGAGTGAAAGTGGATGTTAGAATCACATAAGAGAATTGTTCAAACTACGTATGTCACACCCAGTAGTCTGATCTATGTAGGGTGAAAGCTCCCAGTGGAGCCAGCCATTGATACTGATGGGAGGGGGTGGTAAATCACAGGTTTGCTGAGAACTATGAATCAGAACTATTGAGTAAACCTAGATATTTGTATTAACTTAGATCTTATAACAAATTGTATACTAACCTTACATTTTAGGTTAAAACATTTACATTGGGAAACTAAACACTCTTAATCCTGAAGTTTAACTGTATCAGTATGAACTCATCAGGTATCTTTAAAATATACTTCCCAGCTCAGTCCATGGAAAAGACCTAGAAACAACAGCTAGAAATGGTACAGTAGTCATGGGCATCCGTAATCCACAAATTATAGCCTTGAAATACCATTTCCAACTATAAGAAGCAGACTTCTTAGAGAAATGGCTGATTCCAGGTCCAGGGCAGGAAATGTACAAAATGAACCTGGAACATCTTGTCATTCCACATAACCAGAGAGCTCACTCTGGTGCCAACTTGAAGAGATTCCTGCTGGCGAAAGGTGCAGTGCAGTATTTCAGCTTTAATAAAGTAACTACAATTATTGGAAACCGATTGAGTGCATTCAAATCTAAAAGTTGGGAGTATTCTTTAAAAATAAAAACTAACTGGACACCCTCAAAAGGTGATGGAAAGCAAATTTATTTTGAAAACTGGTCAATAAGAGGAAACAATCAAGTATTCATCTGCTCCTCCTGAATGAACCATACTACTGGATAAACAAAGAGGAGGAGAAGCTTCTTTCCTTCTAGAAGGATTCCAACAGATAAAGGAGTGACTGAATTGGAATATTACCATTTCACAATACCGAATAAATCAGCGGACCTACTGATACTCAGTGGCTGCTAACACAGCAAAAGAGAAAAAGCTTCTTTATGAAAAACAGAAATGGGGTGCCTAGCTGGCTCAGTCAGTGGAACCTGATCTCGGGGTTGTGAGTTCGAGCCCCACGTTGGGTGTAGAGATTACTTAAAAATAAAATCTTAGACAAACAAACAAAATAAAATAGAAACAACCTATGAAGTGGTCTTAGAAAAAGAAAATTGAATATGAATCTGACCTAGCCTCTAGATCCAACAATCAATCAGTGAAAATCAAGATTTTCTAGAACATCAGTGGGTTTTTTCCAATAGATAAACTGCAAGTGGAAAAAAAAATAATGGACAAGGAACCTTTAGATTAGAAGAAACTTAAAAGGCATATACAAAATAAAACCATGCTACTATGTTTAAGGATGCACGCTTAGAAGATAAAACTATGGAGAGTAAGGTAGTGAGACCATAAGAAATACCCTATAAAATACTAATAGGTAAAGCATTACTCCTGAGGAGGGGGACCTGGGACTCAGGTGGACAGGCAGGGGGCTTCTGCTGTGGCTGGTAAGGGGCTAGTTCCTGATGTGGCTCATTTGACTCTATAATAATTCACAAAGCTAAACATATATTTCATGTATTTGTGTTATACTGAACAATAAAAAAGTTTTAATCCTGAATTAATAACTTCATAGAAAGCATATCTCATGAAATATAAAGCATTGCTGATTCTACCATGCTCAGCATTTTCTGCTAATCCTTGGCAGGGTCCCCACACAACACATGTTTGTATGTTTTGTAGGGTTTATGGACCATTTCACAGGAAAAGTTACTCAGTGGTATTTTCTATAAGCCTTTCCATGCAACAGTGCAGCTTAACATTTTTGATGGCTGACTTGTTTCTGATTGCCCGCTATGATAAGACAAACTTATAGAAACATCTTTATATATATTTTGCCTTTGGGTCATTTCTTTGGAGATAGTCTTTCAAAAAAGTTGAATTACTTGGTCCAAGAGTTTGGAAGTTGTCAGTGCTCTGTAAAGACCATACCTCTCTTTTAGGCAGCTATGGTGGGCATACTGTTTCAGCTGTGATCTTTAGAAGCCTCTCTCTTTCTCTGCACCCTAAAGCCCTCTGCGTTTAAACTAGGGTCCCTGGACTCTCTGTAGACTCAACATTTCAGTTCTGATTAATGATTTCTTCCTTCTTCTTATGACCAAGCGCCATCTTAAAACTAATTTCTTATCACAGTTTGCTGTTTTCCTCACATGTGGGTCCCAGTCTTGATCATCTGTCCAGTGCCCCAGAAGCTCTGATGCTAGGTCCTTCTCTGAATCTCAGCTCAATTATCTAAGGCCCTGCTCTCTGCCCCCAACCTGCCCAAGAACATGAACCCCGATATGAACACCAGCACAGCACAAATGCCAATTCCAACCTCAGTGGGAGCCTTCTGCCTGGCCTTCTGATCACTGGCCCCAGACCCCCTTCATTTGGACACACCATTCCTGTCCTCCAGCCCTTTGGTCCCCAGTGGCCTGCTGCTTAGTGTCCCTGTTGCCTCAGGCCCTGCTCCACCCCCGAGGACCTCTGCACCTGGCCTATTCTAAAAGCTGAGCTCCAGCTCTCATGGTCTTTTCAAGGAGCTAAGCAGGTAATGTTTATTGTCTGTTTCTGGAAGAAGAAAGAGAAAGCGAAGGTGGAGGAGAAGGAGGAGGAAGACAAGAAAGAAGAGAAGAGAAAAGAAAGAAGGCAGAGGAGGAGAAGGACTAAAGAGGGGGTGGGGAATGAGGAACTGCATTCTACTCTTCTTGACTTGACTTTGCCCGAGTACCGCCAGCTGGTAGAACACTGAGCACTGTCATCTGCTGGAGACCAAGCCAGTTGGGCCCAAAACCCTTTGCGGAAAGCCTACATCATGAACCCATCAAGCACGTCTCTGTCACTTCTTTACATCTGTGTCCTCTCCAAACCCCAATACGCATCGACACATTTCACTGGGTGTAAACACATTCCCTCAGTGCTAGCAGCCTGTCCCCTAGGAGAAGAAATAATGACTTCTGGAGGTTTTCCCGGCTTCTCCCCTAGGAGGCCCCCATGTACCTGTGAGGGCAACCAAATGTGGCAGGCAGAGGCGGTTGGCCAAGATGATGAGCTTCATGTCATCCAGGTCGGGACTGGAGGTGAACATGCCCGTGTAGAGGTATTCCAGCACTGCCCTCATGCAGCTCTTGCTCGTGTAAGGGAATACCACCTGCAGGGGGGAGGAAGACCGGAGGCCTCAGTGAGGTCCAGCTTTTGGGAAGGAGGACCTCAGGTCTGAGAAGCTCAAAAGGCCCTGGCCCACATGGCTAGCTCCCCCAGATAGGTGGCCATCCTGCCGCTGCCCCTGCACCAGCTCAGGAAGCCTCGAAGTTATACATCCCAGAGCAAAACCCTGCATGAAGCCCATGTGCTGACAGCACCAGGAAGCAGGGCTCTGACAGCTTTTAAAAGGACCTAGAGATTCTCACTGGAGCACTTCCAAAGCCATGCTGGCTTGGAAGATGTTTAAAGGAATCCTTCCTTTTACCTGAACCCACACCCCAGCCCCTCCTGGACTGGCAGAGGGCAGTGTGAGGGGGATACGAAGGAGCAAAGCCAACACGGGCTGGCTTCTCTTGAGCCACCTGACACAGCTGCTTTGGGCCCCGGGGATCTCTTCGGAGCAGTGCTGCAACAAAAACTGCTTTCTCATCAGACACAAGTCTCCCCAGGCTGCGTGTGAATTGTCTGGAGCTTTGAGGCTGCTTCTGTGGCACCCAGAAGTGCGCAGGGCTGGCCACCCCTGGGGCTCTGGGGAGCACTCGGTCTCACACTCACAGAAGCCAGTCCCACTCATGCTTCAAGGATCAGAGACGAACTCACATTTCAATCCCTCCACTTAGCCTTCCAAAAGGGCTTTCTTCCCAGAAACGTTAAGAAATCCCTATTCTGTGTCACGGGACGCTATGGTGTTAGTCTAGTCTTTCACTCAAGTGTTTGGTGAGTTCTTACTGAGGGACCAGTGTGGATGGGATGCGGGGGTGAGGTGGGGATGACTTGGCAGAAGTAAAAGACCCAGTCCCCACACTTGAAAGAAATCCTAGACCAGTCAAGAAAACTGTGTGGACATTCCGAACCTCACACAGTTGCACAAAGTTGTACCTTCTTAACTGTGAGGCTGAGTGATGGACAATTAATGGTATAGGAGCTTAAAGAAAATGAGAAGGGGCGCCTGAGTGGTTCAGTAGGTTAAGCGTCCAACTTCGGCTCATGTCATGAGCTCGCAGTTTGTGAGTTCGAGACCCGCGTCAGCTCTCTGCTGTCAGGGCAAAGCCTGGTTCAGTTTCCCTGTCCCCCTGTCTCTCTGCCCCTCCCTTTGCTCTCTCACATGTGCATTCTCTCTCAAATATAAAAAATAAACTTAAAAAAAACAGCGATGGATTCATTTTAGGACACACAGAATTTTTTCCAATTGGTTCACATGGGTTAGGGGAAAGCCAGATAACAATGTATAGAGCCAAGGAACTGGAAGTCTTGAAGTCCAAACCTCTCCTTTCTACTTAACATAACTTTATACCAGACACTTAACTTCTCAAGGGCCTTACTTTCCCTATAAAGTGGGAACACTCTGCCATGTGTAAGAGGTGTGTGTGAAGTGATATCGATGATGTATCAAAAGTGCTTTCTAAACCATACAGTGAAAATGTTACTATAATTCCCCAATATATCATAAAATCCTTGCCTATGGGAATCACCTCATCATAAACCTCTGGCATAGCAGATGCCTCAGGTATGAAGTGTGTAGGTCTCGCTCTCCCTCCCACCCATTCCCATCCTAGCCTTACCTCCCTGGTGGAACTCTCCACAAATGGCCCCCCAAACATGGCAGCCATCCAGTCACAGCTGGAAATCAACAGGGGCTTATGGGCGCTGATGGTGCCATCATCCAGGATGAAAGTTACATCTGTCCAGGAGAAGAGGCATCATATGAGGATGTGGCAAAAGAATGTGGGACAACCAACCCCAAAGACTGACACTGTGCCCAGATAACCCACTTCCTTCCAAAGCAACAGCTGTAGAGTGCTACATGACCAGGCTCTCAGTTTTGGGGTACTAGGCTTTCAGGAGCAGAGCCAACATATCTCCAGGACATCAGCAGATAACTCAGGATGCTAATCAGACCAACCTGGACTCTTAAGAAGGCTACCTGGAGGGAACTCCCCTGCCTTCAGGCAGTGGGTTCCTAAGTACAATCCATACCTGAAAAGGTGCCCTTTGCCAAGCATTCCTTAACCCGGTTGGTCCGACGGACATGGAAGGCCTTAGTGATCTCTTGGTTCATGAAGGCCTCATTGTTGAGAATGTTGGCCACCATCATGCGTAGATCAAAGACCTCAAGCAGTTCAGCAATGTGGGCGATGTGCATGAGGTCCCGCTCATTCTCGTCCAGCTCCCCAGTGTATAGGTACTTGAGAACAGCCCGGAAGGGCCCCGGCTGGATGGAGTTGTCCATTTTTACCACCACCATCAGCCGTGATTTGTAGGTCAGAGGATCCTCTGCCATCTCTTCCTGGATGCTCACAAAAGCTCGGCTCCAGGAAGACAGTACTCGACCCCTCCCTGGCAGATACCCTGTTCCATTGCCCCGTAAGATCCCATCACTGGTTGAGGCACGGAGCCCAGCAGGACCCGAGCCCCCACTCTCCTCCACACTCTCGCACACATCAAAGCTGGCCGCCCGAAGCAGGAAGTCCCGGCCATGGTGGTGGTGGTGGTGATGATGGTGGTGATCAGGGTGACCCCGGTGGTCCTCTGGGCGAGGGCCCCCTGGCCCTGAGGGGCCCCCCAGCTCCCCCTCACTCAGGTCCATGAGGAACAGGTCGTAGAACTTGGAGGAGGAAGTGGAGAGGTAGATCTTGTGGGCAAAGATGCGCACCCGCTCCTGCAGCACCAGTATGACATCCGCGCACAGCGGGTCCTCCAGGAGGTGGGCGGGGCACTCCTCGCTGCTGGAGGGGGGATCTGGCACCACGATGATGGGGGGAGGCGGCTTGGGAGGCAAGAAGGGCGCCTGCAGCAGAGGCCGCTGCACATTGCGGAGGTGAGATTTCCAGAACTGCAGGTGCCGGCGGGAGATGAGCGCTGCACGGATGGCGTTGTCAAAGACATCCTTGATGCCGAACTGGGCCACCACACTGGTCTCGTAGTAGGGGATGCCCAGCTCCTTAGCTACCTCTCGACCCTTCTCCGGGGGAAGGATCTCATTGGGCTTGATGGGCCTGGTAGATTCAAGAAGGAAAACTCAACATGTTGATGAGGGAAGAGGGGAGGGGAGAGGCAGGGAGAGACAGCTCTCCAGAGCCTGTCTGTTCTCCAAGGGACTGGAGAGTTTCTGCTCAGGACTGTCTCTGCCCCACTCCTGCCCTTTCTCCTCTGTCTAGTCAAATATTACCAGTCTTTCAAGGCCCATTCCAATCCCCTCTTCTGGCAGAAAGGCTTCTTTATTTCTGCCCCGCCCCCAGCCCTAAGACCTCCAGCAATGAGCATGCAATGCTCCACATTGGTTTTTAACATGTTCATATATCAAGTTCATCTCCCAGCATGATTATAAGTCCCTTTCACGCAAAGATACCTCTTTTTTTCCCTTCTCTCCCATAGTGCTTAGCCCAGTATTGCCCACACAAGGTCTAATAGATGAATGAATGAATGAATAAATGGGAACTCTTTCTGGCCCTCTGTATGGCTTGCTTCAAATGAAGGGTAAGGTGTGAGGCTGAGTGGATTCCTTCAGGGAGCCATGGAGATGCTCCCCCTCCTCCATCAACCTCCTTCCCTTCCCTGGGCACCAACAGCCCTTACCTAGCCAAGGGTCGTCTGGCCCTATTGACAGCCTCCAGGTCAGCATAGCGCAGGTCCAGCTGGCAGCCCACCAAGATGACAGGTGCTCGGGGGCAGAAGTGCTTGATTTCTGGGTACCACATGGTCTTGACATGGTGGAGGGAATTGGGGTTGGCAATGGAGAAGCACAGAACCACCACATCGGATCTGGGGGTGGGAGAGTGAGGTTATGGGCAGAGAAAGCTAGTGGTGGAATAAGGGAGAGCACGCACACACTCCCCACCCTATGCAACAGTCCCACATCTGTCCTCTGTATCTGCTCACATGACTTTACACAGAATGTATAATAACAGCACCTCTAGTTTAGCATTTTAGACCTTTCAGACGCCCTCGTTTTGACCTCACAGTTATCTTACAGTTTAGGAAGTACTATTTCACAAACCACGGCTGAGAAAATAATTTTAGAACAGTTCCCCTAATTGCTCATAGTCACAGAGCCGATAGGTAGCAAGGCTCAAAGTCCTACCTGGCCTCCTGACTCCAAACCCAGCTCCTTCCACTGCCCCGGGCTGCCTCTGCTGTGAGGATCTGCCATGCTGTTTTCTCTGCTCTCTCCTCCCAGCTTAAATTTCCCAGCATTGCTCCTTCCTCGGGAAAGCAGAGAAAACCTACCCACCTGGCTCCCTGCAGGCAACCAGAGGCCTGACCTACCTCCCATAAGCAAAGCGGCGGTCTTTGTGGTGGTCTCCAAAAGTGTCCCAGAGGCGGAGGGAGACACTGACATCATCTACCACATCTCTGGAGCGTTCCAGCACCTGTGGGGTGGGCCGGGGGAGAGGAGTGGGAAGCGAGGGCAGTAGTTCTAGGGGCCTCCACAGGTCAACTCGGGCTGGGGCCAGCTCATCCCTGAGGGTCCCATATGGCATGGGGGTGGAGGGACAGAGTCAGTACCTACGTCTGTGTGCCCTGCCCGACACTCTGTCCAGGGGCCATCTCTGCAGAGTCAACGGCAAGAGCGGCCTCTAAGCTGGCCAGATGGAAAGAGACTAAAGGGCACACTGTTATGGTGTGGAAGGGAGCTCAGGGAGCCTGCCCTGTTTCTAGCTTCACCCGCAAGTTGAAAGCCTCTGATTTTGGTATTGGCCAACAGCTTCTCTGTTCCTCTCTGCCCTCTGCTCTCCAACGCCTCCCTCCCCTCAGCGCTCCCCATTACTGGGGGCTGTGATTGCAAAAGACGCAGTGCTCCAGGCAAAGCGTGGGTCTCAGGCACCAGCTGGGCCACGCAAACCCCAGATAGTTAAGGATCCCTCCCCCGGGGTGGGCTCACCTCAGACCTTTCTCCGGGGGCTCCTTCCTCTTCTGCTGCTACCCCATCCCCGGGAGCCTCCGTGAGCTCAGCACAGGCCCAGCTGAGTTTGGAGACACCGAGCTATGGTTTGGGAAGAAGCCCAGATTCGCAGGGTGGGACCCCCAGCCAAGTGGCCTTACAGCCTTACCTCCTGGCACACCCGATACTGGTCGATGGCCCAAACCGTGGGCACATGGGTGGCGAGCAGCTGGTACTGGGTGAGCGTGGCATTGCAGGCCCGGGCACAGATGAGCCTGGTCTTGCCCACCGCGTTGTCTCCCACCACAACGCACTTGATGGTCTCTACGTTTGGCCTTTCATAATCCATGTCAGAATCCATTAATTGGGACCTGAAGAGGAGGAGCACAGTGGTCAAGGTGGCTCCACACACCAGCTCCCTGAGGGCCAGGGCCAGTGGCTCTCCTCAGCCGGGACCAGCCCCTTTGCCAGCATTTGCCCAGAGATGGGCAATAGTTCCATGGGGCCTAAGAAGCTGGGGGCCCATTCAGGCTGAGAGGAGCAGTTCCGGCCGTGTGAACCACTTGTCTGCCTCCTGTTGCCACCACCCTCCTGCTGGGCTCCTGGCCGGGAGAGACCTGTGAGAGAACCCTAGGCAGACCTGCCTTGGGCCTGTCCCCACTCTCCCAGGAAGAGGAAAGTCTGCCTGGGAAGCTCACTCATCATCCGCTCTCCTCCTCTGGGCAGCAGAACAACAAACAGCTGAGAAAAGCAGAGTTCGGGCCAGGTTCCCACCGCTTCCCAGCATGGCTAAGGGTAGGGCCACTTTAAAATTTAATGGACTTATCAGAGCTGGGTGGCAGCTCTCCTGGCCTCCACCTTTGCCTCTCTCCCTCCCCGGTGGGAAATTTTCAAACATTGTCTATGGCTCCCCTCCAACGCTATCCCCCAGCCCCTTTCAGGGAGAGGCCAGCGGTTTTCTTCCCAGTCTCTCTGGGCTGGAGAGGTTCTGGATGCACCCGAGCAGCCCATGGGCCTCCCCTCTCCTGTTCTGGGCCTGTCCTGTTGCCTGGATGGCTCACGGGGCTACAGGCCCAGTTTTGAGATGGCAGAGGGGATAAACATGGGCCTGTGACTATGCACTCGATGGCCAGGGGCCTGGCCACCCTACTCAGGCATACACCTGCAGGCAGCCTCAGGGAGAGGAATATATGCGCCTTTCCACCTTCCCCATTCCTAGGGAGGAGGGTTTTCAGGCTGAAAGCCTCCAGACAACTGGCTCTCCCGGAAGGTGCTCGCTCAGTTGGCTGCATGGGTGATGGGGCTGCTAGACGAAGCAGAGGGCCAGAAACTTGGGCCTGAATTTCCAGGCAAATGCTTGCCTCAGTTTCCTTCTGTGTTGGGCACAGAGGGAGCGCTTATCCACCCAGAGAGACGGATGGCTCAAATGAACAAACAGAGTGCCCTTCTGTAGTTGAAGTGTCATGTTGGGGCTTAAAAGCTGTCCCCAGCAAAGACCCCTCAGCGTGAGGGCTTAGTGGCGCTTTGGGTGGCAGTCTCCCAGTAGCATCTACTCTCCTGAAATGGAAGAGGGGAGGGGGGTGGGGTCAGGGCAAAGCAGGCATTATTAGGAAACCCAGTTTCACCCAGGTCACTTGGCTTGCTCCTGCTCTCTGTCCCTGTGTGCACGAAGTCAGTCGGGGGTTGGAACACCGTGGAGGACTCCTTCCTAGGCCAAGGAAGGCTGAGCTCATAAGAGTCCTGGAGGCAGTCCAGGTGCCCTCACTGCTGAGCCATCCAGCAAGAGGGCAAGGCCACCAACAGCAACAAAGCAGCTCTACTCCTGCCGGGCTGTAACTGGACGCCAGCATGCAGGAATGCAGAACTGAAATATCCAAGTAACGATGGCAACTGGGATTTGCACGAGTAGATACATCTCAGCAACCTAAGCAAAAAGTGCAGCAAGGACTTTTCAATGAGACAAGCACCCCCTCCTTGGAATTTTACAAGAACTGGACTCTAATCAACAAGGGGTCTCCACGCAGTCCCTCCCGAGTCTCCAGTGCAATCCTCTGCAAGATTCCTCCTGCCCCCTCCACCCGCCTCGCCCTCCTCAGTGGGCAGCCATTATTCTAACCACCATCTTGCCTCCTCCCTACTCTCTCCTGAGCTGAGGACCAGGAACCCCACGTTGATGGTTCCTGGTCTCAAGTCAGACAACTGGGAAGGAATCACCTGGCCTGTAGTTTCTGTTCTAAAAATTGAAGGACAAAACAGACAAAATCCCAAATACAAACGTGATTAGCTGGAGGAGAGACTAAAACCCACTAGACAAAAAAACTTTCTCAGATGTAGGTTGTAATGGCATGTGGGCGTGTAAGCAGAAGGGGGCATGAGGAGGTACGGAGGAGGAGGGGGATCAGTTCTTCAATCCAGGAGCATCTGGAAGGCGAGGAAGATGCCAGAATGCCAGCAGAGCAATGCAGCTTCAAAATCAGAGTGTTTATGACTAAAATACCCCTGTACATCTCATGCACCTCTAGGGTTAAGTAGGGGACAGCCAACCAACAAGTAGGAGAGGAACAAACACTGCCATGAGTTAAGACAACAACCTGCTGGGGGCTACTCAGGCTGAACAGCCTCTCTTCATCCATTCTTCGGCTGCTCCTGCAGCCTTCCCCTGCCTGTTCTTGGACTTCCTCCTTATATTTACCATTCTCATCCACTCCACCCCTGTCCCGACTGCCGTATTGCATTTCTAGGAAACTTCATGCCTAGGAAAGGGCAAATCACTACACTTCTCTAGGCATCAGTCTGCCCTTCTGGAAAATGGGTATGAAAGCTTTGGAAGAAAGTTTCCCAAATCTTAGTGAATTCGTGGCAAGAGAGTCTGGGCAGAAAGGAGGTATTTGCCTTCTTATGTAATCTGGTATTATATAATGCTAGATTACATATCTATATATGTAATTCTATCTCTCTTTATAATACAGACTGGCCCAATTAAGCCAGCAGGCAAAACTCTTAGTTGAATCAGACCGGTCTTAAAGGAGGGTCCTGTACTGGAGAGAGCGTGCCAAAGCCACCAGTAATGTAATTTCTGCTCTAGATTATTGCTACTTTACTGTATCATTGCTGATGTATGATGATACAACCCACTCAATGAGCTTCTCAATTTCCCCTTCCCTGGCACTCTCCTTCAATGACTCTAGACTTTTCTGCATTCTCATTCCTCTGAGCCTCTAGACTAACCTCCATAAATTATGGCTTCCTTGCCATTCTGCCCTGGGTATCACAACCCCCAATTCATTCCTCTCCTTCAGTGATCCCAGAATACACAGATCCTCCCTCCTCATCCTGTCCCATGATCCCTGTCCCCCTCTCCACAAACAGCCTCCTGTCCACTGTTCTCCCAGCTTCTTGTGCTCAGGCCAGGCCAAAAGGCAAGGTGTGCTTAAATTAGCTACAACCCTCAGTGGCTCCCAGTCCCACCCCCAAACCCCTACACACACTCTTTACAGAGCCCAGAAAAGCCCCCCTTTCCCTCCCACACCTGATAGGAGGCTTGTTCATCTGTGGCTGCCCTAGTCTGGTTGTCAAGGAAACGACAGAATCTCCCTGGGAGCCTGGCTGTCTCCTAGCAACCAATATCCCACATCCTGCATCTTACAAAATGCAAAAGAGAGGAATATCCTGAAAATGAAGGTAAAAATCGAAGAGGATGGATAGGAAGGGACAATCGGGAAGAGAAGACCAGAGAGGATGGCCTTGGAATTAAAGGAGGCTGCCAGTGGGTTGCTGACATTGTAATATTGGGGAAGGTGGGGAGATGAATCCTTCCTGCAGATCCAATGGACAGCAAGGCTCAAAGGGATCCTGAATGATCATATTAACAAAAAATGCAAACCTAAACACATAAAAAAAAAGCCTTCTCAGACATCAACAAACAATGCTAAGCATCTCTCCCATAGTTTGCCAGAACTCTGATGCACAGACTGCAATGGAGTTGGGTTGAAAGAAACATCTCCGGAACGGCTAGTAAACCATCCAAAATTCCATTGGTTTTTAACAGAAACATTTCCACCACTCTGGACCTTTTTTTCCTGACACACTGCTCTGCACACACACACGAGATAAAAATAATTTATTTTAAAAATGGGGAGAGGGAAAGGCCACGACACGCCAAGGCAATCAAGTCATCTTCCTTTCCCTAGAAAAACCCAGAAGAGGTTAGTCTCCCGACCTCCCCCTTTCCGCCCCCCGCCACCCGAGACCCCAGCAGCTAAAGCTATACCGAAGGTGAGAAGGGGAGCCAAGGGGATGTGAGAAGGAAAGCAGATAGGGCCGGGGAGGGCACAGGACGGAAAAGCGGCGCGTTTCCAGGCAGCCTGCAACCCGGCCATAATAGACATTAATCATTTACTTACACCACTACATGTGACGGGGTAATTTCTAGTGTAAGGAACACATCTCTTCCTGCTAAACACGCTCATTTTAGTGAAATGTCTGGGGTCACTCCGCGCGTGCAAGTTAGGACGATGCCAGCGCCGCCGCGCTGCTGCTGCTGCTGCTGCTGCCGCTGCTGCTGCTGCCGCTGCTACAGGCTCTGGGCCCGGGTCGAGCTAGATCAGAAACTCTGACAGAGCAGCCCAGGCCGGACGGCGGGCCGGGAGCGGCCGCGCGCGCGGTACTGCAGCCATTGCCTCTTCCGGATCAGCATCTCCCCGCGCCCCGGGCGCCCAATGTCATGGAGGCGCGCCGGAGTGGGCTGCGCGCTGCCGCTCCGACCTCCGACGGCAGGGCCGCACCGCGGCCGCAGGTCCTCTGGCTGCGGAGGCTGGAAGCAACGCGCAGTTGAGGAGGAGAGGGGCGAGGCTGCCGCCGCTACGCGCCCGGCCCGCTCAGGAGGCGCGGCCGCGAAGACGCCTAGCGCTGCAGTCCTGGGGACCGCTCTCGACCTCCTTTTTTCATTCACAAAAAAAGGAAAGGGGAAAAAAAAAAGAAAGGGAGGAAGAGAAGGGGGAAAAAAATCGCACCCAGGGCGACTGCCGTGACAGGCTCCGCCCACCACTGACCTCGGTTGGTGGAAAGGAGCCTGGGGCGGGGAAGGGGCGGGGAAATAAGGGGATTGGGTGCCCGGCGGCCCCGCCCCCGTCCCCGCCCCGCTGTGCCGCTCACTCGTTCCTGCCCCCCCCTTCCCCCGCCCGGAGGCATGCGGCTTGGGGCGGGGGGTGGGGGGCGGGTCTCGGCGCACCCCCGGTGGAGGTCTCCTCACTCTACCTGGCAAGACACAATACCTCGCGGGACTTCTACGGGGTTTTCCCCTTTCTTCCGGAGGCTGAAAAAGGACTGAGACGCATCTTAGCCCTGGAAGGGATTCGAGTTAGGGGAGGGGAACTTGACATATTTTCCTTGTCCCTTAAACCCAGGTCGCCACCCCTTGCCCCTGGGGAAAGGAACGCAGCGTTTCCGTACAGGCCCTCCTCTGGCTTGAGAGTTTTCCTGGCACTTGAGGGCCTTCGTCCCTTGATCACCACCCGTGCAGCTACAGCTTGTGCCTCCGACTGCCGTGGCCGATGAGTTTTAGAGTGGGTCGCTGTATCGCCTGTATCTTTTCCGGTCTAGGTCTTCTCCCTCTCTTCAGCAGTCTCTGCTTCCATCCCACCCGCATACTATTGGCACCTAGAGTTTACCAGTATCTTCTGACCTCTTAAAATAAATGCCACGAAGACACTAGCCCCAGAGACCAGGACCTAAGACACCTTTGAGTTCTCTGTCTTGATTTACTCCTCTGCAAAACAAGGTGGTTATAAAGGATGAAATCTGTAATATATGAGCAGTCCCCAAAGGACGTTTCCATGTTCAAGGCTAGTTTGAGTACCATGATCCTGACTACTGGTAATTACAGCAGCTAGCTCAGTCCAGTTTGATCTATATTGTCATTACCTCTGGACAATTTTTAAAGTTGAGACTGACATGCCTCCCACCTAACCCCCTCCAACTTGTGCTCTGAGAAGGCAAATCCGATTTAATACTAGTTTATGCGAAATATGATTAGGAAGAGAAATCCATTGCCAAAAAAAAAAAAAAAAGCCAAATAAAAAAGAAATTTTGGATTCTCTGAAGCATGCTTTCCATCTATGAGTGCATATAACTGGAAGTTGCCCATTAAGGTATTTGTGATAAATATGCTTTCTGGCTTGGTCCATGTTCAGGGAGTGCCTGATTGGTGGAGAATGTCCCCCCTTCTGAATCCACCCAGATCTGGAAAAGAGGATTAGGATGACTGAGAGTGCCGCTTTACCCCTTTCATGAGGATTCAGTCTTCATAAGAATGGAAAGTACTGATTTGAATACATGCATCAGAAAGAAACTTAGCCATGTACAGTGTGTTCTTCCTCCATATTTGGCATCAAAGAGCCTCAGCCCATTCTCTGTGTGCTCGAGGTCACTGCCCCAAAGAACAGCCTAGCATGACATCTCTGTGTGGGCACCACAGAGGCCACAGCCTCCCCCACTGACACCCAGCTACAGAGCACCAGCCTGTTGGCTTCATGTTTCACATGAAGGCACACAGGCAAACAGAACTGCCCTCTACTCAAAACCACAGGGCTCCTGGGCCTGCCTCTATGGACCCAATGCCCCCTCCCTCTCTGAGAAAAGAGCCAACTGAGCCCACCAACCTCACTGTCCAATGGTCCGCCCTGTGGGCTCAAAGGTGTAAGGTTGGCCACATGAAGTTGTACCCCCTGATCCCGTTTGGCAAACTGCCTCAGACAGAGCCAGGGTCTCCACTGAGGGAGAACAACTTAATTCTCAGTCCTGCTTTTTGCACACATCCTCTTTCTCAGCTTTTCTTCAAAATCAGAGTTCTTCCTGATAGCATCACCTGCTCAGGCATTCCCAGTCAGAGCCTCCTCCGACATCTCTTCCCTCACCAAAGCCCTCCTGTGACTCTTCCTTCCCAGTGACATAAACCCCTTGAGCCTGTCCCCCAAAGACACCCCCTCCAACTATCCCCATAAGCCCCCTCCTCAAGGGCATCACGAGCCACCATTTTCTGAAGCTTGTGAGCAGGAGGCCCAGTCTGGGGAGAACACTGTCCTTCCTGGTTCTCAAGGAGGCATCCATGCAGCAGGCTGTCAGCCAGCACCACAAGCCCTCCTCTCTGTGTGGCTCTGAAGGTGCACCCTCAGTACCAACCCAAACTCTGCAGACCCTGCTTGGTGCACCCTCCTCCAATCTGCACATTGCATTTGTGTCACAGACAGCTTCAGCCTTTCTATGGTTTGCAGGCTGCTAATCTTTCTTCTCTCTACCTTCTCCTGGAATACTCAAGCCTCTGTGAAGCCCACCCCACAGGCCTTCTGACATAAAACTCTGCCCCTCTCCCCAGCCGTGTGCAGCCTGGGGCACATAGCATTGCCATCCTGTGTTTGCAACCAGCCGAGAGCAAAAGTAGAGGCATCATGCAGAGCCCAGGCAGGGTGAATGAACAAAATCTAGAAAGTCTAGCTTCTCAGGGCGCCTGGGTGGCTCAGTCAGTTGAGTGTCTGACTTTGGCTCAGGTCATGATCTCACAGTTTGTGAATTTGAGTCCCACGTCGGGCTCTGCACTGACAGCTCAGAGCCTGGAACCTGCTTCGGATTCTGTGTCTCCCTCTCACTGCCCTTCCCATGCTCATGGTCTGTCTCTCTGTCTCTCTCAAAAATAAACATTAAAAAATTAATTTTAAAGCTGTCTAGAGTCTTTCATCCTCCTTGGCCAGGGCTCAGGGGGCACAACCAGGTATTTTACAAGAGACAGAACCCTTCTGGACCTTTGTTCAAACAGTTCTCTGGGCCTGAACACTGTTCTTCCCATCCCTCCACCTGGATAATGCTTACTCATCCTTCAAGCCTCAGCTTGGATGTCACTTCTTGCAGGAAGTCCACCATGAACACCTTCTGCAAAGTCTGCAAGGTTCCCTGCCCTTCTTCTGTGCTCCACTAATAATACCAATCACACTACACTATCACTGGGTTTCTCTCTTTCCTTCACAGTACTGAGAACTGTTTAGAGAAGCGACCATGCTTTTTCAAGAGTTTCCTTCTTGCTGGTCTGGCAACTCGTATGTAATAGGAGCTCAATAAATGCTTGATGGATGAATGAATTTTTGGGTGAGGAACTTGATGAGGAGGGATTTGACACCACCCAATGGCTACTCACGTGCTGTCCAGAGAGGTCTTCCACAGGTTGTACCGGCCTTTTCTTTGGGTCACCATTGCTCTGTGCTCCCTCCAACCTCCTGGCTGGGCTGGACAGAAGTGAATGAGGCAGGCCAGGGGAAGACTGTGATAGAAGGAATAAACAGCTTCGAGTTACCCAAAGAGATGCCCAGGTCAGTTAGCCCAAACAGAGGGTCTACTCAGGGTGAAGGTGTGGCTCCTTCTGTTTAGGCCAACTGGACTGAGACACTCAGCCTGAGGCCAAGACTGAGGCCACTCCAGGGAATCAAGAGGCTCCTTGAGGGACAAGAACTGGGTTCATGGTCCATCTCATGCTGCACATCCTGAACTGGTTTGGTAATTTGAAAAGAGCAGTTCGTTGTCCATCAGGAGGTTTGGATTCTGTCCTCACACAGCTATATGACATTAGACAATTTCCTCTCCTCTCCGATCCTGTTCTCTCATGTACAAGGGTTGCAGCACATTCATCCAGCAATGATATCTAATAAGGGTTCTTAGCATGGAAGGCCTATATTTTATTAGCCATTCTTTTTACTGAAGAAGCTGCTGACCCAAATGCGGTTCAGTGGAATATCAGCTGATGCCACCAAGGCTGAGAATGGAAGAGGGAAATACTTGGGGGCGGAGGGGGAAGGGATTAGAGACCTCATAAGAGGCAGAGATTCCCACCTTCAGCTTCCTTAAATGGTCAGTGACAATCTTGGGACCAGTTTAAAGAAGCCAATGAAAATTCTAGGATTTTAGGAGAGAGAGGGTATAATCTAGGAAGGGCTTGGAGAGACCAGTTGGATACCTCTGGAAGCAGTTGGCACTATGTTGTTAAAGGGCAATGGACAGACATCTCTGTGACAGCCCTCCCAGGACAGGGGACAATACGGTAGAAGAAAGCTAAGGCAAGAAGAAGTTCCCCCACCCCCAAGCCCAGTATGGGCAGGGATGTGGACAATAGGATCCCCAAGAGCCCCAAGTAGAAAGAAACCAAAGTAGAGGAGCAGCCACTGCAGTAATTGGTGCCAACCGTGGTTCTAGTCTTCCCTTTGCCAGGAATTGATTGGCTGTGTGACTTCGGGCAAGGAACCTAATCTCTCTGGTCTTCCATTGGGATAATATTACCTGCCAGACAGGGGATGGCCAGAGGATCTTCTCATGGCCCCTTACAGGTCTGAGATCAGACATTTTGTGATCCCTCTAACTCTTCCTTCATTTCTGCTTGGTCCCCCTCACAGACTTATGCTCAGTATCCCTGTGTAAAAGGGGACTTGGGAGGTGGGTGGGAGATGGGCTAGGTGGGTGATGGGGATTAAGGAGAGCATTTGTTGTGATGAGCACTGGGTGTTTTATGTAAGTGGTGAATCACTGAATTCTACTTCTGAAGCCAATATTGGGTTGTATGTTAACCAAAATTTAAATGAGAGAGAGAGGGAGGGAATGGAAGGGAGGAGAGGGGAAGGCTAGGCAAGGCAAGGCAAGGGAATAGGCAGGACTCAACTCCCATTTGTGTCTGTGCTACCTAGGTCCCCTATGGCGAGCAGACAGCACAGAGGGTGTAGAATTATGACAGTCTAACCTATCAGGGTTGGAGAGTCCCTGCCTTCCTTGGCCCTGGTGCCCAATGGGTCTCCTGAGAAAATGGACAAGCAGGTGATACAGTGAAAGGAACATAAGCGAGAATTCTGCTTGGGATCTTCAAAGCACAGCTGGTCCCTTGCAACCTTCCTACACCACACTGTGTGGGTGCTGGTGGGGCTGCTCAAACCAGGAGCTGAAGAATCCACTTGCAGTCTGGCCTGGCCAGGCTGCAGCCAGCCCCTGCTGGCAGACAGCTGAGCATGTAGACCCCTCTGCCCACTCACCCAGGCCCCTCCACCTAGCCCTGCCTCCTAGGAAGCCAGAGCTGGCCGAGGCCTCCATACAGCATACACTGCAGCTTTGACGCAGCTCTTCTCTCAGCAGAGAAACTTGAGTGCTTTTTGGCTTACATGCTTTAAGAGCTGCAAATACTACCACCGCTAATACCATGGCATGATCCACCCCAAGTCTCCTGGGGTGTTGATTTCTCAGGACAGTACACCAGAAGCCACCACTAGGTAGGCCTCCAGGAAAAAGAAGCTACGTGGTGTTATTAGTGCCCTGTTCTACAGGCAGAAAAGTTAGAAGTGGGGGGCAAAAGTGCACCCCCTAGCCAGTGCATCCAAGGCCCAGGATCCTTCATTTCAAACAGGCAGCAGATCTTCTAAGAGAGAACAGGCTCATTCCTGGAGCCCCGCAGAGCTGCAAGTGAGAAGCTCTGAGGAGGCTGATCACCCCAAAATAGACTTGTTTCTTTTCACAACTTTTTCATGAGGCATTGGCATCTCTTGCAAGCATGGAAAAAAAATAGCCTGAACTGTTAACAAATAAAGATTATAAAAAGCCCCAACTGTTCCCCATGGGTTTCCATGTGGCTGCAGTGTTCTAGAGGGGGCAGGGAGGAGGCCGAGAGGGAGGCGAGGGGAGATGTGCGTCCAGGAGCCCCTATCTCCTTTCCTCTGACCCACTTTTCTCCCTGGGTAGCTGGTTCTGCTAGCGCTCGGAGGGCTAACAATCCATGTGAGAGATGGGAAATATTTTGTCGACCCGCAGAGGCCGTCCACTGTGCGTGTGTATTATTGTTTACTGCTTCCAGATAAAAGAATGCATGGCATGGAACAGGGAATCTTAAAAACTAAGAAGAGGACAGGGTTTGTTTAGTAAACACTTAGAGGGCTCAGTGTTCTTGTCAAGGTCATCTTAGTCTGAACTTGGACCCCACCTTGGGCACTGCTGCATGTCAGTAACCAGACATGAGTTTGGGGCTATAGCTGCTTTTGACCCAGGTTAAAGGATTGTGTGGGGTTTCCCCCGAAGGGACGTGGCCCTTTTCCACACTCTGGGTTCCGCTTGTAAAAGGCTCAAGGCCAGACCTTGCAGAGCACCCTCTGCCCCAGCCCTGGAGCCTTCTCTGTACTTGGACCTCCAACAACACAAGAAAGGAAATGGTGTACAAAGCACTGGAGTGGAGTCTGGAACTGGGTCCCCATCCCTCGGGGTTCTCAGGAAAATCAGTAGTTGACCTGGATGAGATCTAAGGAGCCTCTGGCCCTGACTTTCTATAACTGGAGGAAGAGAATTCCCCCAGCTCCCAAAGCTTCATGTCCTCCACAGAGTCTGGGATCGGCCAAAGACCCACCCTATCCACCGTTAAGGCTTCCTTTCTCTTCTCCTTTCCTCCTTACCTCTCGTTCTTCCTTTCCTTTGCCTCCCCTATTCTTCCCTCTCCTTTCCCCCACCTTTGTAGAGATTTCTATAAAAATATCCACACATGGCTCTGGCTAGGCCAAAGAGAGGAGGACAGCCAGCTGGCAAACAGGTGGCACACCAGGGACCTTCATGGGCATTATTCAATTTTGGATGACTCCCCAGAGCAGGTACCTGGGGAACCTGGGCAGAACTTTCCCGAGGTGGTGACAGTGGTGAGGGACCAATGGGGCAATTGCACTGTCTCTGGACTTCTCTGGACCCAAAAGTCCTCTGCGGCTCCCACCAGCCAGAGTTAATAGTCAGCTACCCTGGGAAATTGCAGCCCCTCCCAGGGTCATGGTTGAAGAAAGGGGTGGCTGAGTACAGAGTCCAGTGCCACTGTTCTTGGCCAAAGCATTGTTCTACAAGGCATGGCCATTCCTAGTTTATTAGACCCTCGAGGGCAAGACACGAAGTGAGGTGGGGTGGGGCTAACACAGAGACAGAGGGTGAAGGAGCTGGTGCTCAGAGTTGGAAGCTTCCCACAGAAGCTTCAGTTCTTCAGATAACCTGTGGTACTGGTTTCTGGACAGATGGGAGGGCGCGTTGCGTTGCTGTTATGCAGCCCCCTGGAAACACAGTCTAGGGCACCTTAAAGGGCACTGAATGCATGCCTCAACTTGGGCTGGTAGTTTGGACAGTTCATCCCTGCTTATGATGCCTTTCTCCCAACCCACCTTCTTCATTCTCCTAGAGGACATGTTCTAAGAGCTGTCTGGGAGCTTGAACTGTAGGGGGAATCCTGGGGCTGGAGGCAGCCCCAAAAGGAGACTCTTACACTGCCATCTCCACACCCCGACAGGAAAACCTTTAAGGTGGCCAAGCGGCTTTAGCAGACCTTGGCTCACAGCTGCTCCAACCGCCATCTTGTACACGCAGAACTAAGGACCCTGGCACCATGGTCCTAGGAGGGATCAGAGTGCCAACCACACTCAGCCTCCGAAGGGCCCAGGCAGTGGCTACAGTGCAGACAGAGGTGGCATGGGCCACTAACAGCCTTGCCAGGCCGAAGGCACATGACTGGCTCGTGTAACCCAAGTTACATCGCCTACTTCCCCTGAGACTCTGGGGCAAAAACGAGGTTGTTTGCTCATGCATTCACTCATTTTTGTTCTGTTGATCACATGCATGTTAAACTCCTATGAGTGCCAGACACTGCACTAGCGATTGCGAGTACTATAAAATCATAAGGATGCCATCCCGGCCATCAAGATGCTTAAACTTAATCATAATAATCAGAATTTATCAAATGCTTATTATATGCCCAGTATTGGGCTAACATACTACTTCATTTACACTTCAAAACAATCCTCTGAGGAGGTACTATTAATGTTTACTTATTTTTGAGAGAGAGAGAGAGGAGAGAAAGAGAGAGAGAGCGCGCGCACGCGTGCAAGTGGGGGAGGGGCAGAGAGAGAGGGAGACACAGAATCTGAAGCAGGCTCCAGGCTCTGAGCTGTCAGCACAGAGCCCAATGCGGAGCTCGAACTCAAGAACTGTGAGATCATGACCTGAAAGAAAGTTAGACTGAGCCACCCAGGCATCCCATTGAGGAGGTACTATTATCCCTGCTTGGTAGATGAGGGAAACTGGAGCTTCCAGAAGTGAAATGACAAGCCACAGTTGAAAAGCAGTCAGACCAAGAGCCTCTTAGAGGAAATGGAGGTCCCTGAGCCCCCACCAACCCTGTACCCTGATTTTAGAGCATTATTATGTTGTTCTTAATTCACGGCAAAATAGTTCTTTATCTTACGGTTGGGAAACTGAGCCAAAACAGATAACAGCCATGTGCAAAGTGACCAGTGTACGATCATGTCAGGCCCCAGTACTGTGACCCTTTCCCCAGACTTTGTCTCTGTGGGCTTCTGTTTACTCGCATATGAGACCAGGTGGCTCTGATGGATGATCCCCACGGTTTTGAGATTCTTTCTGACTGTGCGATGTTATTATGTGACATGTTTTCTGCCATTGGAGGATCGCTGTAGGGAGACAGAAGGCAGAGAAGCAGGAATGGACCAGTGAGACTTGCCTCAGAGCCCTCCCACAGCCCACATTCACCCCGCGACCATTGCCCCAGAGAGAGTCAAGAATGTTTCATGCCTCAAGGCATGGGCTTTTAACTCAGTTGATGAAATATATATATATTTCATATATGTCAGAGAAACTGACCAGTTTTCACAGCTGGAGATAAAGACCTATGCCCTAGAAGTGAAGGCACAAGGAGGAGACATAAAATTAGAGCCCAGGACAAAGGTCACCTGTAAACAGGGGCAGCTGGAGCCTCAGATGGTCACTCACACAGCCCTCCGCAGCTGGGCTGACTACTCATCCAGGGCTGTGCTCTTCACCTTCACTAGGGCCCACGGCCACCCACCTCTCAGCATCAGCCCCTTGTCTGAGTTACCAGCGGGAGAGCCTCAGGCCCCAAGAAGCCTCAGTCTCAGCCCTCACCTGGCTACTCCTTTGCAAGGAGGTGACAGCAGGCCAGCTGGGGGATCTCTGCTGCCCTGGAAGGCATTCCTTATGCCAGCCTGAGTACTTGGCCAGGTGTGACAAGAAAGAAGAGCCAAACTGGGCTGGCGCGGGCAAGAGAGAGCAAGGATTAGAGTTAGGGGTGCTGCTCCATTTCCTTTTGGAGAAATGGATCCCACTGCCTAAAG
>NC_043700.1:42020086-42121842 GCF_006229205.1 Suricata suricatta | reverse complement strand
CCGCCCCCGCCACAAACTTTCTGCCTTGGAACGGCTGCCCTGGGCTGCTGGGCTACAGCCAAGAGGCTGCTACAGCCTGATAGTTAAGACACCTGATTCCTTAACCCACCTTCCCCCTGCCTTCACATCTCCCTCCTTCGGAGGAGATGCCATTCTGAGAACTGCTGTTGTACTGAGTTCTGGAAGGGACCACGTGAGGACGGGCGGAGCAGCCAGAGCTGGAGCTCCTCTCTCCCTCCCTCCCTCCATCCCCTGGAAACAGAAAAAGGACCAAGGGGCGATCTGGGGATGGTCATGAGTCATAGACTTACCTGCTGCCTTTCTTCTGGGGGCCAGCTGGCCTATCACTATTCCCTGTCCGGGAGCAGTGTCCTGGGCCAGGGCAGGGGGAGGGAATGCATGAGGAAACAATACGCAGATTTTAAGGGCTGGGATCCAAAGCCCAGCCTATGGGGAGCCAGGTAAGGGTCATGGTTACTGTATCCAGGGGTGGGACTAGCAGGCCGGCCTCCTAGTCACTTCCCTCCTCATTCAGGTCTGTGTGGAATCCAGAGATAAGCCACCTGGGCAGGAGACTCCACTCCCATCTTTGCACTGGTGAGCATTCTTGGTATCTCGGCCCAGCCCCTGACCCCCAGGGCCCTTATTTGGTCTGCCCTCAGGCTCTCATTCTGACTTCGGTCCAGGACTCTCCTCTTCCCCGGTGACTCACTTGGCTTTGGAATTTCACTCACTGTTTTTTTCTGACGCACATCCTGGGAGCCTGGCCTAAAGCCAGGGAACAGTGCTGTTGCTTCAACCCCACCGGTGATTAATTTTGGGAACCTGAGCTGGAGGCTCTATAGAGGGAAGCGAGGCTGGAGAAGCAAGATGGGAGATGGGGGTGTTTCTGGACAGTGAGCCTTTCTTCCTGCTTCTGCTCATTTGCACTCAGGTGGAAAACAAATAACAGAAATGCTATTAGCTTGTAGTAGTCAGACATACCCAGCTGGCCAGCCACAGCCCTCAAAAAGATTGAGCAACTGAGTTCGAAACCTAGACTTGCCACTGTACTTCTTGGAATCGATTTCTGGACCTCAATTTACCCTTTTGTGAGTCTTAAAGATTTGATAGCCCCTAATTTTGAACGCTAAGAACAATGGCTTTGTACTCGGTTGATAGAGCTTACATATCCCTCAAAATGGCTAGCACTCTGTTATCTACCTATTTTGACTATGATGTGAGGGGTGGGTGTTGTCTGGGATTGTGGAGAGGGCTAGGATTCATTTCTAGCTCTGCCATCACCCCTACTTGTCACCCTCAGATGCGTCAGCAAGAAAGGGAGAGGATCCCCATGGCCCCCGAAAATCTGGTGCATCCTCACTCCTCCAGAAGCTGGTTGCTTCCTCCCCGCCCCCCAGACTGTTCTCAATCTCTTACCTTCCGCAGCTGCCCAGGGCTCAAGAATCACAATCCCAGCCTGCCCCTTCCAGCTCCTCAGCTGAGAACGAAAGGGCTCTGTGCCAGTCTGATCAGCTGACCCCAGGGAGTGCACGCATGGAGCAGGGCTGGGGGACACCCTCAGTGTACTCAGGAAACAAAGCCTTCACCTCTTTGTGTAGCCCCAAAGAGTGACTGCAGTGAAAAGAACCAAGGACCGAATCAGGGGGGTTGGCTGTCAGTAAAAATGTCACCCAGGGTTCTGGGGGACACCCTTCTCCCTGCTAAGGTAAATCTTGCTGTAGGGTGCTCTAGAAAAGCATGCTTTCGGCACTACTCACCTTCTTCTTAGCTACACTGTGGCGACCATGATCATTTGGGAAGATATAAAGAAGTAAAGGGTGGGGTTAAGGAAATGAGTCTGTACCTAGATACCCATACCAATGATTAAATCAGATTTTTTAAAATTAAAAGCACTGTTAATAAGACAATACATCATGACCAGGTAAGTTTAAGAGTTTGGAATTCCAAGTCAGACTGAGTTCAAACCAAAGGAGTTTCACATACAGGTTTTGGATAGCCCATGTATTTTGTTCTATAGTCATTAATATTTTTAAATTATATAATATATATGGTGCATTAAAAATTACACATATCCAAGTTATAAAATATAATAAGGACCAAAACAACTGTGAACCCCTTACTTGACTTAAAAAGTATAACCTGACCAGGACACTGAATGGCTGAAGCCATATATGTGTGACTCCTCATTCCCGCCTCCAACCTCTCCACACGGGGACCCCTATTCTACATCTGGTGTTCAACACTTCCCTGAAGATTTAAAATATTTTCTATCATGTGGTGTGGGCATCCCTAAATAATATACTGTTTTGGTTTTCTTCTTTTTAAGCTTTGAGAAATGATACACTGCACCTCATCTTGTTGGACTTGACTTTTCTCAGCTTTATGTTACTAAGATATGGCCACCTTGATGTGTGTAGCCATGGTGCCTTTGTTTTCACCCCAGTGTAATTCCCAGGGCAATGGCATGTTATTCTCCTGTGCAGTTTTTGGCTATTATGAAAACTGCTCCTTTGAATATTCTTGTGCTTGTCCAGGTGCACATGTTCAAACATTTCTCATTGGGTAGATACCTAAAAATAGAATTGCTAGGCTATAGGGTACATGCATGCTCAACTTGACAAGATTGCACTGAAGTATTTTCCCAAGTGGCTAGAACACCTGCAGTGTAGAAGGGTTCCGGCTGCTGCTAATTCTCATCTCCACCTGATTTTTCAGATTTAAACTTCGAACTGTCTGTTGGGTGCCTAATGGTATCTCAGTAGTAATATTCTGTGTTTCTCTGATTACTAAGAAGGTCCAGTGTGTATCTTCATAGGTTTTGGTACATTTGTGTCTTCTGTGAGGTGCCTGTTCATGTCCTTTGCCCATTTTTTGACACTGTCATTTTCTTATCATCAATGATTTGTATGTGTTATTTACATAATCTGGAACTAACATTTTTTATTTATATGCAAAATATTATATATCATATATTAACATATATTTTAAGTATTATGTATTTTAATATACAAAAGCATTTCCAGTTTTTCAGCTGTATGTGTGACAAATATTTTCTCCAGGAGTGTAGCTTGTTATATGACTTTGTTTATGGTGGTTTTTGATGAACATACATTTATTTATATCACAGTTGAGTTTATAAAGTTTTCTTTCATGGGTTAGTATATTTTGTCTTAAGAAGCACTTCCTGATCCTAAGATGATAAATATAGTCTTCTATATTTTTTCTCAAACACATTAAGCTTGCCTTTCCCATTTAGATCTTTCTCTGTAATTGATATTTATCAGTGGGGTTTTTGCTAAGAAAAAAGCCTCAGTACTTTATTTTAAAAATACATCTTTGGGGCATGGAGTGGCTCAGTCAGTTAAGCATCCGACTTTGGTTCAGGTTATAATCTCACAGTTCATGAGTTCGAGCCCCTCGTGGGGCTCTGTGCTAACAGCTCAGAGCCTGGAGGCCGCTTCAGATTCTGTTTCTCCCTCTCTCTGCCCCTCCTCCGCTTGTGCTCTGTCTCTGTCTCGCTCTCAAAAACGAATTAATTAATTAAACTTTAAAGATATTTCTTTGATTCTATAGTTAACAAAGTTCATTAGCAAATAGTAATAATTACAGAAAACTTGGAAAACATGAAAAATTGAGAATTTTTTTTACCACCAATTGATACAGATATCTAACTACATAATTGGCATATAACACCATGCATAGAGCGTTATCCTCTTTTTTAAAATCTTATTTTTCCTGATTTTACAGGTTCACTGTAGAACATTTAGAAGTAGAAAATAAATAAAGAAAAACGTGTATGTGTTTCACACTCCTCTGAAATTGTTCGATGTGCCTCCCAAACACCCACCCTAGTTCTTCAGGAGCAGAGGTCTCTACTAGCAAGATCATGGCCATGACCCTTCCTGTGCAGACTCTTCAGGGGCATCTTTGGTTAGGAAGAGACTCATGTACATCCTCTGGAATAAGCATATCAGGAGGGGACCCCTGACAACCGAACAGAATTCCAAACAGGCTCATCAAATTCCCCCCAAAAATTGTGAATTGAGTTATTAAATGATAAATAAATCATGCCTCCACCAAAACCCTTTTTTCCTTAGGGTAGAAAATAAAAATATAATTATGATCACTATCACTAACACCAATTGTTTTCCTCCACATTTTACTTATACTTTACTGTGGCCAGATTATCAGCCTCAGAGTTTCAGCCTTTTGTATAGAAACTATATGAACTCTATTTCACTGGATTGGTAAAAAAGTAGTCTACACATTGGTGCAAACATGTCTACATGGTGTCCATATACCCACCATGAACGGGGCAAGGAGAGCTAGTAAGTCAAGCTAATTACTGTACTCACTAGTGTTTTTCAATGTTTGTTTGTTTGTTGAGAGAGAGATAGAGATAGAGAGAGAGAGAGAGAGAGAGAGAGAGAGAGAGAGAGAGCAAGAGCGCATGTGCACAAGCCAATGAGGGCCAGAGAGAAGGGGAGAGAAAGAATCTCAAGCAGGCTCTGCACTGTCAGCACAGAACCCCACACAGAGCTCAATTCACGAACTGTGAAATCATGACCTGAGCCAAAATCAAGAGTCGGACACATAACTGACTGAGCCACCCAGGGACCATGGTGGTACTCACTATTTCTAAACTGAGGCCGGAAGGTGCCTCACAATCCACAAGAAAAATGGTGTCTTTACCAATGGACTGGAGTCTGCACAAAATCTAGAGTCTAGTTTGTGAGGTAGTTCCACTTTGATACATCAAAAAGACTTGAGAATGAGGGAAGCAGCAGGAAGGGGCAGCGGACAGCTTGGAAGGAGATACTGGGCCAGAGTCTTCTGCCAACAGGTGGAAAGGCCAGACGACTGGGAAGAGATTTCAAAAAAGGCATTGTCATCTTGCCCAAGACCTCTCTGGGCCTGCATGATGAAAACGGAGATAAGAGCCACAAGCCAGCAGCCTCTGAGTTTTCCTGCCCATGGGTTAGGTGAAATGCTAAAAGAACAGAGCTGGGGGTCACTGGAGCAATGGAAGGCTTCTATCTTCCAGTTCTGCTGCACAAATGCTTTGGCAGGCTCAAGTGATTGACTTCTCCAACACGACAGATATCACCTTTGACTGGGCCCCTGTGGGGAGAGCCCGGTGGGGAGGGCTGGGGTTGAGAAAGTGGGCAGAAGGGTCAGTTGTACCTGCGCATGAAGTGGTACAGACCTTAGGCTTCCTGGGCTGAGCAGCATAGCGCTGCTGGGGCTGGAGCTCAGCTGACTGGGCTCAGGGCCGAGCTCAGGCCCTAAACTCCTCTGGAGAACCTGGTGCTTTCCTATGAGAGCATGCTAGCCAGAGTGTACCTACTGCTCATTCTGCAGACCCTGGAGAGCAGATGCGAATGGCTTCTGCAGCAGGTAGGAGGAGAAAAGGGCTGCACAGTTGGTACCTACCTTTTGTCCCTTTCCATCCTCGCCTCTCCTTCCCCCTTGGTGCCCCCCACCCCACAGGAAGAGCCTGCACCAGTTGCAGCTGTGAATTCTTGGCAGGGACAGTGACTGATTCAAATGAGTCTGGTTGGCAGAAGACTCAGCTCTCAAAACCAGCCTACTTGGAATAATCTCGAAAGGCCTTCTAGTGAGAAGAGCTTCTCAAGGTTTCATGGAAGCAAAGAAGAGGGTGGGGGTGGGGGTCACTGCAGCTCAGGAGGCCCCTGCTGAGCCCTGGTGGGGTCACTCACTCACCAGACCTGTGGAGCTCTCTTTCAGTCAGCTCCCCCATTAAAAGCCCTGGTCAGCACAACCAGAGTTAAAAGGATGGTCCACTTGTATCAGTGGTTGAATCAGTTCCAGTCAACAAGCATTTACTGTATTAGTTATGGCGGCACTCTTCCAGGCACTGACAATCAGCTTTTACAATAGGAAATGAGATGGTAAGGAAGAAACATATTCTCACAAGCAGACCTTTCGTGTATACTACCCTTGAATTCTGAAAAATACATTCCTAAATCTCAGAGGAAAATCAGTACATGGTTTAAAATGTGAACCATTTTTGGGCTTAAATCTCTGCAGATAAGGTATCACTCTTGGAAGAAGGAGCAGCTTAGAGAAATTCTGGGTTTTCTCTGATGACTTACGGTGGCAAGGGAAAGTGAAAAATGGGTAACGTGAACAAATGTTACATGTTTTTTTGGGGGCCACAGCTATGGGATGAGAAGCGCTGAATGCAATCAGGCAGAAACGCAAAGTTGAAATTTGGGATTTCTCAAGGATTTGGGCACGTCACACAAAGCTGTGAGCAGATTGGATTCCTTGGAATTTGAAGCTCTAATTTTAAATATCCACAGAGTTTGTTTTTTAAAAAAACTTGGTATTGGACATTAGTTCAGACTTTCACTTTGAAGCTAGCTAGGATAACAATCAAAATTGTCCTAATGAAATGATCTGACCCTTCTGCTTTTTGGAATTATTAAGGAATTTGACGATTAAATGAATTCTTATTTCTCTTCACACTGGTAAGATAAATACACATTTTTTCACTGTTCGTCCTCATAAATATTCTAATGTAACAACTGAGCATTTAAAACCTGAAGGATCTTAATTTACCAGCAAGAGTTTTAGCAAATAAAATAGGCAAAGCACACACAAATATGTTTTTAAAAAGGAAATAAATAAGGAAACAAACATTTTTTAAAGGCTTAACCTCAGTTATTTTTAAAAACAAAAATTAGTTCAATTTTTAATCTGGCAAATCAGTAAGAATTTTTTTAAATGATGATACTCAACTTCCTCACTTTATGGAAATATAAATCAGTACGACATTTCTGAAAAACAATCAGATGATATATATGAGGACCTGCTCACATCCCCCAAGTTGGTATAAAGATTATTTTAAGGCTTTTTGGGGAAAGGGAGAGAAAGCGCAGGTAGGGGAGGGGCAGAGAGGAAGAAAGAGAAGAATCCCACCAGGCTCCCCATTACCAGCACAGAGCTTGTTGTGGGGCTCAAACCTATGAACTGTGAGATCATGACCTCAATCTCAAGACCAAGAGTGGGATGCTGAACTGGCTGAGCCACACAGGTGCCCCTCAAGATTATTTTAAATAAAGATTATTTACTGCACGAGGACATTTGAGAGGCGACCGTTGCATGAAGAAGGCTTCTCAGAGCTTCCGTTATCTGACTAAAAGCAGCGAATTCTGGGAAATAAGTCTGCAGACCTATTCCCAGAATATATCAAATAAAACCTACCTGAAATCTCTTCGCTGGGGGATTTGTATGGCCCTGAAGGAGACAGAAGGAAAGGCAACTCATACCTGATAGACAAACATCATCACAAACTTTCTTATCTCTGAAAGAGATTGTTCTGAAAATCCATTGTTTTTCTTAAAAGACAAAACAAAACAAACAAAAACCAAACAACAACAAAAACATTTATTCTTCCTGTAGAACCCTTTTCTCCTCCCTCCCTTTTCCATAATAGGTTAGGTAGATAAGCCTTTAACTTTAACCATTTAACAAGCCAGCTGCTTCATTTGTTGGTTCCCATGTGCATCCCAAAAAAACCTTTTCCCCCTGGTACTCTGCCTTTTGTTGGTTTAATTTGCAGGCCTTACGAACTAAACCTAAGAAGCAAAGGGAAAGTATCTTTCCCCTCTTTTACATATATATTAAGAGGCTCAAAAGAACACATATACTTTGATCCAAGAAAACTCTAAGAACACAATCTAGGGAAATAATCAGAAGTCAAAAAAAGATTTATGTGAAGGATGATCTAGTAAAAGTCCATGTCTCCCGGTGTTTTGGTTTGTAAACACCAGTCTTCTCACTGTGTCCTCACGCAGTGAAAGGGGGAGTGGATCTCTCTGGGGTCTCTTTTAAAGAGCCCAAGTCCCATTCCCCAGGGCTCCATCTTCATGACCTAATCACCTCCCAAAGGCCTCACCTCCAAATACCCTCATCATACTGAGAATGAGGCTTCAGTCAGTTAAACTTCTGTCCTTGGCTCAGGTCATGATCTCACCGTTTGTGAGTTTGAGCCCCGAATCTGGCTCTGTGCTGACAACTCAGAGCATGGAGCCTGCTTCAGATTCTGTGTCTCCCTCTCTCTCTCTGCTCCTCCGCCCCTCAAATATAAATAAACATTAAAATTTTTAAAAAAGAGAGAGAATGAAGTTTCAACATATGAATGGAACAGGGAGAAAAACATTCAGTCTAGAGCCCTAAGTGCCCTACAACAAAAGTTTTAGAAAACTGATGACATATTCACAAGATGGAATGTTTATTGCATGGATACACACACACACACACACACACACACCACAGCATACCTGATTGTTCATCAGTGGGATTTCAACTAATAAAGAAAAATGTATACATGAGAAAAAGCATGGAAAGAGATATCACCAAATGTAAACTACTTTTTTTCTGAGTGTTGAAATGAAAGACCTTAATTTTTTCTTTCTGTATATTTTAATGTTTTCCAGATTTAAAAAATAAGTATGTTAATACCTTTTTATAGGGGATGGGGGAAGAGAAGCAAAAAAGAAAAAAATAATTATTAACCCAATTAATAAACAAATCAGTTAATGTTAAGTGAAGAAAGGTAGCACAGAAGGAAGGAAATGTTTTGCCAGGTTTTTTCCTTCAGTCAAAATGTCACACAATAAATGTGGGTTGTTTTTCATAAGACATAAACAGTATTTTAATTTCTTTATTGAATCCCATAGGGCCAGCAGTAAAAGAAAAAGTAATGTAACTCAAGTTGAAACACAAATTTACAAGCTGGCATGTTAAATAACTTGGTGCATAAACGGCTAATAAAGCAGGTGTACCATACACAGGTGTTTATCATGACACCAAATAAAGGAGATAGGAAGTTAGGCAGTTAATTGCTTACTGCAAATAGCTTGGAAACATGCTGTTCAAAGATAACAAAACAGAATAGGAAGTTAAATAAAAGATATCGTCCATGGGTGGCTTAGTTGGTTAAGTGTCTGACTGTTGACCTCAGCTTAGGTCTTGATCTCAGGGTTGAATTAGAACCCTGCATTGGGCTCTGTGCTGGGTGTGAAACCTACTTCAAAAAACTAAAAATCCAAGAAAAGATGTCATCCATAATTTCAACATCAGAATGGCAATTAGTTTCAGCTCTTCTATCTCCATGTTATTTGCTTTTTATGCATTTTTTTGCTTTCTTATCAGTCTTACGAGATACTACATTTTTTCCTGATTCTAGCCTCATGTTGTATGGTATACATAATATTTAAAAATTTTTTATTGTACATATTTGCAAACATACAGAAAATTGAAAAGAAATAGTTTAATAATTATTTATTCTCATTACCAAGATTTAACAATTGTTAACATTTTTCATGGTTTTTTTTTTTTTGTCCAAAAATTTTCAAAATAACTTGTAGATGTTGGGGAGGAACATCAAGGTCCTTCTAGCTGGACTAAGATCAAATTAACATAAGAAAGATTAACAGGAGAAGAGCCATTTCCCCCCTATATGCATGGGGGATCCACACCAACATGGAGTTTCAGAGACAGGAAGACAAAACGAGGAATATGTCACCAGAACTTGGGAGAAGGGGTCAGTGTCTGGGACTTCAAAGGGAAGAAATGTAGTTCACTGGAAGATGATAAAGAGTAAATGTTTGGTAAACAATGTTTGCAGGGGTGATGGAGGGTAGGGGTGGGGGGCACTCAGGCCTCTCAGAAACCATAAGACTCACAGGACTTTGACCAAACAGGCCTTGCTAGGTTCCTCCCTGTCTAGCACACCTGGCTCACATCATAATGCAGTTATCTATGGTGACAGCTAGTCCTCCACCGAAATTCTTTTTAGGCAGTTGAGGGGGCGGTAAAGAGCTTTTCTTGAATCTGTAGGGTTTTGATTGCTTTTAACTCAAAATCATCTTCATGCTAAAGTGGCCCATTTTAGGGAAGCTGTCCCTGGCCCCTACATAGACTTATGACAGTTACTCTGAAATATTTTAACATGCACTCCCCTGCATAAATAACCACAAAACCATCATCACCCTGAAGTAAATTAACAAAAATCTGTTCATATCATCTACTACCCAGTTGGTACTCATAGTTTCTAAATTGTCTCCAAATATATTTTACGGCTATTTTTTTTAGCCATACCTTTTTAACAGTTGCCTAATATTATCACCAGTGACACACCATGATGGAATTAACCAATTCTTCTGGAGTTAACTTGTAATTGTCAAGGAGCTTCTTTCTTTGCAAATTTGTTCTTTCAACAAGTGTTTATTGAGTAAAGTGTTGAGTGCTGGGATTATGGGGTAAAAGTCATTTTCTTGCCTTTGAGTAGCATGTGATCAGTGCAAAAGAAGCCTTTATTTCTTCACTGGAACATTTCTAAATTAGCAGAACAAGGAGAAATTGAATCAAATAGTGAGAGCTTCTACCTTGATATGTATTTTTTTCTTTGGGGAAAAAAAAAAAGTGTTCTACTGATAATGCCATATCAACAGAAACAATGCTTCTGACATTTACCCCAACTGAAAATGGCAATATCCCCTATTGGGATTTTCCCTCCCCCCTCACCATTATTTCATTGAGTAGAAAATTATATTGCCTGTTCTTGATTCCTTAACGAAGCAAAATGGATTTTTCTTCTCAAATGTCCCCATTGCCTCTATCTGGCTGTGCTTACAGGGTCCTTTCCTTTAGTCTTTTTGTCGTGGCTCCCCCACCTACAAAGCATTCCTGCCCCTGGAGATAGGAGACCTCGAAGCTGCTGCCATGGGAGAGGGAGACCCGTCTGGTGGCCCGCAGTCCTCTGCCTGCCACTATCTCTGTCTCAGCCTGCAGGAAGTGTCTTACTGCTTGCACACTCCCACTCCAGGAGCCCCTTGGGGTGATGGGGGTGGGGCAGGACAGGGACTGAAGAGAGATCAGAGGAAGGAAAGGGGCTGCCCAGCTGGAAGGACACCCTTGGATTCAAGCCTCCTCAAGCTGCCTCCCCCATTTTCTCCTACTCCCCCACTTTGCTGTGTTCTCAGAGCATCCCACATAACCCGTGTGAGGGATGAGCTTTGCCTCACCCCACCTCGGTTCCTTCTCAGGGCTGTGTCCCTGTCTGGAATGTGCTACCTATTCTCTCCTCCACCCCCAGTTTTGCCACCCCTCAAGGCCAAAAACTCAAGCTTTAAAACTTCCTTTCACTTTGGCACTTGGCTCACACCTCAGCCAACCTCAGCTGCCATAGCCTCTCTCAGTCCCTCCCCCTCCTCACCACCACCTTCCACCAGCTCTCCCAGGGGCGTGGCCTTCCCACTTCCTTCGCTGCTGCTTCCAGCCAACGGGTGGGGGGGGGGGCGGTCACCTGATCACACTGGCGGGCACAACTCAGCATCTTGAGGGGAGCCATTCGCTAACTGGATTGCAAGCGTGTGCGGGCAGAGCCCTTGCTGCACCGTACAAAGCCCAGATTCTTTCCCGGCAGCCCTGAGAGTATGCAGCATCAGCATCTGGCCAGCTGGCTAGAGACGTCCCCATCCTTGCATTCTGCCTATCAAAGGCAGACATGGTGGGGGCAGGTGGCAGCCCAGGCCCACAGCAGCTCCCTGGGGTGGGGGCTGATCTGAGGTGTGGAGGACACAGGCACACCTCCTGAAAGTGATGCATCAGTGGGACAATTGTTTGCAGATATGGGCCTGACCCTCAGGAGAGAGGAGGTGTCAGATTTGGGGGTCAGCAGCATGGAGCAGAGCTCTAGGCCCTGGAGTTGGGCCTCTGCTTCTAGGGAGGCAATAAGAGGTCCAAGGGGGAAAACAGTGGTGCAGGAGACATCCCCACTGAAGAGGGGCAAGTGGGGCACTTAGTGAGAGGATCGTGTCTGTTGTCATTTTCTCCACAGGCCCTTAAAGTGCTGGGGCCACCAAGCAGTACCTATTCCTGCACAGGGCCTGGGCTAGACGGCTCCCAGCAGCCCTTTCTCTCCCCCTGCTGGTCATGTGATTCAAATAGTGACTCGGGCAAGACAATTCCCTAAGGTAGGGCTTGATGACCAATTACAACTCCACCAGGTGCCCTTCACAGGCCCGGACTCTTCCTGGCCTAGTAGGTTCTGGGCCTGCAGGGAATCTAAATTTTTCCCTGACCACTATTGCAGTCACTAAGGTATTATCCTTTAGCAGGGCCTCAGGGAGACACAAATCAGCACTGTGAACTGGGGAGGCAGCCTGGGGCTGCACTATTTAGACTCTGAGTTTAGAACTTTCTGTAGCTTGATGCCGTGGTGAGGTCCACGGGCCACTTGAGTCTCGGCTCCAGAGCTATAGGCACCAGCTTGTCTGGTTTTCTCACCCGTGACACTAAAAAAGCACAAAGAGCAAGCAGGCCACCCTGCACCCCGCAACTTGCCTCTGCCTTGTGACTGTGCTTAATATAGGTCAAATGAAAACAGCTCCCAAAATAGACCTTCTCTGAGAAGCAGCTGCGCTTATGAAATGCTCCACAGAAAGGGAAAAGGTGTGGGTAACAGGGGAGTGTAGTCCTCCTCAGGTGTTATGTAACCTGGACCTGAAAATTGGGGCCAAATATCTGTGGAGAAGAATCCAGTGTGCCCCCGCCCTGCCCCACCCCCCAAGCCCGGGAAGCAGCCCCACCCTTACATACATCGGCAAGCTCGAAAGGAGCTGGGCAACAAGGTCACCCCTCCAAGCATCACTCTAGGGAGCTTGTCATGCACACCACAGTGGTCACATGACTCCCACCAGAGCTGGCTGGAGGCCCCAGCGTGAAGAGGTGACTCCCCAGGCAAAACTGGTGCATGGGGTGGGTTTCATCTGCCCCAAGTGCTGGGCCAGGGCTGAGTTTAGCAGGACCAGCCTGTCTCTGTTCAAGGATAGAAGACCAATAAGAAAGAGGAGAAAACCTGCTATGTCACTCCCTCCTCTTGCAGGTGCAGCCTCTCTAAGCCTCCCCCACCCGCCTCTCCCTCCTCCCTCCCCCACTGTCCTCCCAGGAGCCACCAGCAGCATGGCCCAGCACTCCCCATGGGCCTCTTTCTTTGCTTTTCCATCTTTGCCTCAGCAGAGAGGAGAGGTTTCTATAATGAAAGAATGGCACCTCTGCCATTATTCACGATGTCCATTCACTCAGGGATAATTTAGTAAGGGCTGCCTATGAAGGGAGGCAGCAGATGATCAAGACTTCCCTGAAGAAGTGACTTGAAAAGAGACAGGAAGCTGTAAAAGGGCAAGCCAGGCAGCGGAAAGAAGTCAGGAGTGTTGAGGAAGCACCTGGCAGAGCAAACAAGACACATGCAAAGGCCCAGAGGCAGTAGGGGGAGCATATCTGCAAGAGAAAGTACAACTATTGCGGTGACTGGATGACAGAAGGGCCTGAGGAGAGGTGAGGCTGACAAAGCCAATGGCCATCACCTCCTGAGGGGCCTGTGGGAAGCATGGACTTCCTCCTGACAGAACTGGAGGACTATGGAGGCAGGGGCTTCCCCAACATGGCAGCATGTTAGAAAAGCAGACTGTAGGGGGCGCTGTGTGGCTCAGTAAGTTGAGAGTCCCAGTCCCCCTTCGGCTCAGGTCATGATCTCATGGCTCAGCTCCTGAGTTTGAGCCCCACGTTGAGCTCTGTACCTACAGCTCAGAGCATTGTGTGTCTTCCTCCCTCTCTCCTTCTCTGCTCATGTTCTATCTCTCTCTCCTTCAAAAATAAAGAAACATTAAAAGAAAGAAAAAAACAGACTGTGGGCCGCACCTCAGGTCTATTGAATCAGAGGCTGTGGAGGGGGAGTCCCGCAATGTGTGCATTAACAAGCCCTTCCCCATGCCTCCCATTCATGCTCAAGCTCGAGAACCACTGAGCAAAAGGTATGGTTGCCCATTTGTGTAAGCAGCAGAGGTTGTGTCTCCAAAAAGTTTGGCTGTGAAGGAAAGAGAGAGAAGGGGGTGGTTGGGAGGCCATGGGGGTGAGAGACACTGTCTTGGTTGGTTCCCTGGAAGGCAGATGCTGAAATGAAGGTTTGCAGGCAGAGGCGGAAGCTGGCCTGCAGTGCAGAGTCACAAAGGCCTGGGCAGAGCCGTCTGGGAGCTGTGGAGCTAGGGAGGCCCTTCGGGGCTCTCCTGGAATCAGGGCAAGGTGGGGGTCGAGCCTGTACCCCTGTATTAATCATGCCTTTCGATTTGCTGGATTTTCTCCATTTTAACATCTGGCTGGTCCTAGAGAGCCCCTCCCAGGGCTAGCTAACTCCTAGAGAGAGAAAATGACCCTCCAGTGAGCATCGCTTTCATATGCAAACCAACCAATCCACCCATACCCCCAACTACCTCCTTAAAGGGACTCTTAAAGGACTCTTTCTCTCAGGGCCAGTCTCCCCCTGCCCTAATCGCCTCAGGGTCCAACACCAGATGACTAGACAGCCCTATGCCCTAGAGTCCAACAAATTAGTCAAACGAGCCAATCTTAAATCTGTTTACACTGCCTTGCATTGACTTTCCCATGGAGGCCATAGTAAAAAGCTATTGCGCACATCCCCGTCCCCCTCCCATTTCCCCCTTGCTCCCTCTGCCTCCTGATGGAAACTCGCACTTCCCCGTGTGGCCCTGCATGGCGCGCCATGGCTCCTGTTTCTAAGGATATGTGAGTATAAACTTCTTTCTTCGAGACAGTCATCTATCTGCCTGTCTGTGTGTCTTAACCACATCTTAACAACCTTATGCAGAAAGATAAGGCAAGACATTAGATTCCACTGGAGTTCTGTCGCAAGCGTTGTAGTTTTAGAAGACAGGAGACTGTAGAAGACAGGAATTCGAAGTGGTCAGGGAACGAAGACGAGGTCAGCGGATCGCCTCGGGTAGAAGGCACACGGAGCGTGGCATGTCTGGAGCAGGACCGGGACCCTTCGCCGGTGCCTGCAGGGAGCCGGCGCCCCCACCCCTCCTCGGGCTCTGTACTCCATCTACCGAAGCCGCCGATTGCTCCGCCTTGTCTCATGACCGCAGGGTATGAGGTCTGTTCGATAAGAGTTGTGTTTCTTCTTTAAAAGGAATTTTGGGGCAAAAGGGCCTTGAGAAATCATATCATTTTACACATTAGATAAATATAAGTGAGCTTGAGGTGTCAGCTCTCATGAAGGACAGGTGGCTATTTATGGAGATTCTTTTCTCTCTCCTCTTGCATCTTATACCCATCCATTCTCCTCTCTCCAATCTACTTATTGAGTGTAGCTTCTGGATTTATGATAGCAAGACGTACATTCACTTTAGGACATTTTCAAAGAAAGAAAAGGATTAAGATGCACACACAAAACCAAAACTGCAATGCTTGCTCCCCAGAAATAACCACTCCTAACTCTTTACACATTCAGAATCCAAAAGCAACCTCTGTAAAATTTTTGACTTTTTTTTGTCAAGGCTTTTTGCTTCATATTCTTCTTTTCTTTTTCTTTTCTTTCTTTCTTTCTTTTTTTCACTTACTTCATCTTCTTAAGACCATAACCTACATATGATTTTTGGAATGTTTCCCTTTTTTTCTTTTCATGACATTCATTCCATTAAATGTATCAAATACATATAAAAGCAAAAACTATTTAAAAATCAACCATAGTGTAATCTTACACCCCAGGTATCCTACTAAATAAAGTTTATGTAAAACTGGGCATCAGATTTTAGATAGTGCTTTGGAACAGGCCTGTTTTGCTTAACTTTGTGTCTATGGAGGTCTCTGTGCCCTTTGGGTCCACTCTTTCTCCGTCCTGTGATCTGTGGTGGAGGCTGACAGCAGCCCTCTGGCTTCCAGATGGGTCTGGTGAGATGAAGCCTGGAGGGAGATGAGGGGATGGAGGAAAGTGAAAGCAGGTATTTCTCTCACGCAGCATCTCTGTGGGTCACCTTGGGCTGCCGCCAGCCCCCTGTTAGAGGTCACAGCTCCTCTCCATGCAGACTTTCCTGCAGAATCTTCCTTCTGGATTCCTTTAATAGCTTCCTCCCCCAGGGCCAGGACTAGGATGGGGTGAGGCCAGGGCCTCTGGCACAAACCTGTAAGGAGGCACTCACTGTCTCTTGCACAACCCTGAGGGGGAATGTGTCCTCAAATCCTGTATCCTAAGTACCTCGAGCTTGCTCTGGTCCTCGCCCGCCCCTCCCCAGAGTCCTTGAGGTCTGGTTTGCTGTTCCTAGCCCCTGGTTACTTTACCACACACCCCTTAGGATTCCCTGGTACCCTGCCCTCCTCACCTTTGTAGGTAAGTAGCCCCTTTATTAATTCCTCCATGGTTCATCCCAAATAATTTGAGTGTGCCATAAGTTCCTCCTGGGACCCTACTATAATTGTGTGCATCTTTCCATAGCACATGCTATTTTTTACATTATTTTTAATGGTTTATTTTCTACATGAAAGACAGTCATTTAAAAAACAATCTTATTCCCTCCTTTTAGACTTATATGGTATCCAAACTATTGCTAAGACAAATAATTCTGCAGTTCCTTCAGTAAATTCTTGTTAGAATTTCTGGATTAAACTGTATAAACATTTTTAAGGCTTTCGATATTTATTATGCATCAAAATGTACCTAGTTTCAATTTACAATCTTTGTTGCCGGTGAGTAGGAACATTATTTTAGTCATGTTATTTATTTTTTTATTATAAAATGTTTTAACATTTATTTATTTTTGAGAGAGAGAGAGACAGAGTTGAGCAGGGGAGGAGCAGAGGGAGAGGGAGAAGGAGAGGGAGACACTGAATCTGAAGTAGGCTCCAGGTTCTGAGCTGTCAGCACAGAGCACAGCATGGGGCTTGAACTCACAAACCATAAGATTACGACCTGAGTAGAAGTTTGACGCTTAACTGACTGAGCCACCCAGGAGCCCCAGTCATGTTTTTTTTTTGTGATCATAACTCATTTTTCAGGGCAGTGGTACTTTATTCATATTGATTTATAGTGGTTCTTTATATATTAAGAATATTAATCTTTTGTTGTAAATATTAATATTTTGTTGTAAATATTATCTCCTAGTTTATTGCTTGATTTTCATCTTGTTTATTGGCATTAAATAATTTTATGCTTGTGTATGGGCATTCAGAAATTTCAGAGTTTTCTCTCTTAAGAGACATCCATTTCTTGCTCTTGATTTTTTTCTTTTCCTTAAATCACAGCAAGGCCTTTCTCTCTCCAATATCATATAAATATTTTATATTAGTTTTCTCCTTTTATAGTTTCACATTTCATGTTTAATGATTTGAACTGTTCAGAATTGATTTTTATATGAATAGCCAATTATCCTAGCATCTGTACTTCCCTAATTTAAATCTCAGTTTTATTAAATTTTTTAAAGGTTTTTTTAAATTTTTCAGAGAGACAGAGTGTGAGTGGGAGAGGGAGAGAGAGAGAGAGGGAGACACAGAATCCGAAGCAGGCTCCAGGCTCTGAGCTGTCAGCACAGAGCATGACACGGGGTTCAGACTCACAAACCGTGAGATCATGACCTGAGCTGAAGTCGGAGGCTTAACCTACTGAGCCACCCAGGTGCCCCATCAACTTTGTTATGTATTAAATATTTTCTCAAACTTAGATTTGCTCCTAGGCTTTCATGTCTGTCTCATGGAGCTGTTTATTCCTGTGACAGAACCACAGTGTTTTAGTTATCCTAGCTTTGCAGGAAAAAAATAAATAAGATATGCTCTTCTCCCTTCCACACCCCACTAACTTTTTTTTTCAAAAAACTTTCTTGACAATTCTGCTATATTGATTTCTTTCAAAAGAAATTTAGACTTATTCTCTAAATTTGCACTAAAAACTCATACATTTTTATTGGAATTACTTTATATCTATAAATTCATTTAAAGATAATTGATATTTTAAAAATTTCTTTTAAGTTTATTTGTTTATTTTGGGAGAGAGAGCAGGGGAGGGGCAGAGAGAAAGGGAGAGAGAGAAAATCCCAAGCAGGCTCCGCACCAGCAGCACTGAGCCCGACCAAGGACTTGAACTCACATGCCTGACCTGAGCTGAAACCAAGAGTCAGACGTTTAACCAACTGAGCCACCCTGGCTCCCCAATAATTGATATTTTAAAAATACTAAGCTATTTCAACTAGATATATAGGTATCTCTCCATTGATTGAATTTTCTTTAAACATTCCAAACTTCCTTCGTAATAAATTTTTATAATTTTCTTCACATATGTGTTGATTTAACGTAGACCTTATTTTAATATGTTTAGAAAGAGCTTCCTATTGAAGGTTGACTTAGATATAGTTGTAGTATTTTAGAGATTTTGGTTTTAATTTTAAAAACATTTATTTAGAGGCACCAGGGTGGTTCAGTTGGTTAAGCTTCAGACTCTTCATTTAGGCTCAGGTCATGATCTCAGGGTTCATGAGTTGGAGCCTCGAGTCCGGCTCTGCACTGATAGTTCAGAGCCTGCTTGGGATTCCCTCTCTGTCCCTCCTCTGCTCGTGCGAATGCACATGGTCTCTCTCTCTCTCTCTCTCTCTCTCTCTCAACAAATAAATGAAGTTAAAATTTTATTTAAATTATGGTAATATATGTATATAAAATTTGCTACTTTAACCATTTAAAAATATATAGTTCTGTGGCATTAAGTACATTTACATTGTTGTGTACCCATCACCACCATTCACTCTGGATCATTTTTAATCTTGTAAAACTGAAACTCCTTACCCATTAAACACTAACTCTATTCTTTCCTCCCTTCAGCCCCTGGTGATCACCGTTCTACTTTCTGTCTCAATGAATATGAGTACTCATTCTAAGTAGCTCATATGAGTGGAATCATAAGGTATTTATCCTTTTGTGATTGGCTTCTTTCACTTAGCATAATGTCTTCAAAGTTCATTCATGTTGTAGCATGTTTCTGAATTTCCTTCCTCTTTAAAGCTGAATAATGTTTCATCATAAATATATATCATATATATTGTATTTTGTCCATCCACTCCTCTGTGGAGGGGGACTTTGGTTGCTTTCACTCTGGGGCTGTTGTGGATAATCTTGGTGAGGAACCTGGGTGTGCAAACCTCTCTTCAAGGTCCTGCTTTCGAGTATTGCTGTTTTCCAATGTCCTCAGGAACTTCCTGGGTGTAATCTGCAACCAGCCCTAGTACAGAAGGGCAAGGAGAGATGGAAGGAAGAGGCAGGCCACTCTAGATTGGTAGGTGGTAGGTGGTAGGTTTGAGAAGCAAGGGAACTTACCTATGAGGGCTCTCTTGGCAACCACAATATGAGCAGATCTGCACACCTGCCTGCCAGAATCTGAAAGATTTGCATAGAGGATGTAACTGGGTTTAGTCATGTACCCAGTCCAGATAGTCTCAATACCACAACTCGAGGTTGTATCCTTGGGGCCAGTTTCTGGGAGCAGAGAAGACAAGTGAAATAGGCATTCCTAGGATAGGAAAGGGGTGAGAGCCTCCCATTGCCCAGGTCCAGGTCCAGCTTGTCAGTCAACTGGTGGTCACACCTTCTATTCTTTCTTTCTCTCTCTCTCTCTCTCTCTCTCTCTCTCTCTCTCTCTCTCTTTCTTTCTTTCTTTCTTTCACATACAGTGTTGTATTAGTTTCAGACGTACAATACAGTGATTCAACAATTCCATTCATCACCTGGTGCTCATCACAACGAATGCATTTCTTAATATCCATCACCTTTTTAACCCATTCCACCACCTGGTCACGTCTTCTCGGTACACTCCTCGGATAGATATATACCCAGAAGTAGAATTGTTCGATCATATGATAGTTTTATTTTTAATTTTTTGAAGACCCTCCATACTGTTTCCTACAGTGGATGCACATTTTACATTCCCACCGGCAGTGAATTGGAGTTCCAGTTTCTTCACATCAGCTTGTTATTTTCAGGGGAGATTTTTGGTAATATCCTCCTAAAGGGTGCGAGATGGTATTCGTTGTGCTTTGATTTAAATGCCTTTGATGAACTGGTGATGTTGATCATCTTTTCATGTATTCATTAGCCATTTATGCATCTCATTTGGAGAAATGGCTGTTCAAGTTTTTTGCTCATGTTTTAATTGGGTTGTTGGTTTTTTGTTGTTGTTGAGTCTTAGGAGTTCTTTATACTGGATGCTAATTCCTTATCAGATACGTGACTTGCAACTAGTTTCTCCTATTTTGTGAGTTTTTTTTAAATTCTGTTGATAATGTCCTCTGATGAACAAAAGTTTTTTAATTTCCAAGAAGTCATCTCATAATAAATCTTCCAATCCATGAACAAGGAGTATCTTTCCATTAGGATATGTTTAAATTTTTTTTATTGTTTATTTATTTTTGAGAGACAGAGAGACAGAACACAAGTAGGGGAGAGGCAGAGAGAGAGGGGAGACACAGAATTCAAAGCAGGCTCCAGGCTCTGAGGTGTCAGCACAGAGCCTGATGTGGGGCTTAAACTCATGAACTGTGAGATCATGACCTGAGGCAAAGTCAGACCCTTAAATGACTGAGCCACCCAGGCACTCCTAAGACATGTTTTTAATATTAAGAATGGACATTGGAAATTATCAATTTTTTTTGGAACTGAGATGATAATTTTTAAATTTTTTATTCTTTTTTCTTTTTTTTTTGAGAGAGAGCAAGAGATTTTGAGCGGAGGAGACAGGCAAAGGGGGGAGAAAGAGAATCTTAAGCAGGCTCCATGCTCAGTGCAGAGTCTGAGTGGGGCTTGATCTCACAACCCTGGGATCATGACCTGAGCTGAAATAGACGCTCAACCAACTGAGCCACCCAGGTACCCTGAGATGATAACTTTTTAAAAAAGATTTTATTTTTAAGTAATCTTTACACCCAATATGGGGCTTGAACTCACAACCCTGAGATCAAGAGTCAAATGCTCTTATGGCTGAGCCAGCCAGGCATCCCTGAGACCATCATTTTTAAAGGGATAATTACATTAATAGATGTATTACTATTTAATCACCCTACATTTCCAGGATAAAGCTAACCTGGTTACAGTCAACTATTCTCTTTATTGCTGGATTTGACCTGCTAGCATATTTGGCATCTTTGCTTTTTATTCGTATGAAAGATTGGTAATTATTCTCTTTTGGACTGGGTTAGGCTTTACTGTCACAGTTGTGCTAGTTTTGTAAAATGTATTAGGAGACTTCATATATATTTCTCTAATGGTGAACATTTTTTTGACTTGGGAAATATCTGTAGTCATTAAGTTTTTATAGCAAGTATGAATTTTCAAGACTTCAGAGATACAGATATGTGGCTGTCATCTCTCAATAACAGATAATTAGTTGAAGACACTCCATTTCTGCTGATGAGAGAAAACCTAGTCATTCTAGCCACTTTTGTATTGAAACATGTCAATTTAGAGTATAAACTGAAATCCACTCCCATGACCCCCTCCTTACTTCCCCATGGTGATCTGAATTCTAGGAGGCTGACTTATTTTCTAGCAGACGATGAGTTATTTGGTCCTGGAGCCACTTACTGTCTTTGGTTCTTGCTGCCATGTGCGGGCATTTTTGCAGATGTGCCCAGTCCAGTTCTAGCATCCACTTGGCAGTGAGCCCATGAATATTGCATCTCTCAAGCTTTCCTTGTCTGCTGCTCAGGACTTCTATGGGTCCCTGGGGCTTGTCTGCTCTCTCTCAACTGTCCAGGGCATAGGGAGCAAACCCCACTTGCCATCCACCCAGATAATCCTCTTCAACTACTTGATTTTACCACCTTCTGCATCCGCCAAGGCTTGTTTGGCCATGGAAAGCCAGCCTTTGGAACTCTTTGCCCTGGGACTCCTTTCACTCTATTCAGAGTTTCTCTTACCCTGCCCCTCAGTTTCAACCAGGAGATGGCCAGGGTGCTGAGCACTCTTTAGAGACTCCTTGTTTGGTGTATATCAATACCATTTCCAGATCTTGGGTGAGAAATCTGTCCTTTTGTGATCCTAAACTCTGCCCTCAGCAATTTTGTTTATAGCCATTGATTTGTAAAGTTAAGTTTTAAAAAATACAAAATAACATAAAAATAACTTCTTTCTGAAAAATATGGCTCTTGAAAATCAGGTGTTTTGGGCATTCAGGCTCTGTCTCTCCAATAAAATAAAAATGTGCCTTGAAACTCAAAACTAAGCAACTACTTTCTTCTTGCACCTTCCCTGCCCAATCCATACAGCAGTAAATGCCTTTGAGTTAAGGATGGATGATGAGCTCTGAACAAGTAGGAGAAACCAGGAGTTACTTTCAATTTTCAAAAATGCATCAATTGATGTTAAATAAAATATCCTGCTATTTTAGAAATCATTTTCTCATAAAATCACCTGGCTCTATAGTACATGTCCAGAAGGTAATTCTTTGATAACATTTTCAAGTTTCCATTACTATTTGTTTCTTTGTGTTTTTCTTTTTTTTTTGTAAATTTGAATACCTTAATATATTCTGAAAAGCTATCAGTTTTATCAGTGTTTTCAGATTGATTAGCATAGTGCTATACATGTTACTCATAACCTAAAATACCTTCATATTTATGATTGTCTTCCTTTCCTTACATTATTGGTCATTTCTCTCTTTGACCTGCATCTGTCAAGGGTTCAGTTGCAGAAATACAGTCCTTCTAACTGGGGTAAGCAGAAAGGAAGCGATGTCAGCGTGGAAAATAACTTACACAATTGTTGGGGACACTGAAGAAGCAGACTTAAGGTTGGACTCCCAAAGACACATGTGGAACTTAGGGAGCTCCTTCTATGCAGCCCCCACCACCGCCTTTAAGCACTTTGTAAGAATCATCTTGGTAATATCTCACAAAATCCCATGAGGAAGGACAAAAACAAAACCATTGAGTCCATGGTCTCCATCAGGCCAAAAGGCAGGGGACCAATATGTGACGTCACCTTCCAGGCATGAGGTAACCATAGGTTAAAGCTGAGTTGAGATGGGCCACCCATTGTTGGTGGCTACTGCAGGCACATACCTAAGACCTAAAGAAATAGGGACAGCCAGTATCTAATAGCAGTAACCAGAATTTTGGACTAAGCTCATTCTGAGATCAAGTTATTTTCTTGGTAGGAGATCCTTAATTTAAATCTACCCTAAAAAGATGAAATGTGGTCCCAAGATGTGGTTGGATGAGGCTGTGCCTGGAGTAGGAGGTGAAGGGAGAATTTGTTAAGGTAGGATGAAAACAGGGAAGGAGAATAAGGAGGCATGTGTTAGTGGTCCTGATATCTTCCCCTGCCCAAGTAGTTCAAAGAGAGTAAACACTGGGTTCCTGAACCTGGAAGCTTGGCAGGGTCCCAAACATCTTTATACAGAAACCTCAGGACTGCTGGGCTGGCTTGGATGGAAGGTCCACACACTTTTACCATGCCCCACAAGCTGCTAGACAATGTGACTACAAGGTTTGTGTGATGCTGGCCGCCTGCACTCGGGGGCCTGTACAGAAGTGCATCTATGTCCTCATAGAACTTACACATTCCAGACTTGCAGCCTCTTGAGTAATGGATTCCACCGCTATAGAGTCAAGTTTCTTTGCTTTAATTCCTAAAATGAACTCCATGCTTCAAGCTCTCCTTATCCGACACTGAGCCCCAGTTTATCAGGTGTTTAAGGAAATAAACAAATTCATGTTTACCCTGTCATACCCTCTTCTTCTCAGACTTCACTTGTCCAGGTTGTTAAAGAAAGTTAACTTCTTCAGCCTGTCTTCATTTTTTAAAAACATTTATTTATTTTTTAGAGAGAGAAACAGAGACAGAGACAGGGTACAAGTGGGGGAGGGGCAGAGAGAGAGGGAGACACAGGATCTGAAGCAGGCTCCAAGGTCTGAGCTGTCAGCACAGAGCCCATTGTCAGGCTCAAACCCATGAACCATGAGAGCATGACTTAAGTCATATGCTTAACCAACTGAACCACCAGGCACTCCTGTCTTCATTTTAAAAATAAATACAGTACTCTACCAGGTTCATTTTATTTTTAAATTTTCTTTTATTTTTTAATTAATTAATTAATTAATTAATTAAAAGTGGGCTTTATACCCGGCGCAGAGCCCAAACTAGGGCTTAAACTGATGACCTTGAGATCAAGACCTGAGCTGAGGTTGACAGTCGAACACTTAACTGATTGAGCCACCCAGGTGCCCCTTTATTTATTTACTTTCAATGCATTTTATTTTTTTTAAGTAATCTCTGCGCCCAATGTGGGGCTCAAACTCACAACTCCAAGATCAAGTCACATGCTCCACTGACTGGGCCAGCCACGTGCTCCCAGCCTACCTTTATATTTAAAGTTCTTTCCAGGTCCTTCTCATATTTCATATATTATACACCCACACAGTACCCCAGGAACAGCATGGCTTCTTTGTGCCTGTGGGCAGTGGACAAAAGGAAAGAGCAGTGAGTGTACTTTCTCAGCTGAGCAGCTCAGCAGGGCTGGTGCTGATGGTCAGGGGTAATCAGCCTTATGAAGCACAATGCAAAGATGAGTTTTAAAAACAACTCACAGCAAAACTTAAGCACAAACAGCATATCTGCATAGTCTCAAAGCATTTTCTCCCAAATATTTGTAGTTATAAAGAGGAAAATAGTGAATCTACAGTAGATAATCCTGGAAAACACCCTTTAACCAAGTGACCAAGATCGATATCATCAGTAATAGATCAACATCATATATCCTCTGATCTGACGCACTGAGAAGGGCAGACCACCTCGGTGATCTCCTTCCAGATAATGCATGACCTCAGTCTAACAATGAGAAACCATTCTTTAAAGTATCTAACCAGTATGCTTCAAAAACACCAAAGCCATGAAAGACAAGGAAAAAATGAGTGTCTTCGTCCTTTGGGGCTGCTATAACAGAACACTAAGACGGGGAAGCTTATAAACAACAAACATGTATTTCTCACAGTCCCGGAGGCTGGAAAGTCTATAATCAAGTTGCCACCAGACTGAGTATCTAGTGAGAACCGCTCTCTGGTTCATAACGGACACCATTTCTCTGTGCATTCATATGGTGGAAAGGGTGAGGAAGCTCTCTGGGGCCTCTTTTAATAAGGACACTCATCTCATTCATGAGGGTTCCCCACCACCATGGCCTAGTCATCTCCAAAATGCCCCAGCTCCAAATACACTCAGGGTTAAGCTTCAACACATGAATTTTGGGGAGAGACAAAATCCTTGTCTGTAGCAATGAGAAACTGTAACAGACTGGTGCTAAGGAGACATGACAATGAAATATGGTGTGGGGTTCTGGATTGCATCCTGGAAGAGAAAAAGGGCATTAGTGGAAAAACTCATGAAATCCAAATAAATTTTGTAGTCTAATTAATAGTATAATACTAAGGCTAGTTTCCTCGTTTTCGTCATTGTTCTTTGGCCATGCAAGATATTAGTTAACATTAGGTGAACTGAGCGAGAGCAGGGTGTATAGAATATTCTCTCCACTATTTTTGTAACTTCTCTGTAGTTATAAAATTAACTGGAAACAAACACAAACAAAAATCTGCAAACTCACAGGAGTGTGTTTAGTTGCAGGATCCCAGAGCCTTTCCTTGCTGTTTGACTCCATCTGGGACAGCACTCTCATTGGTGATTAGCCCTGGAGGGAGGGGGAAGCTCCAGGAGATGACATCCCTCCGTATCCTCAGTTCCAGGCACAGCGTAGGTATCCAAAGATTTGTTAAATGAATAAACGAATAAATGAATGAGATCTTGGTTTTCATAATGGAAATAGAATTGGCCTCCAAGATGAAAAATTTAGAACAACTGCAATTGTTAACATCTCTAGCCAGGTTGATGTGCTGAGGAATCTGGGCAAGGTGACAGAGTGGAGTATAGTTGGTTTTGAGTAAATCCCCCGGTTGGCCACATCTCTGGGCTTCTTTGAATGGTTTGAGGTGCTTGTGCTCATCTGAAAGCCATTGGAAGGGTAGCCGAAGTACAACTCCCAAGAAATCAACTCCCAGTGTCTTCCTACCATATGCCTGCCCCTTTCTGATGGCTTATTGTTTGTCTTTTTTTTTTATTTTGAGAGAGAGAGAGAGAGAGAGAGAGAGAATAAATGGGAGGGGGCAGAGGGAGAGAGAATCTTAAGCAGGTTCCACACTCAGCATACAGCCCAACGTGGGGCTCCATCCCGTGACCCTGGGATCATGACCTGAGCTGAAATCAAGTTGAATGCTCAACCAACTGAGCCACTCAAGGGCCCCTTATTGGTCTTTTTCTTATTTGTAAGAACTCATTATGAATTTTGCATGCTGAGCTGTAGACAATGCAGTATTTTATATATCTGGGGTCTCCTGATGAAAAAAAATTTTTTTTTGTTTAAAACCTAGTCAAACCTAGGGGCGCTTGGCTGGCTCAGTTGGTGAAGCAGCTGGGATTCCATCTTTCTTTCTCTCTGCCCCTCCCCCATCCTCTCTCTCCTTCAAAATAAATTAAAAAACCCCTAGTCAAATCTATCACTTTTTTCATATAGTTTGTGTCTCTTCTGTCATATTTCCTTCCTACCTTAAGATCAGAAAGATACTCTCATATTTTCTTCCAAAGGTTTAAAATTTTCTATTTTAATACTTCATTTTTTGATCCACCTAAAATTTGTTCTGGGTAAATTATGGTATCATATCTCATTTTATTTTTACATATGGAAATTCAGTTGCCCTGGCACCATTTATAGGATAACCAGTTCTTTCTCCATTGACTTCAAATGTCACTTCTGTCATGTAAAGAAGTTTGTATAAGCAAACTGGATTACTGAGTGTCTGCAACAGAAAATTGCTTAGAGCACACTCAGTGCTTAAGTGCAATAATTAAAGAAATGAAAGTCTCTTTGATCCAGCTGAAACTAATTGCTTCACTCCAAAGGTGGAACTAACCCATGAGCCCTACATGAAATATAAAATATGACAAAATATCATGAAATAATACAATATGAGAGATGTAATATACTCCTTAGAAATGAACAGGTCAAAAAGCAACTTGTGATGCTGTCTCCTGTCTTGGCCTGGAGGACTGTAAGGAGTTCCACTTTTTCCCATTGCAGGCAGGACACATTGTCACTGCTGGTACAGAAGGCTGGCATTATCTGGCCAGCCCATGCTCTTGGGGCAGTCATTTGTGAGAAATCTGGTGAATGTGGCTGACTGGTTGTCCTACAGAGAAGAACTTCCTTCAGAGGTCCTTGGGGGAAACCATAGTGTCATCTGTTTATAATCCAAGGACTGTAGGCTCTATTAATTGAGCAGGCAATCTGATAACCAAAAGAAGACAGTGTCATTACCAAGTGGCATCCACCTGCAGAGCCAAAGTCACTCAATAGGAGGTTTTCCGAAGGACCCCTCCCAATACAAAGACATAATAGCTGCTATCAAGGAATTTGTAACCTACCTGAGAAATAAGACTTACAAAGCTAGAAAGCCAAATAACGATATGTTAGTCTAAGTGTTGCAGGTCTGGAGGATGACTTGTGGAAAGCTTGAAGAAAGAAATGAGCATGAGGTAGGCATTGAATATAGGTCAGATTTGGAAGCAGGGCAAAGATGGGTGGTAGACATTCCTAGGGCAGGGTAGAGTGGAGTCCCAGAACAAAGTGAGGAGTAAAGCAGAAGAGGCCCAGACGCAGGGCAGTGGGGGAAACCTGATTGCTGGGGAGTGTTATTTCTCAAGTGTGAATAGGACCTGGAAACTCCTCACAACAGTGCTCTCTCCTAAGAGGCAGTTAGAATTGGAAGTGCTCCTTCCTTAACCAACCAGGATATCCCCCTAAAATCCTTAATTTCAGAAGACGTTCCCTCCTCACACTTATCAAAAAATACCCAGACTGTGGGTGCAAATGCAGTGGACCACTGGTGGCCTTTCAGAACAATCCCTTTCCTCCCATCAGACTGCTCTCCCATAGGATAGATTGGGGAGGTCCCTGATGACCTGGAGGGAACATTGAAAGTGGCATACAAGAGGCGCCTGGGTGACTCAGTTGGCTGGGCATCTGATTCTTGGTTTCAGCTCATGATCCCAGGTTATGGGATTGAGCCCCACATCTGGCTCTGTGCTGAGAAAGGAGCTTGCTTAAGATTTTCTATCTCTGCTCCACTTGCACATGTGTGTGCTCCCTCTGTCTCTAAAATATAAAATTTTAATTTTTTAAAATACTTATTCATTTTTGAGAGAGAGAGAGAGAGAAAGCATGATCAGGGGAGGGACAGAGAAGGAGGGAGACACAGAATCTGAAACAGGCTCCAGGCCCTGAGCTGTCAGTACAGAACTGACGTAGGGCTCGAACCCAGGAACCATGAAATCATGACCTGAGGCAAAGTCAGATGCTCAACTGACTGAGCCACCCACTTGCCCCTCTAAAATAAAATTAAAAATTTTTTTAACAAACTAGAAAGTGGCACACAAAGCTTGGCAGAGGGAGGTTAGGCAATGAAGCTAACCTCAGCCATATTCACAATGCTGTCAAGGAAACATCAAACCCAGACCTCAGAGTTAGAGAGGTTGGGTCAGGGTATGTGGAGGGAAAGAGCAGAGGTCTCGAGGCATCATGGCTGGCTTCAAATACAGGCCACCATTTACTAGCTGTGTGCCTTGAGGAAGGTTCTTATCTGCTCTGTGCCTCAGGGTCCTTGTCTAAAAAATGCAGATATACCCCATACCTCATGAAATATCTGTGAGGATAAAAAGGGATAACATGTATAGAGAAGGTAGAAGAACAGATACCGAAGGCTCAGCAGAGATAAGCTAACATCAATTAATACAGTGAGATCTTGATTATTTACTAGCAGAATCATTTAAAATATAGACGTAGCTATGTTCGTGTTCATGTGTGTGTGTGTATTCACTATGTGTATATAGATCAATGCTTCTGGTTGGAGTTCCCACCTCCCAAACTCCACAAAGTTTCTGAAGACCTCCAAAGAACACAGATTGAAAACCCCTGATTCAAATCCATCCTTTTATAAGAATGGAATCCCGTCCACAATGGCCCCAGCAGAGCATTATGAGACCTACCTAAGCATTTTGCTGATAGGTCCCTGTGGTTTTCCATGTGGCCCAACAGGGTCCTGGTCATCCTATCACTGAGAACTGGAGGCTAGAAACCTGCATCTGGGTAGCTCGATCCATCTCCCCTCTGGAGCCATGAAGGATCAAGCTTTCCCCAACCCTTTTAAATGAATCCACTTGGGGTTGCTTTAGGAAATAATTACACCCATATGTGCCATATATAAAATAAGGCAGTCCACCTTAGTTCCCAAAATATTTACCTTGATTTTAGCAGTTACTTTCCTTACAAAGATCCCTCCCAAGATAAGCATCCTGGACAAGACCCAGGAGAAGAGGAAAGTAAGAAGGTCCAGGAAGGCGAGCCTGATTTTTCCTCTGAGGTCTCAAATGACTTTCCCAGGGAAAAGCAAGAACCTGGCCCTGGCCCAGTCCTGCCCTTTGTTCCTTGGCTGATGTCTGTGAATACTGAAATGTGGGCCAGGCCTCTGGCAGCTCCCCGTACTCACTTACCATCAGTGGTTTGGGGCTTAATAGTTTGGCTGCCTTTACTGCCCAATGAGGCAGTGCTACAACATTCAGCCCTCCAACCAAGCCACTGCTCAGAAGGGACTGATAGGTGCATGGGCTTGTTGGAGAGGCACTCTGGAGGCCCCATCCATGAACACTGAGCCAAGGGCAGGTTTGAGGCATGTGGGAAGGTTGATCTAACCAGACTCTACAGGGAAGTAATCAGATGTCAGAGCTTGGGGCTCAGGCAGGCTGGAAGGATGTGATGCATGCATTCCAGTTCCTCTCAAGGAAAAAAAGAATGAGCTGAGTAAGCAGCCCTTGAGACTCACTGCAATCACCCTCTCCATTGTGACGTCTTCCTCACTTCTAATTGCTCTTACCTCCTTGCAGTGTCTCTACTATTTGGACTGCCTGGTTTCACTGTTGGTTAAGTAAATACTTACCTTTTCCATTAAACCATGGAGGCAAACACTGTGGTGTATCTATCCTAGAGGAAATCTCCAGAGCTCAAACACGTCTTTGAACATGGTTGGGCCCAGTGAATGTTTTCATTGAACTGGCAGCTATTCCAGTTGCCTTTCTCAGAAAGGACCAACTAAAGCTTGTCTCCAGACCCAGCTTACACCACTTTTTCTCCCTTGATTCTTGCCACACGGATGTAGTGGCAAGAATGATGCATCCTCAGAGGTACATAGTACTTGGCCTGAAAAGGACCCCAGTGAATGTCTATCAACTGAATGACTTTAGAGAATGGATGACACATGGAGAAAAGTGTCAAAGAGGGAGGATACAAAGAGGGAGCTTGTTGCAACAAAAGAACGTTTGCATCAACAGGCCTTTGGACTGAAATTGGCCCAGGACATCCTAGTCAGGATAATAAGAACAGAGGATTGGATTCAGACAGGTTTGGGTTGGGGTCTGGCTCTTCGATTTACTAACCATATGACACCAAGCTTCAGCTGTAAAGTGGGGACAATAGCGCCCGCATCATAGGGTGATGGGCAGGATTAAATGAGATAGCACTGGTTACATGCTCACACACTGCTTGATACCAGTTGGCACTCAGGCAATTCATTGGGATAGGCACGGTGACCGAAGACATTCAAGGGTGCATGGCACTTAGAGGCAGAGAGCAGAGGTGGAAAAGACCATCTATTTTCAGTCTTTCCTATGAGGTCTCAACTTCTGCAGAGAAGTTCAAGGATAACAGGGGTATCTGAACTCATGTGGCATTTTACAACATCTGTATGCCCTACAGCTTCCTCTTATGGCTCTCCTGGGATGTGGAACCAAGAAAGGTCCAAAGATTCAGTTTATTACAGCAAGATGATTGAGGCTGACACTGGCTAAGCCAACAGATCTCATGGGCCCTCTGTAGACCTGCAAGGACCACCTTATGAGTATTGCCTGGAAGAGACACTCTTACTGAACTGTTACTGATTGGCCTCTCCTGATGGAACATGTTTCTTTTCGTTCTCATCAGATCTAGTATGCATCCTGGTTGAAGGGGGAAAAGATAGAAACAAATATATGAAGGGTCAAGAACGTGTTCCCCCTTTCCTCCTCATCTGCACAACAACCATGACGCATGTATTAGTGTGTCCATTCTAAAGATGATGAAATGGGCCAAGAGGGTAAGAAGCTTGACGGAGGGGGTAAGTCCGCAGTTCAGACCCAAAGTCCATGCTCTGCCTCAGGAAGAGGAGCCCTCTCTGCCTGGTTTGCAGTCTATTCTCTCTTTCATAGGCTCCTTGGGCTGAAAAGTTGGTGCCAGTGTGAAGGGTCTCTGCCATGACCTTCTAATATCACAGAAGCCCAAAATGAGAAATAGGTTAGTTGGTGGGGCCTGTTGAAGAGCAAATAAGCGTATAAATTATCTTTTATTTAGGCAAGAATAAACTCCCAGCATGCCTTTGTTTTCCCACCTTTATCCTGTCCCTCCCCTGGTCACCTGTTCAATGCTCCAGCAATTCCATCCTGTTCTAGTCCACCAACTGCTGGGGCCCTTCTAGGCCTCAGTGCTTTTGCTTATGAGACATCCTTCTCCTGCTTCTCTGTCAAAGACTTCCCTGATTCTCACTCCTATAAATAGTCATTGCTTCTGTCTTGACTGCACTCTGAGATTTTACTTTTATTTACTTATTTATTTTTTAAGTGGGCTCCATGCCCAATGTGGTGCTTGAACTCATGACCCTGAGATTAAGAATCACATGCTCTACTGATTGAGCCAGCCAGGTGCCCCCTTGGAATTTTACTTTATATAGGAGACCAAGTGAGAACAGAAAGGCCAATGCCATTGAAAAAATTTATTATTTACTATTTTCAAGAGAAAGAAAGGGGCATACCACACACCTGGGAAAGCACTGGGACCAATCAGAAGGCAGAGGGATGAGGGAAACACCTGTCCCAGAGCCTTTATTATGTTTCCTGGAGGAAGGAAGGGGTGAGGCAGGGTAAACAGCTTAAGACTGGCTAGTTTGAATAATGCCAGCATGCTCTGAGCTAGGCAGGTGGTGTCCAGTTGCCTGATGCCTGGCCTTCAGGTGGTGTAGGGCAGAGGTTGTTTATTAGCTCAGTGGGTGAGGGCTAGATGAAGAAGGTTGTTGGAGGGTATGGACTCAAGATTGTTGGTTTGCATATGAAAGGTGCGTTCCAAGGTGAGTTGTTCACAATCTCTAAGAATCAGTCAACCCTGGAAGGGGCCATCTCTCCCCAACCAGTAAGGTCCTTACGACAGCAAACCATCATAGGATACGTAAAATAAAGCACATAACTAACACCCCTTCCTCTTTGCCCTAGGGATGCTTCCATGGCCAAACTCAGCACACTGTTGGCGATTTTGTCATTGCAGTATATTTGATGCTTATGTTCATTGCTCAGCCTTGAGCTCATCAGAAGCAGGATCTGAATCTCATTCATGTTCATACCTTTGCATCTCGCAAATGCCTACCACCGATGTATGTTTAATACAGCATTTCTCAGGCCTGGCTGCTCATTAGAATCCCATGAGAAGAACTTTGAAAATACTGATGTCTAGGCTGTAACCTCAGAGACTATGACGTAATTCATTTCGGATGTCTGGATTTCCACTAACTTCTTGAATTTCCTGGAAAGAATTTTCCAGAAGGATATTAAGGTTGTGGTCCCAGATGTGATCATTTAACACAGCAGGAAACCCAAATCCTGAAAGCCAGGGACTTGCCTTGGGCTTGATCACCTGTTACAGAAGCTTCAACTGACCATTTTGGTAGAACATTACCTGATGAAGACAGTCTACATAGTCTTGGGAGCTCCTGGGTTTGAACAAGTGTTGTTCTTCTGCAATCTTCTGAGGCTCCAGGCCACACTTGTTGGAGAAGAGGCTCTTGCTTCACTCCAAGTAAGATTCCTGATCCCACCTCTCTACTCTAGGTGTCTGTGCCTTTTGCTCTATACTGTTTGTGTCCATCTGGGACTCTGGTTTCAATGGTTTCTCTATTTTTTTTCCACAGCCTTCTCTTTGTGCATCCCTGGTGCCTCTTCTGCCTGTCTCACAGTGTATCCTGAAATGTAGGAGAAATGGTAAGAGAATCATCTCCATCTCTGTGATTTCTGTTCTTTACTTCAGAATACTTGGAAGAGGGAATGTCGGAAAACCCACCCATTCTTCTCTTCCTATTCTTACCCACTCCATGTTAGATGCTCCCTGGAACTTCCTGGAACTTTCCCCAACTGCCTCCCCAACGGCCAACTGCTGCGTCCTCTCCTAGCACTCCAGGACTCTCTCCCAAAAGTTTCATACTCTCAACACTGCCAGACCCTGATGGCCTTAAGGGCTCACTCTGTGGGGCATCCTGGAGGGAACCTGCTCCCCACCTTGTCCAGCCCAGGAACCTGCCAAGAATTCTCACCTCCCTGCAGCCACCACACAACAGCTCCCACACTGCTCTGGGTAAGTGATAGGGGCTCTTCACTCTGGTTGGTGGAAGGCAGGGACTTTACATAAGGACCAGCCAGCCTGCCAGAGACAGAGAGAATGAGAAGTTCTCAGGGATGAGAACAGAGTGGCCTAGAGAATTTAAGATAATTAACATTTAGAGCATATTTCTGATTTCTTTACCTTTGTATGATTTGTAGTCGGTACTCATGGCATTTCTACATGCTTGTTTTGAGCATCTAACATTTCTCTAACTTTCCCAGAAAGGAATCCTTGGCACATTTCTTACTACTACAGTCCTGGACTGGGATTAGCATTACTGATTTCAGTTCAGTTAGGCCTTACTTCTAACAGACTTGGGAACTTTCTTTCCTTTGTGAGATCCTGATTTCATCCTCCAAAGAAGAAGAATTCCTCTTTCTTCTTGTGTGAAGACATGTGGGAAGAACCAGAAATTCCATCTGTGCACAAAAGGAGGGGAGGGGAGTAAATACGCAGCTCCTATGGGCTCTACATTCAATGCTCACCTCCACGAGAACAGACAGAATATTCATCCTTCTGAGGATGATATGGCAGCAAGTGAACCTGGAAAATTCTACCACTTCATAGTGTATCTGGGCCCCTCCATTCTGTGGATGTATGTATCATTAATACATACATCATATGGTTGAGGCAGTGGGCTTATTAGGTCAACAGTTGGCTGCTGAGACCAACAAGCTGAGGTTCCCAGAGAGAAGACTTCACATCCCTGGAGTGAAGTGGCCAAAGCCCCCAGCTTCTGGTTGGAGGTCAAGGGCCAGGTCTGGGCTTGTCTCATAGATACTCTCCTAGTCTCCTCACTCTTGGGATATATAAATTCTAGAAAATTCAGCTCTGGAGCTCTCTCTGCCACTGCCCGGATGCCCCCCCCACCCCCGTCAATACCACCAGTTCCTGCATTTTCTGTTTGTAAGGTAAATATCTATAGTTCAAAATGTGATTAGAAGGAGAGCAAGCATTTCTTAAAATAACAACAAAAAAGTTACATTCTGATACTTTTTTAAAGCCTTTTTTTAATGTTTACTTATTTTTGAGAGAGAGAGCACAGAAGCACAAGTGGGGGAGGGGTAGAAAGAGAGAGGGAGACACAGAATCTGAAGGGGCTCCACACTCTGAAGTGTAAGCACGGAGCCCGATGCAGGGCTCGAACCCACAAACCATGAGATCTTGACCCGAGCTGAAGTCAGATGCCTAACTGACTGAGCCACCCACGCACCCCATACATTCTGATACTCTTACATTCCATGACAATTTCCACATTGGTCATCTGAAATGAAAGGTGCATAAAAAGCAATATCTTCTAGTTGAAAACTTTCTAGTTGAAAACTAACAGACTTTGAAAGACTTTGTGGTCCTTTCCTACTCTTTACATATGAAAGATAACAGAAAGCCAGAATATTCTGTTTATAACATATCATTTTTGAATGTGCATGCTTGCTTATTTATTAAGTGTCTACTCTATTAAGAGTACTGTGGGTGGGGTACAGAAACAATTGGGGTGCTCACAGGATGAAATATCTGCCCAGAAAACGAAAACAGAAGGAAGATATCACTGAATGCTTTAAGGGAGGAACAAACAGTGCTCCTGAAACTGAAGTGAGACACAGATTAAACTAGGGGAGGTGGAGGTGTGGTCTTTAAGAGGCCTATGTTCACCCCACCCTCCCTATTTCCTTCCTTCTTTAAATTATAATAGAGCCCCTGATGTTTTTCAAGTGCTGTGCAAGGTGCCATACACAGCATTTCACAGGACACATGTGGCTCTTCTTCCATAAAGGTAACTTGTGCTTATCTACTGGTAGATAAGCACAAGTAAATGACAAATAAAAAGGGCTTAATACATACTATCATGGTAGAAGTGTTGCAAAGACTGTATGTGGATAGGAGAGGATATCTAAGAAGGTTTACTGAAGGAAGGTTCACTGATGTTTAAATAACACTTGAAGGATAAGCAAAAGTTAGCCATCTGGGTCATGGGGCGGGAGAGAATGCCTCTTCTTGCAGAAAGAACAGCTTGTACAAATGCCTTAGGGTTGGAGAGAGCACAGTTAATTTGGAAAATGGATAGTAGTCTACACAGACTGATCAAGTGATTTATATGGTGAGGAGAATGGATTAGGTCAGCATTTCCAAAGTGGGCTTTATAAATCACTGGTTCCTTGGGGTGCATGTGTGTGTGTGTGTGTGTGTGTGTGTGTGTGTGTGTGTGCATGTATACTAAAAAAAAAAATATATATATATATATATATATAATTTACTATTTTAACTCTTTTTAAGAGTAGAATTCAATGGCATTTAATTACATTCTCGATGTTGAGACTTTATCACCCTATGTATTTCCAAGACATTCATTACCCCAAAATAAACTCTGTAACCATTAAGCAATAAATCCTTACTGTGAGAAAATAAGTTTCCACTGTTTAAGCTACCCAGTCTGTGATATTTGGCTATGGCAGCACTGACAAACTAATACATTTTTCTTGTTCCAGATCTTTGGGAAAATTTTTTGAGTCTTTCACCATTCAGTGTGATGTTAGCTATGGATAGTCCACATATGGCTTTTATCATATTGAGGCTGTTGAGTTTCTATCAAGTTTTTATGAGTTTGTTAAGTATTTGTCAAGAAAGTTATTGAATTTTGTCAAATGCTTTTTCTGCAGCAAGTGAGATAATCATATGGATTTTTTCCTTCATTCTGTCAGTGTGGTGTATTATATTGGTTGATGTTCATATGTTGAACCATTTTTATGTTCCAGGAACAAATCTTAACTCGGCCATGTTGCATAATCCTGTTAATGTGCTTCTGAATGCAGTTTGCTAGCATTTTTACATTAATATTCTTAAAGAATATTGGTCTTTAGCTTTCCTTTCTTGTAAAGTCTTTGTCTGGTTTCGGGATTAGAGTAATGTTAGCCTCACAAAATGACTTAAATATTCCCTCCACTTTAATTTTTGAGTTTGCCATGACATGTTTTTATTCCCTTTTTATTTCTTTTTGGTATATTCTATCAGTATATTTTGCGGGTATCATGAGCATCATATATAACAACTTAAAATTATAACAGTCTAATTTGAATTGATCAACCTAACTTCAATTGCAAAAGATAGCTACACTCCCCTACTTTATATTATTGATGGCACAGATTACATTTTTTAAATCTGTACACTAACAAAGATTTATAATTATTTTGTGTATTAGTCTTTTAAATTCTATATTTTTAAAAAGTGAGGTTACAAAGCCAAATGTACTGGCTTTTATGTTTGCCCATATATTTACCTCTGCCCGAGATCTTTATATTTTTATCTAACATCAAGTTACTATCTAAGGTTCTTTCATTTCAACCCAAAGTACTCTTATTAGCATTTTTTTGGCAGAGAATCTCTAATGACAATGAATTCCCTCAGTTTTTGTTTAACTGGGAATATCTTAATATTGCTTTCATTTTTTAAGGACATTTTTGCTGGATATAGAATTCTTGGTTGAAAGGTTTCTTCTCTAAATATTTTAAATACAGTTGATCCTTGAATAACATGGGTTTGACCTACATGGATCCACTTATTTGTGGATTTTTTTCTTTTCCTTATGGGTTTCTTAATAACATTTTCTTTTCTCTAGCTTACTTTATTGTAAGATTACAGTACATAATACATATAACATCCAAATTATGTGTTAACCAAAAGTTTATGTTATCAGTAAGGGCTCTCTTTAGTCAACAGTAGACTACTAGTACTTAAGTATTTTGGGGAATGTCAGCTGTATATCATCCGAATGCCTTCAGGCCTCCAAGGTTTCTTCTGAGAAATCAGTTGTTTTCTTACAGAGGATACCTTGTACATGACATGTTTCCTTTTCTTGCTGTTTTCAAGATTCATTTTTTGTCTTTTAACAGTTTGATTATGTGTCTTGGTATGAGCATCTTTTAATTTATTTAGCTTGGTGTTCCTTGAGCTCATTTCATTTGCAGATTCATGTATTTAATTAAATTTGGGAAGCTTTTGGCCATTATTTCTTCAAATAATCCTTCTGCCTTTTTCTCTCTTTTCTCTTTCTGGGACTCTCGTAACACATCCATCGGTATACTTGATGGTATCCCGTGAATCTCTTAAGCTCTGTGGGTTTTTGGTTTTTTTTTTTTTCATTGTTTTTTCTTCCTGCTCCTGATCCTAGATTCAATAATTTCAGCATTCTTATCTTTAAATTCATGGATTATTTTTTTCTACCTGCTCAAATAAGCTATTGAGCCCCTCTAGTAAATTTATCATTATTTTATTTTTCAGCTCTATAATTTGTTTTGTTCCTTTTTATAATTTCTATACTTTGTTGATATTCTGACTTCTCTCATATACTGTTTCACTGTCTTCCTGATTTCCTTTAGTTATTTATTCATGTTTTCCTTTAGCTCTTTAGTGTATCTAAGACAGTTATTTTAAAGTCTTTAATAAGTCTGATGTGTAAGCTTCCTTAGGGACAGTTTATGTCAACTTAATTTAGTTTTTTGAATGGCCTATGTTTTCTTGTTCTTTATGATTTTTTTTTGTTATTGTTGAAAATTGGGTATTCGAAAGAAGCAACCACTTTCCCCAGTCTTTGCAGACTTGCTATGTGCCAGAGAAGACCTTCACTGATTAGCTGGGCACGCTCTGGTCCAGGGATGAGCCCAAGATGAGAACTTAAGATCTTCTCTGTTTTTTTCTGAGTATGTGTCTTGCCTGAACATGAATGTGGCTTTCTCAATTCCCCCATATACACAGCTTTCATAAAAAATATGCACTCCTTATCCTCCCCAAGATCTAAGTTAGACAAAACAGAGACCAGTACTTCAGGCGATCCCTAGACAGATTAGAACACTGCAGTAAGATTTGCTTTGCTCCCTCTGATTTGAGAGAGGAAATTGGTGTCCTCCAAGCCAAGACTGAATTATGCTGGAGACAGTGTAGGGGTAAAGACAAGTGAAAATGCCATATAATTTCTTACCATACTGAAGGCTACTTTTTCTTGATTGAGAATTCAGTTGGTCGCTCTTGATCTTTGACTGTTTTCCAGCACTTATAGTCAGTCAGCTTTGGAAGTTTTATTTGTTTTGTTGGTTGGCTGGTTGGTTTGGTTTTGAGTTGTGTGTGCATTTGTGTGTTCTGAAGTTTGGAGGAATGAGAGCTTGGAGCTTCACAGTCCACCATTTTGCTGATATTGCCTGGACTGTTTTTTCTTTAAACAACTTTATTGAGATATATTTCACATACCACACAGTTCACCAAATTCTAAAGTATAATTTAAATATGTACAATTTAATGTTTTTTAAAGTGTGTAAATTCAAAAGTTTTACAAACATGTGCAATCATCACCACAATGTTAGAATATTTTCATCACATCTAAAAAAAACCCATACCCTTTAGCTATCCTCCCCATCTTTCCCATCTTTCCTATTCATTCACCTACCCACTCCTAGCCCTAAGCGACCACTAATCAGTTTTCTGTCCATATATATATGGACGGAAACTGATACACACACACACACACATATCTATATCTATATCTATATTCCTGTTCTAGACACTTCATTTAAAAGGAATGTGTTCCTTCTTTTGTGACAGGCTTCTTTCACTTAGCACAATATTTCCCCCCATCCCCCTGCCCCAGGGTCTGTAGAAGGCACAAGGTGCTGAGAAGACAAGTGGGAGTTGGGAGCAGTAAGCGTACTCAGTGGAGTAGGCAGACTGGTTCAAAATTGGAGTTACATCCAACAGCCACAACATGAAAATAAGGAGGATGGAACACAAGATGGTGGTGAGTGAATAATAGTAGCAAAGATTTGCAGAAAACTAAGCACCAGAGAGAAGGAAATCAGAATAAGTAAAGAAAAGGATGGTGGTCAAGGAATTGGAGTTCAGAATAAAAGAAAGACTGGGTGTCATGGGAATAACAAAGTGAGAGAAAAAGAAGAGGTTGTTATCAGAATAACTGCTTGAATTTAAGATTTTAAGCATTGAATGGTTTTTAGTGATGACAGTGTCCAAGAAGTTACCATGAGAAAAAAGACTGGAGAGGAAGGCAGAGAACGTGTTTGAAAATGTGTCTCCATGGATATAGATGTCACCCAGCGTTGATATCAAGACTTGGAACAGGGGGAAAGTTTCCATGGCAAGTAACAATGTCTTCAGTGAGCAAGGAGTGATAGGAAGGCAGATAACACCAATTAGGATTGATTCAGATGGGGTAAGCCTCAAGAAGTGTAGGTTTTGACAAGAAGACTGAGGAGTCAGGGTATAGAAACAGCAATGGGGAATGGAATGCTAATAAGTCTTACCTCCCAACCACCAGTCATGTTGCGGGCAGGAAACTGAGCATTCCACACTTTGGAGGACTTCAGGAGAAGCAACTTTTCAAAGGTCAGGGAGATTCAGGTTATGGCAAGAGGTGGAGGTGAAGGATATCAATCAGGAAAGCAAAGTCTTTTCAACAAATGATATTGGAACAACTGGATAGCTACATGCAAAATAATGAAATTGGACATTTGCCTAACACAACATATAAAAATTAACTCATAATGGATCGATGATGTAAATGTAAGAGCTAAGAAAGAAGAAAACATGGGGAAACACTTCCTGACATTGAATTTGTGATAATTTCTTAGATATGACACCAAAAGCATAGACAACAAAAGAGATAGATAAACTGTACTTCACCGAAATTAAAAACCCTTGTGCATCAAAGTACACCATTAAGAAAATAAAAAGACAACCCAAAGAATGGGAGAGAATATTTACAAATTAAATATCTGATGAAGCCCTATGATTTTTGGCACCAATTCCAATGTGTAAGTTTTTTCTCTACATCAAGCAATTCTCTCTAACACTAGGTGGGTGTCCTACAATTCAACTCAATTCTGGCACTATTTACCTGGAGATACCATTAGATCCCACAGGATAAGGGTTTGGTCCTACAAGACTGTTCCCTTACCTTCTGGTGCCAATTTTAAGTCCAGACTGTTACCTGAGCATCTGGCCTATGAGCTGTATATTAGAGGCTCCAACAACCACCTCCTTGGGTTCAATTAATTTGTTAGAGTGGCTCACAGAACTCAGAGAAACATTTAACTTACTAGATTACTAGTTTATTGCAAAAGGATGTAACTCAGAAACAGCCAGATGGAAGAGATGCACAGGTCAAGGTATATAAGAAGGGGCACAGAGCTATGCTCTCTGAGTTTTATCCTTTCCCCAAACTTTCAAGTGTTCACTAACCTGGAAGCTCTCCTCACCTCCATCCGTTAGAGTTTTTAATGGAGGTCTCATTACATCAGTATAATTGACTAAATCACAGGACATTGGTGATCGATTCCACTTCCAGCTCCCCTCCCTTCATTGAAGTTGGAGAGTGAAAATTAAAATTCCCAAACCTCCAATCATATGGCTGATTTCACTGGCAACCAGCCCCCATCTTTTTAGGTGCTTTCCAAAAGTTACCTCATTACCATATAATTAGGTATGGTTGAAAGAGGGTTGTTATGAATGTCAAGACATCTTTATCACTCTTGTCACTTAGGAAGTTCCAAGGGTTTTAGGAGCTATGTGAAAAAAATGAGATGAAGACTAAATATATATATTTTTTATAAATCACAGCATCTAATTTCCAAAGTATATAAAGAACTTGTATAACTCAACATTAAAAAAGATAACCCATTTGAAAAGTGGCAAAGGATTTGAATGAATATTTCTCTAAAGAAGATACATAAATAGACAAAAACTCATGAAAAGATGTTCTACATCATTAGTCACCAGGAAAATGCAAATCAAAACCACATGTAATACCATTTCGTGCCCACTCACATAACTACAATCAAAAAGAAATAATAACGAGTGCTAGTGAGGATGTGAAGAAATTAGAACCTTCCTTGCTAGTAGAAAGGTAAAATGTAATGGCCACTTTGGAAAACAGGTTGGTTTTCCAAATGTGATACATGGAATTGTCACATGAGCCAACAATTCTACTCCTGGGCATAACCCAAGAAAATTGAAAGCATATTTTCATACATACAAAAATGTATACAAATGTTTATCATAGCATTGTTCCTAACAGCCCCAAATAACCCAATGTCCGTCAACTGATGAGTGGGCACATAAAATGTGGCATATATATCCAATAAAATATTATTCAGATATAAAAGGTAACTAAGTCCTGACTACATGGATGAACCTTGAAAAAATGCTAGATGAAAGCAGATGGTCACAAGAGAACACGTACATGTTTGATCCTTGAACAGCATGGATTTGAACTACATGGGTCAACCTGTATGTGATTTGTTTACAGCACAGGCCTACCAGTGTAAGTTTTCTTTCTTACAATTTTCTTAATGTTTTCTTTTCTCTAGCTTACTTTACTGTAAGAATACAGGAGAGATAATACATATAACACAAGATATGTGTTAATCGACCATTTACGTTTTCAGCAAGGCTTCCAGTCAACAGTAGGCTCTTGGTAGTTAAATTTTGGGGGAGGGGGGAGGTCCAGAGTTATACACAGATTTTCAACTGCACAGGGGACTGGGATCCCTAACTCCCATGTTGTTCAAGGGTCAACTGTGGTATGATTCCATTTATATGAAACATCTAGAATAGGCAAATCCTCAAAGGTAGAGAGAGTAGATTAGTGACTCCAAGGATTGAGATAGGAAGGAATGGAGACTCACTGCTAATGAGTTCTGCTTTGGAGCTTCTTTTGGGGGTGATGAAAATGTTCTGGAATTAGATAGTAATGATGGTTGCATTACTTTGTGATGATTGCACAACCTTTAGCAATTTCTATACTAAAACCACTGAATTGTACATGTTAAAAGGGTGAATTTTATGGTGTGTGAATCTCAATTTCTTAATGAAAACGAAAGGAAAAGAGTGAGGGGGAATTCAATTACTGTAGTTCAGAGATCCTGGAGGGCATACGTGAAAGGTTTAGGAGTGGGGGAAGCATGAGCGTCTGTCTGGATAGAGAAGGAAGGTGACATCTGGGCAGTGATGGGGGTGGAGGGCGTTAGGCACAGAAGGCCTGGAGGAAGAGGAAGGGGGGGATCAAGAGTTCCAGGAGCACTGGCCCAGCAGATCCATGGGTTTGGAGAGACCACAGCATCTCAGGAAGCCAAGGGCTTCTGTCCACCTAATAGTGTTGGGATGTAGTCCCAGTCCTGGTGACTAAGGGAAGAAAAGGGGGCTCCTAGGGTGGCCACCTCGGGATCTAGAGATGGGAGTTTCCAGAAATAAGGTGGTTGACCAAAACAGGCTGGCAATGGAAAGGGACGCAGTGCCTTCCTGGGCTCGAACGTGGTTCCTAGATCTTGGACTCCGTGTTTGAAGTGAAGTCCTGTGATTCCCCAAGAGGAAGATCAGATTCGAAAATGCTGAGAACCACTGCACTCTGTCAGATCTCTTTGCGAAAACAAGCCAGAGAAGGTTAGATAAATAAGGAAAAGGGATCCAGGGCCAGGGGCCAACTTGAGTGGTTGTTTCCTGCTGCTGTTTATTGAGTTAGGAGCTATTACGTGAAAATAGGACTATCAGAAACAGGTGGCAGGTTTGTCAGGCATTCCAACAGTAATTTATTAAACATTTAGACACGCCAGGCACTGTGCTGGGAACGCTGGACGCAGATTCGGTACAGCCTCTGTGACGCTTGTAGATTAAGGTGCAGGTGAACCATTAGCAAATCTCTAAGCAAGTAATTACAGAAGAATTCATTACAAGCATATAAGAACAAGGAAAGGAATAAGGAGCTATGATTCTGTATAACAGAAATCTAATGGAAGCTGGGGGTCAAGGCATTTCTCTGAAGAAATAGCATTTTGATTATCCACCAAAAGGGGGTGGTAATTGAGGGTGGTGCAGAGGAAGGCTCTGAGGCAGGAAGGAGCTGGAGGGATGAGCTGGAGTTAAACCTCAAGCAGCACAGACTAGATAGTCACAGCTAGAGAAGCCAGAACAGCCAGATCATGCAGGCAGGGGAGATTCTGGGCTTCATTCCAAGAAAACAGGGAACAGAGGGGGACAACTGAGGGGAAAGAGGGGCGACAGCAAAGCTCTAAGAGGGGACAGTAGAGGAAAGTGGTTACTGGTTAAGAAGCAAGTAGTCTGGAGGCAGGTGGCATGAGTTCAAATCCCAGGTCTGCCACTTACAACTCATGTGACCAAGGTCCAGTTTAGCTAACCTCTCTGTCCCTCAGTCTCCTCCTCTGTAAAATGGGATGACTAGTATCCACCTCAAAGGATCATATCATGAGGACACAATGATAAAAGCTTGGCGCATACTGAGTAAGGAAGCACTGCTGACCTGAGTAGGCTCTGCAGGAGAAACCCTACCCCAGGGACCCTTCCTCACCTCCAGACAGCCATCTTTTTTGGTATTGGCATTCAGGAGAGTTTTGGCTCTCCCAGCGGCTGCCACTTTGAAGTTCAGACTCTCTTGGCCTTCGAAGACCATTCTGGCAGCATTGTCCTTGTGGCTCTGGCTCTCCTGTGAGCTCCATGAGAACAAGGACCGTGACTGTCCCTACATCATGGAGCGGTCACAGGGCCTGGCACATGGGAGGCGCTCGGTACCTGATAGAGAAATGGATTGGGAATGCATCCATCACCGAGCATTCCATATGTGAGGGCCATTTCCTCGCTGAGGGCCTTACATAATTTGTTCAATTCTGTTCTCACAGCATCTTGTGAGGAGGCTACCAGGAGACACCTCCTGTAGGGAAGATCTTGGGAATGAGTCCTCTGTGGGGGAACTGTACTCATGTATCAGAGACTCTCACTATTGAGAAATGTATTTAATGTATAACCCCAAAGAAGGGCTTTTTGCTAGAAGCTGGGATCCTGGATGCAGGAATTCCATTGGAAATCCAGCTATGCTGAAATAGTTTCTCTGAAGCTCGAGCTGCATAAACTTTATAGCTATGGTCTCTCCTTCCTTAGAAGGCACAGGAGCAATGGGTCATCATACTCGCTTTTGAAAGGGAGAAATGGTGCCTCTTAGAGAGGCATAGCCCCCACTCCCCACCCCAGCAGCCCAGCGGGGCTCAGAGCAGAACCTGGGAGCCCTCAGTTCCCAGCTGCTAGAACATTCCCCAGCACACCCCAACACCCCATCTCAGAGAAGACGGAGCGCAGATCAACTGTAAAGGCCGTGGGAGAACTGCCCCGCCCTCTCTGGTTCCAATCAGAGTCCCACACACAACTTCCTGCAGGCAGTCCCCCTTCCTCCCCGCCGGCCCGGGCACTGGCACCGTGCACGCTGCTCCCTTCTCCAGCAGCCCTGCTCGTTTCTTCTCCAGAGACTATTATTTTGGGAAAGTGCTGAGTTCAGCACTGCTGTAAGGTGCAGTCTGAGGAGCGCTTCTGTCCTCAGCGGGCCCTTTGGAGTTGCCCTGGAGCCAGGGCGGCCCTAAGCGTGGCAGCCCTTCCTGCACAGGGTCACTGCATCCAGTCCCCCGACCATCCATCAGCCCCAAGGCTGTCAAGACAAGGTGGCACCGGAACTGTGGGCAGGAGAAGCAAAGCTGTCCGAGGGACCCAGCCCAGCCCACCCCTCCTCCCCTGCTCCTGGAAAAACAACCAAGGTCTTGCTCTAGCAAGCACCCTGGAACCACCACCAGCCTGGAGTCATCGGCTTCCCAGAGTTTGCCTTAAAGCCAAAGGAGCAGGCTGGCCCATGGCCCACTGATCACACATGGAGCGAGTGGCGGGGGACAGGATGGGGAGCTGGGTGGGGCTAGAGGCTTATATAAGCCCTCTGCTTCGCAGCTTGCTCCCTGCCCTGGCAGCCAGGATTAGAGGGTGGCAAAGCCCTGCTCTGACAGGGGAGGGGCCTCAGCCAGGACTGCAAACTGAGTCCGGCTTGGAGCAGGCCCAGGTCCTCCCAAGGTAATTGTGTCCGGGTGGCAGATTAGCTGCTGGAGCCCAGGCTGCTGCCCGCCCTTCTCCTTCTGCTTACCAGAGGTCTCTGTTCCTCCAAGTGGGTCCCCTGGGGTGGGGGCCACAGGGTGAGAAGGGCGCCCCCTGCAGAGGGCCCCACAGCTCTAAAAGTCCCTCTGTTCCAGGTATCCATGGGCTGGACAATGAAGCTGGCCACGGCAGCACTGTTCCTGGGTCTCACAATGGTGGTCGCCAGAGATGACGAGGACAGCGACATGTGTACGTACAAGGCCCTGTCTGACACCGATGCTGTCCTCTGCAAGTAAGGCTGGGTGGGGGCCCGGGAAGCAACTGGGGAGGGCAAAATGGGGGTGGAGATCTCAGGGAGGGGGGTTTGCAGATCCAGGGAGCATTGTCTCCCGAGTGGCCTTCGTGGAATCACTGAGCCCTGGAGACCACCTCGAGCGAGGCCAGCATTAAGGAAAGAACTGGAGACAGGCTCCTGCCTTCCAGACGGTGGTCTCCCAGACCCAGAGGGTATATACAGATATGGTCAGCTCCCCTTCATACCCCGGGACGCCCCAAACCTGAGGGGCTGACCTCACCCTCCCTGCTGGCGCCCGAGAGAGACCATCCTCCCTGCAGCCCAGAATGCTCCCTTCCCCCCAACATTTTATTTTATTTTATAACATTTATTTATTTTTTAGAAAGAGAGAACGAGAGTAGGGAGGGGTAGAAAGAGAGACACACACAGAATCCAAAGCAGGCTCCAGGCTCTGAGCTATCAGCACAAGCCCAATATGGGGCTTGAACCCATGAACCCTGAGATCATGACCTGAGCTGAAGTCAGACACTTGACCAACTGAGCCACCCAGGCGACCCCAAAGTGGCATTTTAAAGAATAGTGGCAGTCCACAGAGGGTGTGGGATTGGACCCTCCCTGTGTGAGAGGTGGCTGTTTGCTTTTCAGTAAGGAGGCACAGGGAGTGTGGGGCAAGTGGGCCTTTTAAGGAATGTGGCTGCTCCTGCCTGCGTCAGAGTCCCACTGTCTCCTCTGACTGCCCGTTAGAAAAGCCAGTCTTGGGGCACCTGGGGGGCTCAGCCGGCTAAGCCTCTGACTTCGCTCAGGTCAGATCTCACATTCGTGGGTTTGAGCCCTGCCTGAGTCAGGCTCTGTGCTAACAGCTCAGAGCCTGGAGCCTGCTTCCGGTTCTGTGTCTCCTTCTCTCTCTGCCCCTCCCCCTCTCATGCTCTCTCTCTGTATCAAAAATAAATAAAACATTAAAAAAATTTTTTTTAAATCCAGTCTTAATTGTCCCGGGCTCTTCACTCATCCTGAGAGCTGCCCAGGCCACTCTGCTGCCAACCCCTCTGCCAGTTTGGTGACCAAGGAGGCTGGCATCCCACTGAAGCCATCAGAAGTGAGAGAGGAGGGAAAAGCTCTCATTTCCTACTCTGCCTCCTTGTGCGCACTTGAATTCTTACCAAAGTTAACTTTTAGAAAGATAAATACGTGTTTCCCCTGAAAAAGCTAGGTTGTTAAAACCCCTCCCTCTCCCAAAAGATGACACGTTCTGCTCTTATCAGTACCTTTTAAAAACTCTGGGCAAACAATTCCAGGTGGAGTTTTGAGCGGGAGGAGCGAACGTGGCTGCCTCTCAGTGTGGGTTCCAGTCCTGCGGGCACTGCGGGCTGAGTGGGGCCCTCCCGGGGACCGGCAGCCATTTCACTGCGTTGGGGCAGAAGACCGAGTTCCCCCGGAGCCGGGGAGGTCCGCTGGGCCGGCGCAGTAAGGCCCCATTACAGAGTGCCTCTGTGCTTCCCACCTCACTGCGGAACCCTTAGAAAATGGTCACATATGTGATCACTGGGGGCTGATGGCCTGGGCCCCAGCTGCCTGAGGCTCTGCCCTGCAAGACACCCCCACGCGGGTGCCCTGGGGACCTGTGTGCTAGGGCAGCCTGAGGGCTCTGGGGGCACCCGTTAAAAGCCAGGAGCTCTGCTGGCGCCCAGACTCCAGCTTATTTCACTGTTCTCACGAACCCCGCCAGGTACGTATCACCATCGTTATATTGCAGATGAGGAATCCCCCGAGGTTAAACAACTGTCCACAGAGCTCACACACCTGGCCAGGGGCAGAGCCTGGATCCAGCCCTGACCCCTTGGTCTGGCTTTACACTCAATGCTCTTTCCCCTCCCGCTTTCGGCTGCTGACTGTCATCCAGGGCCTGGAGCTTCTGAAACTTGTGTAAAGGGGAGCCGTCTCAGTGCACTTGAGCCACTATAACAAGATACCTGGGCAGGGTGCCTTATCAACAGCAGAAATTTCCTTCTTCTCCTGGAGGTTGGGAAGTCCCAGATCAAGGTGTCAGCAGTTTCCATGCTGGTGAGAACCTGTTTCCTGATCCATAGATGGCCGTCTTCCCGCTGTCCCCTCACGCAATGGCAGGCACCTCTGGACACCCCACCTCACGATACCATCACACAGCGGGCTGGGGTTTGGCATATAAATTTGGGGGGAGAGGCAACTGCAACTCAGTGCATTGCAGGAGGTACTGTCAGGACTCCCTGGAATCCACCAGAGGACCCCCAGCTTGAGAAACACATACTTACCACACTAAGGTTGTGTGCCAGGACATGCCTGATTATAAACTGTCACTGCAGAAAGGGAGGGTTCTCTTGATCACCCCTGAAGATCTTTGTTGGTAGAAGATCACTAACTGAGAACACATTATGGACATGTCAGACCCCTGAGGAGAGACCAGGACGTCCCGCGCCAGGGCCGCCTCACCAAGAACCCTGCTCAGCTCAGGCTCCTGACCTCGCCAAGAGATCCCCCCACCCTCCAAGAAGCCATTCCTCTCATTATTACATAGAGTCTAACAGAGACTAATAGAGGGGCAGAGAGAGAGAGGGAGAGAGAGAGAGGATCTTAACTGACTGAGCCACCCAGGTGCCCCGAGTTCCTCGTCCTGTTGATGCTCCTTCAGATGTTGGGATGTTAGCTGCCGGCCTCCACCCGCAGCCCCTCTAAGCATCTCCATCCTCAGCTCCCCCTTGGGGGGCCCTGGTTCTGGGCCCCACTTCTGGGAGCATCAGTTGGAAACAGACTCATTGCTCTTTTCCAAGGCCAGCACCCCACACTTTGACACCGAGAACCATGCACCCACCCAGCCCCCTTGGACTTCTGTGAAGGCGACTTCACGTGAATGGGCCTGTTTGTCAATCTTGCTTTTAGGCCACTGGAATTTCAAGCCCTTTCCACAGGTACAGCTGGGGAGCGTCTCTCTCTGATCTGCTTCTTAGAATGCTGAAGGGACTTCGGTCACTGTGTGGTCAGAAGCCTGGAGAAACGGAGCGACTCCCTGGGGAAGCCTTGCGGTGCAGGGGAAGCCAGACAAGCTGCCGGAGCAGTTCTCCACCTTAGCACAAATCACCCCAAATGTGGCGGCTGCTCACATTTGTTGTCTCCCATTTGCTCTGGGCATTGCTCCGGGCAGGGCCCCGCTGGGCAGCTCGGGCTCACCCGGGGCCGTGGCCTCATCTGCAGAGTGGACTGGCTGGGCGGGGTGATTTGCTCCCGAGCTCGCTAACGTGAGTGTTGACAGGCCTCAGGCCCTTGCCATGTGGCCTCTCTGTGGGGCTGTTCACAACTCCACAGACGTTTCCCACATAGCCGAGCCAGGATCTGAGGGGCAGAGCCTGCGAGAGAAGCCACAGTCTCCTTACAACATAATCTTTAAAGTGACATCTTCAAGAGCTGCTGCTCTGTTAGAATCAAGTCACCAAATCTAGCCCCCGCTCAAAGGGAGGGGGTCCCACTAGAGTGGGAGGACAGGAGGTGGGGATGGCTGGGGACGTCACGCTCGCAGCCTGCCACACCCACATCCCTGTCCCTGCAGTTCACCAATGATGAGACCCGTGTTAGTTCCTTAACTTTCTTTGGGCCCCAATTTACTCCTTTGGGAGATGAGAATATGACAACAGCCACTTCAAGGTGTTGTAGGAAACAAAGTGATGCCCATGGTGCCCTTCCGGCCACCCCCGTGCAATGTGAGAGTGACACGCTGGGACCCCTGCCGCCCCTGCCCTCTCAGGTGCCCCTTGGTCTTGTGGAGTTGACCAGGAAATGTCCCCAGTCTAGAGATGGAGACAGAACGTGTCCCGTGTGAGGGCCCCACAAGCAGGAAGGGCATTGCAAGAGGACGACACAAGTTCTCGGGTGTATTCTTCCTAAATTTGATTTTTGATTCAGTTCATCTCAGGCCTGTCTGGATCTTCCTTTAAGCTGAAGTGGTCCTCTGTTAGTTTTTTTAATGTTTATTTATTATTGAGAGAGAGAGAGAGAGAGAGAGAGCAAGTAGGGGAGGGGCAGAGAGAGGGAGACACAGAATCTGAAGCAGGCTCCAGGCTCTGAGCTGTCAGCACAAAGCCTGACACGGGGCTTGAACTCACGAACTGTGAGATCATGACATGAGCCAAAGTCAGACACTTAACCAACTGAGCCACCCAGGTCCTCCAATCCTCTGTTAGTTTTAATCATGACCAATTTGATCATTGTTATTAATCAACTTTGTGCCCCTCACAAACCGAATAAATTTGCCTTCTGTGTCTGGATCCAAGCCTTGGTAAAACTGCTGCACAGAACAGAGGCCTGCACATGGCCCCCCGGCATGGCCTGCTGTGTAGAGCAACATGTAGTTTTCAGATGCTGGGCTGGCAGCGCCCCACAGGGTGACAGGGGCTGGGGCCAGGGACCTAATCCTGGTCCCCTGGCAGCTACGCTCTAGGCCCACTCACCAAACATCAACTTGCTGATTTAGCTTAACCATGTAGATATTTGCAGCAATTCTACCAGGATAAAACAAGGAGACCCATTTTTTCCCCTGGGGAAGGCGTCTGTGTCCCTCTGTTTCCCTCCCACCTGCCCCTTGACCTTCCTCACTTCTGGGCTATGTGCCAACTCCATCTCTCTGCCAGTGGAGCGCTCCCTCTCTTGGCCTTGGTTCTCGCCAGCTGTAGTGGCGGGGAGCTGTGGTAGAAGCAGACCCATCTTTAAAATGTTGCTGGGAAGAAAAATGAAAACCCATCCTGTAAAGCTTGTTTGAAAGCCACTAAAACCATGGCATCCAAAAGGAATTACTGTAGACTTGCCAAGAGGTAAAAGAAAACAAGTGTGCTGAGCAAACTGGAGGTTCAGCTAAGCGGCCTGAGGCTGGCATCGGGGCTGTGTCCTGTGGTGGTGTCCTGTGTCCACTCACCGCTGCAGGCTCTGGCCGCCTGAGCCCAAGGTAGCCACTGGGAGGGTGGGGCAGGAGGGGAATGCGGGGCTCCCACTAGGAGGCAGTCCTTGCCTTTCTCCCTGGGCCATAACTCAGGGGATCCCCCTCCAGATCTACTCCCCCATTATATTTTCCCTGGGTCTCCTTCAGGCATCACCCCCAGCAAGGGAATCATGGCCGGCTCTGGGTGACCACTGGCAGACTGTGGAGCTGCTCAGCCAAGCTGGACTTTCAGCAAGGCTAGGAACTCACCCCTTCTCTGTAGGTGAATCATCTTAACCAAATACACCCTATAGAGACCCTGGGTCTTGGTGACATAAAATGACGGAAGGACAGAGAGGAAGGGCAAGTGTGTGTGTGTGTGTGTGTGTGTGTGTGTGTGTGTGTGTGTGTGTTTAAATATCTATTTGATAGCCTGGTTTACATCCCTGAGGTTCAGATACAGGTGAGTTCTTAAGGTGAACCCTGGTGAAGTTATGGGATCAGCGCTTTCAGTCAACCCAATTCTCAGAGCATTCGTGCTGTTCAGGCTTTCTTCGCAGGGAAAAAAATAGGTAAATGTATTCATACTACTGTCTTAGTGACCAGATATTTTACTCCCCTAGATATTTGCATTTTGAAAGTGCAGGGAATGGTAGGTGGGGAACCTAGGTTACTGGGCAACGCTTGACCCAAAGATGTGGATTATTTAACTACTGGTGAGGTTTGCAGACACGCAGAGGCTCTTGATTGTGTAGGATTGTTGAAGTCTGTGCCCATGAAGAAGGCTGTGCTAATTTGCTAAAGAGAACATTCCCAAAAAACAGTGTGCAAATATTGTTCTTATAAGCTCAATCCTACTTTAAAGACACAGACCAGGGTTATCTAAGGATGCTGTGCTCTTTTTTGAGAAGTAAATACAGATGAGAGTTAACACTCTCTGACCACTGGTGACTTGCTGGCTCTGTTGTAAACATCAATCACCTATTTTACTCTTCCTACCAACACTGTAAGTAGGTACTGTCAGTGTCCCCATTTTACAGGTGAAGACACTGAGTCCCCAAGAGGTCAAGTAACTCTTAGGTCACACCAGTCACACCAGTTAGTGACCACAACTAGTTAGTAGCAGGTCTAGGGTTCCATCCCACTTGACTTTACATTTCCAGTGCTGCCAGACTGAAGGCTTTGAACCCACCAGACTCCCCCAGAAGTCTGACCTGGGCTGACCATCCCCTCTTTCCACAGGGGCCTTGAAGTTTCCTACCCCGAACTGGGGAACATTGGCTGCATGTTTGTTCCTGATTGCAACAACTACAGACAGAAGATCACCCACTGGGATGCGCCCATAGTCAAGTTCCCTGGGGCCTTGGAGGTGAGTGAGCAAACCTGGCCTGGAGGAGGAGGGCTGTGGGTCTTGGTTTCCCTCTGAGCTCGCTCATTTACATCACTTGAAGCAAAGCCATCTGGGTTGGGTCTGGTGGTACCAGGTGGCTGATGCCATACCATGTGCCTGCCTCAGAGCAGCCCCATGTCCTTGGGGGAGGGTTGGGGTGGTTTGGAGAGCTAAAGACCGGAAGCCTTAGTGGGACTCTGGGGCAGCTCTGCCCTGGTCTTTTCCTACTCCTACAGCCCTGAGCCCCAAAGCCTGTCTCCTCAGTGTATGTGGAGGCCAGCTGATGTGTGTTTTGAAGTCAACAGGGAAAAGGAGGAGAGAGGGAGTATAGGAAGTCCGTTCTCAAGGTGTGAGGTGGCTGGGCTTTCAGAACAGTCTGAATGGGAAGGAGCTAACTGGCAATGGGAAGTGCTTCTCAGGGAGCTAAACAAGCAGAGCAGTGCACCTTGACTCCCTTGTTGTGTTTGCTCAAACTTGTCTGAAATAGAAGATTGAAGCACTTTTAGGAAATGGAAATAACTGTTCTTTCCACTAGGAAATAATGGTTAGTACTATCTTGTTCTTTTTTTTTTAATGTTTTTATTTATTTTTGAGAGAGAGACAGCATGAACAGGGAAGGGTCAGAGAGAGAGGGAGACACAGAATCCAAAGCAGGCTCCAGGCTCTGAGCTAGCTGTCAGCACAGAGCCCAATGCAGGGCTCGAACCCACGAACCGTGAGATCATGACCTGAGCCGAAGCCAGATGCTCAACCGACTGAGCCACCCAGGAGCCACAGTACTATCCTTGTTCTGGAAGCTTCACTTCGTTTGGGGATGTAGTAAGCCTGGGAACTGTGGCTCCTGCTCCTACTGGCCAGACCATGTCCTGGGGGAGCTGCTCCAGTGTTCCAGTTGCTGTTTCTTTCTTCCTTGACTCATGGGTTACAGTGAACCCCCACAGTGTCAGGAGAGGATGGCGAGCTTGCTTTGTCTGCCGTGTTTTAGAAGGAGATGCCAATATCAGCCTACTTAAAGGGACTGTGATGTGTCCAGGAACCAGGCCACAGATGGGTGGAGACGGAAGGGCACGGTCAGGATGTGACCACATGCACACCATATGCACAGCCTTCTGGTCCGCTCTGTGCACTGTGGCAGGGAGAGGCCACTGCCGGCTCTTCTCTCTGTGGGTCCAGGCTGGACAGCAGTGAGTACAAACACAACAAAATAACAAGTTCTGGGGTGAGGGAATCCGCAGGTTTACTCAGATGTTTCTCTCTTTCTTGAATTGTGTTCACTATCAGGGAACCAGTAGACTGTGATGTGTCTCACAATTTATAAGACTGAGAACGTGAAGCTTTGACAGGCCATTGTGTTTGTGACCAATGACAAACATCCTTTCCTCTGGGAGGCTAAGCAAGCAAGGAATGAGGAGGCCTTCTGTATCTCCTCTCCCTCAACCCTCCCAAGCCTCACACGCATGAACATGCATGCATAAGCACGCGCACACATGCACATGTCAGCCCTCCTCCTGTGGAGACCTCTGGCCTGGGGCACACCAGTGGTCACGTGGGAGAAGCAAAGGAGAGAGACATAGGCCCCTGTGATTCTAACACTCGGAACAGGAGATGGAGGGCTGCAAGGCAGGGACCCAGTCGTGTAGGGAAGAGTATAATGTTGCTCAATGGGGACTAGACGCTTGGCTTCATCACTAACTCACTTGTCCTTAACTTTGCCACTGAAAAGTAATGAGATCGAACCACATATTTTCTCAGCCCAGTGACTGTCCCAGGAGAGAGTCGCGGTAAAGGACTCCATTCCATGTGATGTTATAGCAGATGTCCACTAGATGGCAGTGCAGACTTTTCTGAGTATCTGGTGTACTTGGTTTGAAGCAAGTTTGGGAAATCTGCATTTGATTCTCTTTAGTTGACATCCATTGTCCCGGAGTATGGGCATATAATGCAGAGAAGACATCACTCCCTCCAGATCATGAAATTTCCCACCCTGTCTCAGTCCAGAGGCGGGGGCAGGAGAGAAAACCTGGAGACTTATGAAGGACACGGGCTGTGGTTAAGAAAGCCAAGGGGAGCAGAGATTTCACACACACAAACACACACAATTGGTCAAAGGGGTAGAAACGAAGGAAGGAAAAGTAATATTTTACCACTATAGAATTAGAGGTTTTTCTGCGAGATTTAACTGACATTTGATAAAGCAATTCAGGGTTATGAAAAACCCCATTAATCGAGTGGTACCCACTTTATGCTGGATACTATTTGTGTGTTATTTCGTTTAAAGTTTTCATCAAGTCTGCAAGTGAAGTATTTATTTAGTTGAGACTGTTAGTGGTAAATGACAAAAGCCAACTCTAACTGGCTTATGCCAAAAGAGGGGATTAACTATTGGTTTACAAACTGAAAACTCTAGGAATAGTTTCAGGCATGGCTGGATCCAGGTGTCCAAACAATGTCACCAGAAGTCTATTTTTCCCTTTTATCTACTTTTTTCTATGCTGGTTTTATGTGTAAATAGAGTATCCTTGTGGTGGCAGAGACAACCCCATCAGCTTCAGATTTATTTTACTAGTTTATCAATCCCAGTAAAAATAGACTGGCACTTTTCAACCATGAAAAATTCCAGGATTTGGGGAGGCCTGGGTGGCTCAGTTGGCTAAGCAGCAGACTTCAGCTCAGGTCATGATCTTGCAGTTCGTGAGTTCGAGCCCCATGTCGGGCTCGGGGCTGACAGCTCAGAGTCTGAAACCTGTCTTTGGATTCTGTGTCTTCCTCTCTCTCTGCCCTCTCCTGCTCATGCTCTGTCTCTGTGTCTCTCAAAAATAAATAAATGTTTAAAAAAATTTTTTTTTAATCCCAGGATTTTTCCTGCTTAGATCACATGACCTTGGGTAACCCCATTAAATCTACAAAAGCTGAGGGCAAAAGAGGATGGTTCCCCCAAAGGAGAATCAAGGTGCTAATTATCAGAAGGGGGAAAACATATTGGGTCAGAAAAACAAGAGAAGTTCCTATGAAAGGCATTAACCAAGCAAGTGGAGAGCTGGAAGAGCCGAGCGTTACCACAGGCGTGCCTATTCCAAAGGTTCGACCACTAGACCACTGATAGGGGCTTTCGGCGGAGACACCGGGGCACTGACAAAGTCTGGGGGTGCAAGAGGCTTGCTGAATGGAAGCTTTCTCTGGACAGAAAGCAGTGTTTGCTAAGGAGGGTGGTGGTGAAGAGGTAGAGACAATCCAGGGATAGTGAGAAATGAGATAATGGCTAGAGCTGCCCTTAAGGGGTTGAGAGAACAAATCCCTCTAGAGAGAGAGAAACTAGAACAGTTGGAGAGGAAGCAGATGCTCTCTGGGAATAAGGTCTCTCAAGAGGACAGGCAGGGGAGGCCAAGTTCTTAGTGACAAAGCAGAGAATTAAAGGCATTTCTTCTGGGCCCAGGACCTAAGGGCAAGCAGGTTGTGACTGGTTATGTGGGGATAGTGCCTTGCTTCAAAGTGATTAAAGCAATGCCACCAAAGCAGCAGCTGCCAGTGGACATGTTGTGGGAGCCCCCCCCCCCCCCCGCCACCATCCCCAAGCAGACCCTGAGGCCCTGAAAGGAGAGGTGGTGTGGGGCCTGGGACAGTGCCTCTGTGCCTACAAGGGGTCTCCCTGCCTGCACACCTTTCTCCGGCCACTTCCCTTATTTGGACCCTGCATTCTGGGACACCCTGCCTGGACCAAAATGCTGCTCCTTCTAAGAAGCCTTCCTTGACTATCTCCCTCTTGGCCTTATCCTCATCCCTGGCTGGCGTCTTCTTTCTGTGAACTTTTAGAAATTTTTTAATGTTTATTTATTTTTGAGAGCAAGAGAGACAAAGTGTGAACAGCGGGGGTGGGGGTGGGGAGACAGAGAAGGGGACACAGAATCCAAAGCAGGCTCTAGGCTCCGAGCTGTCAGCACAGACCCCAGTGTGGGGCTCAAACCCATGAACCACAAGATCATGATCTGAGCTAAAGTCATACGCTTAACCTAGTGACCCACCCAGATGCCCCTCTTTGAGCTTTTTAAATGCCCCCCACCCACCAGACCTAGCGTTTACTTCCTTCTGTCATGTATTGTGATTGCTTGTTCATATCTCCCATAGCCTTGACCAGTTTATAAGCTCTAGGAAAGCAAGACCACCCACAGCCCCTACCAGCATTGCAGACCCCATGTTGACTGAAGAGGTGAGTGAGTGAATGAATGAATGGCCGCTGGAAGGATACCTCCTGGAGTGTGAACTGTAAGATGTGTGAGCCCCATGGATTGGCTTTTAAGCTGCTGGGTGTCTGGGGCAGCCTGAAGAAAAGCTGCTGAAGCTAATACTAGTCTCTCCTCCACCCAGGGTAGGTGTGGGCTCAGGGCTGGGAATAAGAGAGCCAGGAGAGAAACCCAGTGGGTTCCCCAAAAGGCAAAGTAGTGCAGGGAAATATGGATGGTCCCTGTGTCAACAACCTCAAGAGCTAAAAGAGGTGTTGAAATAAGAGGACGCTTTCTCCCCTGGTGCTTTGACAAACATTAAGAGGCAAGCGTCTTAAAATGCATCCCTTCTCAAAATGATGTAAACTGAAAGGCCCCTGAGAAGCTTCTTGACTGAAGCTTATTCTTCACCTTGAATTTAACCAGCTGGAATCCTTTTGAAGTGAAGAAATTACCTTTAAGTGGGGAATGTGCACTGCATTAGAGAGAAGGAACAAGGAGTCCTGGTGTCCCTCAGGTTTCCAGGCAGGCTCAGCTCCTCTCTCCTTCCCAGAAAGAAGGCAACTCTGAGTATCCTCCTACCGGGCAGGGCAGGCATAGCGCTACCCCACCCTGGGCCTGTAGGGTCTGTGTTACTGCCTCCTGGGGGCCACCTCCTTACCCTCATGAGCTCAAGGTACACACACAAGTCTGGACACATGTGGTAGAGTCACAGACTCTCCTTGCTGCAAGAGACCTTGGAGCTAACTAGTCCACTTCCCATCCTTCTCTTTACACACAGAGCAGAAAAATAGGGCTGCTGGTCACAAAATGATTAGTGGAGGAGGGACATGGGGCCCCTGACACTCAGAGGAAGGCTGCATAGAGCAACCCATGAGGGATGGGGCAGATTCTCTCCTTCAGGGAAGGAAGGGGCAGAGAAGGAGCACGCATACATACAGGCGGCCAGGCACAATTCAGTCTTAGGAATACGAAGCGATTCACTTGGCAAATATCAATGGAACATACAGGCACCATGGTAGTGCCTCAAAGTCAAAAACAAAAGGCGCCACCAAAGAGCTCCCAGCCTAGGTTGGGAGACAGACAGAGTCATAGTAGATGAGCTGCAGTTACCACGAGGACCAGGCAGGGCAGCCAAGCTGAGTCAGTCGGTGGAGGCCTCCAGGAGGAGGTACCCAGAGCTGAACTTCAGACAGTGAACAGGCAGGGCATGAAGGAGAGCCCCCAGATGGCAGGGTGAGGGAGGAGACTCAGGAGAGGACAGGGCCACTACAGAAGGGGCCACAGACGCTGCTTGCCCTGGTGTGGAGTCTGGATTTTACCTTGCAGCCAGGCTGGGGAGGAGCTGGTGAACGTGATCGGATTAGCAATTCAGGATAATCAGTCTGGTGGCGCAGGTGGAAGAATGGAAGAAAGAGGAGGTTGAAGGCAGGGAGAGCGCCCTGCTGAAGCACTCAGTGTAAGTGACGGCATAAACTGTGGCATGGATTTGAGAGATATGAAGAAATGGAATCCATAGGGCTTGGTGACTGAGGAGGGGCAGGGATCCCGACGGAGGGAGGGTTGGTGTGACCCTTGGGTTTCTGTGATGGCCAGGCAGGTGAGCAAGGGTGAGACTCAGCATATAACTCATCTTCCAAAACAAGACGCTCTAGGGAGTGAGGGGAAGTGTGGTTAATAATTACCAGGATGACAGGTGTGGTAGGGCACTGTCCCATTATTATGGCTTCCACCGAGGGACACAAGAGAAGAACTAGATCTACAGGGACACAGGCCAGTGGCAGCAACTCTGCAGATGCTGAATCTGAGGACCCTGTGTGCACCCAGAGGCAGCTGCCTGCTGAGCCCGCTGGGAAGTGAAAGCAGGACTGGGGTCTAGATTTGGGTCCTCAGTGTCAGGGGGCGAGGGGTGGAATCTTTGAGGTGGTGGGACTCACTCGGGAGAGGACATGGAGTGGTCAACTACAGTCAGCCTGCAGAGGTCAGGTCAGACAGGCAACGGAAAAAGGATATCTGACCTAACCCAGCCAACTACTGGGGAGTCCTGGCAGGGAGGGAGGACTGAGCAAGGAGAGGACATGGTGGTGTGGGCCACACATACCGGAAGTTTTCAGGGAGACAAGGGGCACTTGAGTTATTTAAATGCTGGTGGGAAGGAGCCAATGGAAAGGGCAATACTCCCAAACAGCAGAAATTGGAGATAATGGGCCCATTGGAGAAGTTCACATCTGAGAAGGAGAACCACAGGGAAGGCGGAGGTCAAATAAAGAGAATGAGATATCCAAGTCCCTCTGAGGTCAAGAGTGGGAACCACAGCAGAAGCTTCCGAGGCCCCAGGCCTCAGCACGCAGGTGAGCAGGAAGAGGTGGAGAGAAAGGTATGCTCACTGTGCCCCAGGAGGGGGGAGGGGTCCCCCCCCCGCCCCCCACTGCGGGACCTGTGAGCTGGAGCACAGGCAGCAGAGCCCCTCACACAGAGGTGAGATGCTATCTGGAGGCCAGAAGGGCTTCAGGTGTGAAGGTAAGAAAGTGCACGTTGTGGGCATTCCAGACAGAGGTCAGGGGCGGGGTCAGAGAGGCAGGAATGGAAAGGGGTGGCTGCCAGGCTCAGACTCCAGGGGAAGCAGCCACAGGGCCAGGCTGGGGAGAGCCATATGGATCTGGCAAATTCCCTCACACTGCTCTTGAGGATGGCGATAAGAGTTCTAGAACAGAGGCCTGGGAGTAGACAGTAAATACCGGACAAGGTGAGGGGTTCAGCAATTCACTGAGTGATGATTTAGGGGAGACTTCACAACCTGCAACCCTAACCCAATGCCTAACATGTGACATAAGCTTAGCAAATAATACCAGTTGTCACTGTAAGGAACAGATTTGTAGTCTGAAGAGTAGGAGGTATGGAAGGAGGCCTGTGTGGGTTTGAGGCTCAGAGGCCGTGAGGGCTAAGGTTATATAGTATAAAACGGAGCAATGAAACCAAACTGTCACCAAACTGTCAGCCAGCTCCTTTTCACCATCTTTTACGGCAAAACTGCCTTACGGCCACTGCTTATGCAGCAAAGATGTTTGTGGCAGAGATGGTCGTGGTGAAAATGCCCGACGGCGCCTCCGATGTGCACGTGAGATTCGGGGTGCCACTCACGCCTCCGCTCGCTGGGGTGGGTCCTTGTGGGGACCTCCTCTCTGCCCCTGCGCGGGACTCGGTTACAGGAGCCAGGCACACGAGCAAAAACGCATCCCAGCCCTGCCCACGACAAGCACCTCCTGAAAGGAAGACTGTGAACGGTTCTCAGTTGTAAGAATGAACTCGGAGGCGCTCGTGTGGCGTTATTTTGCATCTGGGTGGCTTCATTAGGAAGCTTCTTGGCCTTGATCTTTATTTCCAGTCCTCTTTAACCCCCCCCACCTCCACCCCCAATACACACCTTTTGCCGCTCCGGGGTTGCAGAACCTATGGTCAGACCTGAACCTGACCCTCCTGAGCTTTTTAATCAATCTGCCTGTCCCAACCCCCCGGGGTGCTCCTCCAAGCACAGGCAAACAGGGTGTTTGCTCAGCGTTTGGGCATCTGATGTCGGCTGAAAGCTTCCAGCCAAGTGTGGGGAAACAGGTTCCAGATGTTTTTCAGATCAAATAATGTTTCTTTGAAAAACGAAAACAAAAAAACAACTGTGTGGGCCCCACCTCTGAGGGGGCATGTGGGATCTGAAAGGACAGTTCACTGGATTTGCATCCTGGTTTAAAAAAAAAAAAGAAGGTCATTCATCAAGTGTCTGTGTGGGGCTCTTAGCGTGTGTGGGATCTGTTCAGAGCTGACCATTGAGGGTGTAAGCAGAGACTTCTTGGATTCTAAAATAGCTGCCTGGCCCTGGTTGGAGCCATTTGGAGAGACAGATACTTGAATTTTGAAGGTACAATGACTGCTCTCACTGGAGAGAAAAGACAGTGGCCTAAAGAGGAGGTCAGAGAAGGGTTTTAAGGATATTGGAATGTGTGATGATGTTATTTACTAATACTTGCAGACTTGGGGTCCGGGGGAGGGAAGGAAATGGAAGACCTTCGGCTGGATGAAACAGCTGCCAGGATGAAGTCCCCTCCCATTGGGCGTGGGCCTAAGGCTACCGCTGGGGGGCCAGCAGAGGCGGTCACCATGCCCTGTGGACTTTGAGGTATCTCACTCTCTTACCAATGCACCCTCAAAGCTGGACAGTTTTAGGTTCACAGCAAAATTGAGGGGAAAGTACAGATTTCCTGTATGCCCCTAGACCCCTGCACAGCCATCCTTCACTATTCACTATTAACATCCCCCCCCCCCGCCCCCCAGAGTGGTACATTTGTTACAGCGGATGAACCTACATGTCATCATCGCCCAGAATCCAGAGTTTACTTTAGGGTTCCCTCCTGGTGTTGTACATAGTAGAGGTGTGGACAGATGTCTAATGACATGTGTCCATTATTTAGTATCATACAGAGTGGTTTCACTGTTCTAAAAATCCTCTGTGCTCTGCCTCCTTATCTCCCAACCAACTACTGATCTTTTTGCTGTCTGCATAGTTTTTGCCTTTTCAAGAATGTCATAGTTTGAATCCTATGGTGTGAAGTCTTTTTTGGATGAACAGAGAACCTAATCTCCCATTTGGGCCTCCTGACTGCAAGCCCAGCACCTTCTTTACCATACAAGGGTTTGGTAATCACACCGTCCATCTTTGCCCAAGCCAGTGGCTAGTTTTCCTGTGACTTAGCTTCCCTTTTAGGAATTGTGCTCCCCTCAACTTGGTGCTTCTACTGGGAATTTGGAGTGGGCAGGATCCCCTCACTTCTGCCCCTGCCGTCAACTTGGGTGTTCCCACCATTCGGTTTCTTGTCTGTCTCTTTAACTAGAATGTAAACTCCCTGACAGCAGAGACCTTTGTATGCTTGGGGATGGCAAGAAGTAGGCAGCTTTTGTGCAGTGAGATCTGTGCTATGATATGGAGCTAAGTACAGTGTGCCGGCAGGGGACAGGGTGGGGGTGTCTCTTGGTAACAAGAGTGTAAGTGCTGAATGTTCAAAGCACTTGTCCTTGTCATGACAGCTCTTATCTCTGATCAGTCCCGAGGTGGGCCAGGCAGGTATCTCTGCCCATATTGGGGATCCTTGGCCCAGGGTTATCCGGAGAAGGCAGATGTTCAGCCTCAGAGCCCAGCATCCTTCTACTCGTTCCCTCACACCCCATTTGAGTCTCCTCAAAGCCTTGTGGATGTTAGCTTGCCCTTAGTGCACGGATGTGTTAAGTGGAGTGATAAAGCTCTGACTCAGATCCCTGGCTTGTATACTGTCCTCTTCTTTCCTGCACCCCCTGCATCCCTATTGGCCCCAAGCACTTACTGCGTGGCCACATTTACTGACCATCTCCCGCGTGGTCAGGTGCTGTGCTAAGTGCTCCATGAGCATTGTGGCACTAAAGCCCTATAGCCACCTAGCACAGTAGGGATGATTACCTTCATTTTACAGGTCAGGAAATGGAGACACAGGAAGGTTCCAGAGCTCATGAGTGACAGAGTCAGGATTTGAACTCAGGGCTGTATGGGCTCCAAAGCTCATCCCCCCTGAGAGAAGCAGGCAACCTGTAATACGCCCCAAATGCCCTAAGGTATTTCCCAGCTGCTACTGCAGCCACCCAGCTCCAGGTCTGGGGAAGAAACCAGCGCCTAAGCCAAGCGGGGAAGGAGTAGGTAGTAGCTCCTCTTGTTCCATCGCCTCCCTTTCCAAATGGGCCTTGAAATATCAAATGACTTAGCAGAGGGAGAGAGGGGGTGGGGCCGGGGGGGTGTGCAGGAGTGTGCACAAATCAGAGACCCTTGGGTTCTTCCTGGTCTCCTGGGATGTACTGCTAACCCAAGGGAGATCCAGGGTGAGCCATCAGACATCCTGATTTCCATGTCCTACTTCTTTCCATTGCAATCGGGATGCAGAGGGCTCATGCCTGTGGCCTAGAGCACCAGACCTGCCTCGGGCAGAGGCAGATGAGGTCCAGACGGGGGAAGTGAGAAGGGCTCCTAGGCACGGCTCTCCAGGCATAGATAGCCTCCTGCTGTCTCCAGGGGCTGCAGTTGGAAGAGCTGACACCAGAGGGAGATCAGTGACTGTCATCCTGCCCCAGGCAAGGAGAGCCCGCTCTCTGGCCAGGAAGGCATTGCCCCGGGCGGTCAGACAGTTGAGACCTACCCAGTAATGGAGACACAGAGCATCCTGGATTTGGGTTGGATGTGCACACCTCTGCACCCCTTGCCCCATCTCTCCCTTTGCCAAGTGGTTGTGGGAATGCCTTTCTATTCAAATACATATATCCCTGGACTTGAATTCATTAAACTGGGGGCCACTAACTTGAGATGCCCTCAGGGGCCAGGCCCTAATCAGGTGGATGAAATAGACAGTTGGAAGGAAAGCAGGGCCGGGTCTACCCGCTTACTCTGAGAATCCCTGCACATTCCACTCGGCATTAAAACGATTTTTACAGTTGTGCTGGTGGTCCTCTGTTCATCCCCAGTTTTCCCTGACCTTCAAGGACTATGCAACTTCGTGAGTGTGAATAGTCCATTGGGAATGAGAATCCATGGGTGTCAGAGCCATTCCTTTGGTTTAGAGAGCACTTGGAGAACACTCCGAGTCTGAGGGGTTGGTGAGAAGCAGCCAGGCTGGGCTTTGCACAGACCTTGTCTTATATCCAACTCTGCTGCTCCTACCTCTGACCTTGGGTCTTCTCTCTAAGATTCTTTATCCTCACCATGAAAAGGGTAGAATATCCATTCTGGTTAAGACCCAGTGGCCAATTCTCAATCCTAATCCTCTCCAGAAGCACTTGACCCAGTTGGTCACTTCCTCCTCCTCACTTCCAACCCCCTGCTGGGACCCATACTCTCTGGATTTGCCTTCTCCCTTCATGGTTCTTCACTTCTCAGTCTCCTTTGCTGGCTGCCCCTCCTCGGATATCCCATCCCTCAGTGTTTGGGCTTCTCATCTTTTTCTACACTCTCTCCCTTATGGTCTCACCCAAGGTCATGACTTTAAATGTCATCCCTATGACATTCTACTCACGTGGTCGCTACGGTATCTCACAGACTTCTCAAACACAACGTATCCAACCCCAAGTGCCCACTGTCTACCCTCCCTCAAACCTGCTTAACCTGCTCTTTGCTATCTCCACAAAGAGCAGCTCAGAATTCCAGGGGTGTTGCCTGGGCATCTTGGAGTGATAACTGCTCTCCCTTTAGACATCCAGCCCACCAGGAGCCTCTCTTGGCTTTGCTTCTAGATTCTCTCCATAAGCTGACCACTTCTCCCCTTCGCCACTATTAACACCCTACAGGGCCACACTCTCTCTCCCTGAGTCATCACAACAGCCACCTCACTGGTCTCTTGGCCACCATGCCTGCCCCAGACCCCCAATGTATTCTCAGTACAGCAGCCAGGATGAGCCTTTAAAGCTGCAGGTCACAAAAAATAAAATAAAATATTAAATTAGTCTGCAGGTCACATCAGTTTACTCCTCTGCTTAAAAATCTTCCATTTCTCCCCAGTTCACCTGAGTAGGAGCCACAGTGCTCACAATGGCTTACAGAACCCTAGAACCTGGCCCATTTCCTCCTCTCTGACCTCAGTTCCTACCATTTTTTGCCTTCACCTGGCCTTTTTGTTTCTTGACCATAACAGGCATGTCTTAAGGCCTTTCCCCTCATATGTCTATGGCACACATCCTCACCTTCACATCTCTGCTTCAAGGTCCTCTTCTCAAGGAGGCCTTCCTATCTCCCAGCCTGGGTGCTCCTGGGCTCCCTAATCCCTCCCCACTTCTTTCTATCATATTTATCACCTTCCAGCCTGCATATACTTTCTTCATTTATTGTGTTTGTTTGTTTTGTCTATTCCCATCCCTACCCCACAGCTAGGATATAAGCTTCATGAAGACAGGAATCTTTGGCTTATTCACAGGTCTATTCTGGGCATTAGCAGAGTCTCTTTCACATGATAGGCGCTTAATATTTGTTGAATGAAAGTTATTGGATAAAGGTTATGAGAGATCATGTATTCACAGCCTTCAGTGCTGACACAGGGAGCATTCAATTAATGGTAGTGGTTATGATCTTCCCCAGTGTCCAGGTAACTGGTGCAGCCTGGAACATGACAGCCATGGCAAGGTAGCAGCTGGAGGATGTGAAATTCAAGATAGAGGGTTGCAGGTTTTTTTTTTAAAGGGTTCTAAGGAGCGAAAATGGAGAGGGAGATAGATGGAAGGGAAATACCTTGATCCTGGTTGAAGGGGAATAGATCTACAAGGCTGGACACAGGACTCTACAGATAGTGGACACTCAGTAAACCTGTGGAAGGGATGAACAAACCCCTTGCAGAGTTGCACATGCAGCTCTTGTTCCCACATGCAGAGTTGACTTCAGAAACTGAGCAAAGACCCTCAGTGAAAAGTTTTGGAGGCTGGATTGGAATAGGACGACAGAAGGCAGTACCACCTGGGGCTGGACTGAGGGGGCAGTCTGCAGTGGCACCTTCCCAGATGCTGACTGGAGGCAACCACCCTCTTGCTTAGGATGACACCATTCCGCCTGGTACTTAACTAACTCTTAGGCCCTTGAGGTGCCAGACAGAAGATACAGTCTGTATCTCTGGGGAGCTGAAGTCCCAGGCTCCTGCTTCCCTCTGTCCCTCTTCATGACAACTTGGTATTCAATGACATGCAATGCCAGCAAAACTGCCTCTCGCTCCTCATCTTGCAAGTAGAGTGATGGTTAGTTTCAGGTTTGGAATCCAGTCTCTTGATTTTTCACATGCTAAGGCTGGAGCTGCTCACCAGCTCTTCCTACATCTGGCACTCCCCGTCCTCCACACCCCCATCTCAGATGGGAAACAGAGCCACGTGAGGCGCACCTTTCTCAGTGTGTAATCGTGGAACAGCTATTTCCCTCTCCCTGTTCATTTCTCCCATTCACCAGCAAAAACCCTGGGGCCCCACGGAAAGGTGTCTGCCAGGCAGAGAGCTCCTGAAAGGCCAGAGTGGCAGACAAGTCAATTCCTGTGTCTCCCTGGCAACCATCTCTGACCCAACTCCAGCCTTAGGACCATGAGACAAGCAAATTCAGAACCCCACCTCTGCGTGAAACCTATGGGGTTTAGAGCGGTCAATGTAAAACCCAAACCACACAGCCATAAAATAACTGGAAAAGCAACCGATAGGTAAATATGAATCCGATCTCAGAGTGGAGGAGGTCTGGCGAAGCATAAAAATCAAATGACAAAATCATAAAGGAAGAGAAGGAGGGATGTGAGTTACAACAATATTTGAAACTTCTACACTTTAAAAATGCTGTAAACAAAATAAAAATCCAATGACAAACTGAGAGAACATATGTGCCCCAAATATGGCAAAGGATTATTATCTTTCTGCATAAGGAGCTCTTATAAATCAATGAGGAAAAGATAAATACCTCATAGGAATAGAGGGCAAAGGATGGTAGCAGGCGACTATAGAAATAAGAAAATTCATTAAAAATATAGGGGGGAATGCTTCAATTAAAGGAAATATTATTTTTATAAATAGTAGACTTCATTTAAAGCCAACCAAATTTGAAGTTTGGGGGTATTTTTGTTTTTGTTTTATTTTTCTTTTTTAAATAAGAGTGTACATTACAGGTAGAAGTATAAATTGCTTCAATCTTTCCAGAGGGTGATTTTATAATGCGTATTAAAGTCATTAGCATCTTCATTGGGTTTGAACAGTATCTTACTTCTATGAATTTATTCTAATCTGCTTACTTAATCAGAGACATACACACAAATTTATGTAAAAGGCTGTTCATTGTAGTATTATTTAAAATAGCAAAAGGAAAAAGGAAAACCACCTAAATGTTCAACAATAGATTTGTTAAATAGGATATGTTCCATCCATAAGAAAGAGTACCATGAAGTCATTAAAAGTCATATTCTCAAAGAATATTTAAGGCTATTGGGAAATCTCACAATATATTTTTAAGTGGAAGAAACCAAATGATAAAACAGTAATTTCACTAGAGTCCCAATTTTCAAGAATTATATCCTTTTATGCATGGAAAAAAACCCTAGACGAATGGAGAATACATCAAAATGTTGACATTGGATCACCTCAAGTGGTGGGATTAAGGGTGATTTTTATTTTTTCCTTTACACTTGTCTGTAATTTCCATATGTTCTCCAATGAACATGTATTACTTTAATAATAAGAAAAAAAAGCTATTTGAGGAGAAAAAGAGTGAATGCTAAGAGGAAAAGCTTCAGCTACCCAAATGGTCTGAGTGCTGGTTGCTGTGGAAACTGTAACTTTGAATTGCCCAACTTTTTGTGAATTACTTCTGTGCTCTGCAGGGTTAGTGCTAGGGCGGGATTCAGCATTCCCTGGGTGTGGGCATGTGTCCAGGGAGGTGGTAAAAATGGAGTGGCCCTGCCTCAGGTGAGAGTCCCCAAGAAGGGCTCTGGGTTTCATTCTGGCTCCCCGTCCCCTTCCAGGTGTCCTGCAGAGGATGCCAGGGCATAGGGTACCCTGAGCGTACAATGGCGGGGAGCCACCAAAGAGTCCGGCTTCCCTGCATAGGGTTCCCCATGCAGGAATATTTGGTGGTTCTTGTGAATCTACCTTGCCCCACTCCCAGCCTGGTATCTGAAGATGGGGCACCAGCAGTGGTGTGGGAGGTAGAGCAAGTGGCTTTATTCTTCTTTTTGTGTTGATGATAAACATCGGGATATAACTGAGGCCAGGGGACATTTTCCTTAAATAGAGTGTCTAAAGAAAATCCCAATCCCAGCTTGAGCCTTGGCCACTTGCTATCTTGCCTTCCTTCCTTTTGCCACCTGGAGAGCAGCTCCTGAACGGAAGGGGGGACGAAGCACTAGCCCTGGGGCCTCCAGGAAACTGAGAGGCTGGTACCCTGCATGCAAAGTCATTTCACATGCCTATTCTCGGAATGAATGTCTAGCTGCCATTTGTGAATCCTGTTCCGAGCTCTAGGGTGTGGAGAACTGGTTGATTTATAGATCGAGGCAGCCACAAGTTGGAATTTTAAAAAGCAATGTGTCCTTTGAGCAGGAGCCCGGGCTGGGGGCTTTGCAGGCTGTCGCTTTGTCCCAGGGACCAGATGGAACTTGTTTTTCTGTTCACTTGGGGGTTTAACCCTTCGTGCACTCCCTCCCCTACAGCCCCATTCAGGAGTCCCTGCCTTTGAGGCCAGCAGTCAGCCATGAGGGAGAATCCGTGTATGTGAGCTGAAGTGACATTTATTGAAAATCTTTTCAATCCCCTGTCTTTGCCGGATCATTTTGTTTTATTTAGCATTCACTGACATGTGCCAGACACTGTTCTAAGCACTTTAGAAATATTAACTCATTTACTCTTCATAATCGTTATTAGCCCTGCCTTACAGGTAGGTAAACTGAGGCACAGGTGGGCTAAACAACTTACCTAAAGCACACAATTGGCGAGTGATGAACCCAGGATTTGAAACCCAGCTGTTTGGTTCCCAAATTTGTGTGTTTAATTACAAAATCATGGCTGCCTCTCAGCAGGTAAATGAATCCGATTCATAACAGTTCAGAGCTCCTGGGGTGATCTTTCTGCTTAAGCTGTGAGAGCATTAGAGACCAGCAGGGTGAAATGGAATCCAAGTCCCAAGTGTTTGCACCTGAAAGATCGCTGCTATCCTGGATTTATCTGAGCTGCTACCCTGGGGTCTTCTTCAGGTGCATCGGGCTGCATACCCCCTATTTATAAGATCTGTGCAATGTCACAAGGAAAGTTCAGGGTTCTGTGCCCACCGCACCCCACCCGCAGCATGTGCAAACCCAGCATTTGCCGGTGGAATCCGGGGTCCCTGACTTTGGATCCTGTCTTCTACTGGAAAAAAACTTTGTGTCATAAACAGCTTCCCTCCAGCAGGGGTCCTGGGGTCTGCCTGTAATCAACTCTCTTTTCTCATTTATGGAGCAGACCCCACAAGGCTCTTTGAACCTTTGAGAACATTGGAACCCTAACGCTTCCCAGGCAGAATCTGTTCCTTCACCCTAAGGAAGTCAGCATGGTTCTTTGTCCCCTTTCTATAGAGGCAGGATCTGGACAGAGACTGGAGCTGAGCACTCACCAGTGTCTGGGGCTAGCAACAGAGCTGCAGACAGAGGGTGCCCTGGGCACCCAAGCTGTTTGGTAAGAGGCTGTATGTAGCCCGGGGAGAAGCTAATAAGGTATCAGATCCGAAACAAAGCCGCATGGGGCTGTCATCCTCACCAGGGTCCTAAGTGCATGCGGGACACTGCCTCCTGCCATGAGGTTACAGGGGGCCCAGGGAACTTGTGATGGTCTATTAAGGAAGGATGTAGGGCGAACAATAATGTAAAACATAAAAATGGCAAACAATAATAGCACCCATGAGAGGGAGCTGTTCTTTCTAAGCTCATCTTCCAGACAATCACACCTTGCTCCTGTACGTACTCAGACTTCTTATTTTAATCATGTTTTGTATGGCAGTGTTTCTAAAAGCGGTTACACATGACCTTGTCTTCCTAAACAGTCTAATGAACATAATTTAACCTCTGTGAAATGACTCCATGTCATCGTTGGCGAACATCTGTCACAGACAGTGCCCTTGCTATGCACGGGTGTGTCTTCTCCGTGGCGGCAGGAGCTGGGGAGTCTGAGCAAGCCCCCTCGGTGCACTCCTATGCACCTGAAGCCAGGCGCCTGTGGGCAGATTGGGCCTAGCCCTGACAGGGAGGTACCCCTGGTTAGCAACCATCTAGGACAGGGAATTTGAACTCCGGAGACTGCCTCAGTCCCTCTGTGGTGTTTTCTCCTCACAATACCTCTGGCACCAAATGTGTGGGTTTTTTCCACACCAACAGCCAGTTCGTCAGCTCTCTGTCTGCCAACGTGGAGCCCTGCATTTCAATTGAATTCTCACACTAACTACCTAGACTTAGTATCAGACTCCACCGGTTAAGGGCTCAGTCCCAAAGACCATCCCCCACTTCAGATGCAAGTCACAAGTATTGGGTGCCCAGAGTACCCACGCTTCTCTCCAACTTGGCTAAATAATCGGGAGTCCCCGCTCCACCCCCACTTTTAGGTTCCATAATTTGCTAGGACAGCTCACAGAACTCAGGAAAACAATTTACTTACAATTACCAGTTTACTGTAAAAGATACAACTTAAGGAGCAGCCAAATGGAGGAGTTGCATAGGGAAAGTTATGAGGGGTGTTCCGTGAAGCTTCTGTGACCTTTTTGGGAGCACCATCCTAGCAGAACCTCAGCATGGTCACCAACAGGGAGGCTCTCTGGACCCATCATTTGGGGGTTTTCATGGAGGTCCATTTACAAAGGCTGATTGATGAAATCTTTGGCCACTGGTGATTAACTCCATCTCTATCCCCCCTCTTCTCCCCGAAGGTCTGGGGGTGGCTGAAAGTTCCAACCCTCTAATCATGCCTTGGTCTCTCTGGGACCAGCGCCCAGCTGGAGGCTATCTAGGGGCCCTCAATCGCCAGTCACCTCATTCGCATACAAAAGACACTTACCACTCTGGAGGCTCAAGAGTCCTGGGAGCTGTGTGCCAGGAGCTGAGGACAAAGACTATAGACATATCTTACACTATGCCCCAGTCACATTGGACAGTGTGGGGGGCTGGTGGGTGGTATTGCAGAGGACTTAAGCTGCATGAAGGCAGGCTGGATCACAAGGGGACACATCCCCTTCTAGGGGTCACAAGCTGCAGATTGACACGACATGCTCCCTGCAAGGGCATGGGTAGCTTCAAGAGGGCAAAGAGAGTCGGTCGACTTAACAACTGAAGGCTCTGGCCCTAGAACTGTGCTGGCACATGGCAGGTGTCAGATCCGTATTTACTGATTATGCAGATGCTGAGCAAATGGCTGTTTTGCACCTGGTTTTATGGTATGCTCTTTATTGATTGTCGTTGGCTGTCTTGGAGTCTCCAATGAACATGTGATACATCTCTCATTTCACATCAATGCCAAGGATGAAGCCACCGTCTGTGTCTGGGCTCTGCCCTGCTTGGGAGGGTGGAACAGTGCCCGGGACAGGGGCTCAGAAAGGGGTGAATGGATCTTGAGGAGCAGGCGTCAGAGCTGCCAGAGGTCTAGCGGCCCCACCCAGTGTGGAGATCCCTTTTTTGGAGCTAGGTCTGCCTTGGAAATACACGTTTTCTTTTCAGAAGGAAGGCAGTTTTTTTTTTTTTTGGATCGGCAACAAGTGATATCTGAGGGATCAAAGAAATGTGTAAGGTTATTTGTTCTACACAAAACCACGTAACACTGCTAAAATTATTTTAAAAATTTATTTTCCTCCTTTCATCTGTCCTTTTTTGCAATTGGCAAAGATGATTAGTGTCCATATGTCTCTTCTAATCTGTGGCAATATGGGAAAGCTAATAAGCAAGTATGTCAAAATTATTTCTAAACCAAGAGTAAATAGGCTCAAAATGAGGATATGGCTCAAGTGCCTGTGTTTTAACCTGTGAGCCCCGTGACGTATAAGATGCCTTTGCGTATAGTTTTCTGATGTGAAGATCAGAAAAGCTGCATAGAAGAGTCCTCGCAAGAGCTGTGGAGGTCTCGAAAGACAGATTTGTGGTCAGGTTCCAGTTCTGTGTCTAACTAGCTAGTTTCTCAGCCTCTTAGCCTCACCTCCTTCGTCATGAAAGTGGATAATAATATCCGCATTGAGAGGATTAAAGGGGAAGTGTACTCAAAGCAACCAGTCTCAGTGCAGACAGCTTTTACCACAGTAGGTGCTCACTAAATTGCCAGTTCTCATCTTCCCTCCTACCCTTTCTGATGCTCAGCTGCGTCCTGGACACTGGGGCTGTGGGACAAGGGACCTCCAGATCAGTTGTTTCTATTGGCTCTCACATTTAGAGAGCCTGTTGCAGGTTTCAGATCCCTCATCCTTGTCTCAGTGAGGATCATGACCCGAAATTTACAGATGAGAAAGCCGAAGCAAAGAGAAGTTAAGGGTCTTGCCCAAGGTCACACAGGCAGGCAGCGACAGAGCCTAAACTAGAAGCCAGGTCTCCTGTTGCCGCTCGCCTGGGCACCACAGGTGAGAAGGCTAAGCTCTTCACACTCCGAATTCCCTCATGCGCCACGCCTGCCGTCCCAGGGTCCTTAAGTGGCTCAAGGAACATAAATCCCATGAAAGCTCTTTGAAAAATTGAGTAGTCCCCACGTGAATCCTACCATTTTCATGCACTATTTTAATCCCTCTCCAATAACAGTAGGTAGATGGGATGCCTGAACCCCTCCTCCCTCGGTCCCCATCCCTGAAGGGAAAAAGGAACCAGGACCAGAGCTGTTTTTCCCAGAGGGGCTGCTCAGCAGACACCACAGTAACAGGGTGAGCTGCAGGTGCCAGGAGCTGAGCATCAGGCCCCGACCACAGGGTGTGTGCAAAGAGCCTTGGAGAGTGGAAGGCTAACAAACATATTTTTCACCACTTCCTCGCCCAGGCTCTGGCCTTTCAGAATGAATGATTTGGAAGGCCCAGCTGCCTCCTGTAAGCACTACAGGCTGCTCAGAGAAACGGGCTCCCCGCTCGCCCTGCCACTCTAGGGCTGGGGCTCCCAGAACGTCCTCAGGTTGGGGAATGACGAGGCAGGGGCATGATGGTCGGATGCCCGGCAGCCCTTGGCTCCCTAGGTCTGAGTCCGGCTTGCTTAGGGCAGCTCTCCCACCTCCAGAAAGCAGGCCATGATAAGAGCTCACTCCACATGTCAGGCGCTGTCTTAAGTTCTTTGTGTATTACCAACCTTGAATCTTCACAAGAATGCTACGAACTAGGTGCTTTTATTACTGCCATTTTTCAGCCAAGGAAACAGGTGTGCAGCTTGCCCCAGCTAGTGAGTTGCAGAGCCAGCTTTCCAATCCAGGCGATCTGGCTTTGGTGGCCAGGTATTAACCGCCACGCTCTACTGCTTATCTAGAACAATGGACTTTAATGCATCAAGCACATTTCCTTGGAAACATCCACAGTAGGGACTAGCAAAGGGAGATATAAGTTCAGCTTCCCTGTCTAGTCTTGTTTCCATGGTGAGGGCCATCCCTCTCTGCCTTCCTGAGCTCCTCCCCTCTGGGGAGTAAAGGAGCTTCCTCAGGGCTCAGCCCCTCAAAATTCACCTCTTGATTACCCCACAGAGCTCTCCAGCCTGTCCTGCCCTCTATTCTGACTGGTTATATTTCAACGACAAATTTCCTCTGATGAGCAGAGAGTCTCATATACACCAGACCCTTGAGAAAGACTTAGTAACTGCATGAGAGAAAGAAAAGGGACAATAAGGCACTAGCAGACTCTAGATTCCTGCTGGGGAAGCAGAGCCTGAGAAAAACACCTGATTCCCTTGGGCAAGGACATCTATGGTGGTCTTTCAAAACTTACTCTAAGTTAGAGACCTTTGTTTGAGACCCTTCATAATAGGTAAAACTGTTTGATAGCTGAAAGGATAGAATTACCATTTTCTGAAATGGTATCTTTGTATGGCTCAGCCTGCCAAAACAAAACACCCTAGACTGGGTGACTTAAAAGACAGAAATTTATTCTCACAGTTCTGGAGACCAGAAATCCAGGATCAAGGTGCTAGCTAAATCAGTTTCTGGTGAGAGCTCTCTTGTCTTCTCTTGCAGACATCAGCCTTTTCTCTGAGACACAGAGAGAGCTCCTTGGTGTCTCTTCTTATAAGGGCACTAGTCCCATCATGGGGTCCCCACCCTCATGGCCTTATCTAAACTGCATTAACTCCTAAGGGCCCCATCTCCAAATACTATCACATTAGAGGTTAGAGCTTCAACACGAGTGGGGAGTGGGGAGTATAAACATTCAGTCCATAGCAGATGGGAAAGACTGAGGGAGGAGTAAGTTTAGGGTGTGTGTGTGTAAGAACGCAGGCGGTCTGATCTGAACACACTGAGAGATGGTGAGTGAGTGTTTATATATGAGTTTGATGTTCAAGACAGACACCCAGTCTGGAGATAGAAATGGATCTCAAAGTCTACCTCTCCAAGCCACAGTTTTCTCAGCTATAGATCAAGATTAATAACACCCATCTCATAGGTTTGTTAGAAGGTTTAAATAAGAAAAACAAAATACTTGGTGACATTTTTATGCATATTAAAACCAGAGACCTAATACTTGAGAGTTAAGTGGCCATGATATCCCTGGCTAAAACTACAGCATAGACAGCTTGTCTTTGGTACCTCCACCCTCCGCGTACTGTGTCCTTTCCCATGTGTCTTTTCCCCTTGGACATGGAAGCAGCCTCTATCTTCTCTGCCCTCCCCCCTTGCATCTATGTCTGTTCTTCTCAAACACATCACATCCCAGAGTGGTGACTGATAGCAGCTTCAAGTGTTATCTGCCCCAGGGGACTTTGCAAGCTAAGAAACTGAACAGTCTTAAATTAAAAGAAGAAGGAGACTAAAAAAGGAAGAACAAGGAGGAGGAGGAGGGAAAAACCTATATTTTTTAATCAAAAAATATAGAATTTACTCAATTTTAAGTTTTTCCCCATGCTTTTCTTAAATCTTTCCCTTTTTATATCAATGTCTGCATTAAGGTTTAGTATATTTAATATATGTACTTATATATAAATATATATTAGTATATTTAGTACATAGGGATATTTGATTTAGCTATGTATATATTTATATCTATCCATCTATACAGATCTCTATCTATATATACGTATATCTAATTTTACATATATGTGAAACTATATATATAAAGAGAAAAAAGGGAAGAAACATCATATACTATGCATCAATCTAAGTTTAAGTTACTATGGTAAAGAAAAGTGACACTAATTGTGGGTTGGAGGGCTTCATATATCTGGTGGCAAGATGGTTGAGGCATTTCACACCTCTGAAATTCTGCTCCATCATAAATTGTCACTTTCTAATATCTGTGTAATGTTGGTTCTACCAGTGAGCACATTATGTTGGGAAAGTCTTAATAATTTCTGAGCCTCTGCTTGAACAAGAATAGAGAGGCCAAGAACAAGTGTGGGGGATAAGAAATGAAATGGGTGATGTGGTTCTTAGGTATCCAGAGCTAGAAAAAATCTCACTGGACAAAATGTCAGGGAAGTTGAGTCAGCCCCAAGAAACCCATGATGGGGGGTGGTGGAAAGAAACTGATCATTTGGATGATAGAGGCAGATCAGGGGAGACTCAACTTAGACAGAGGGTGATCTCAGCAAGCAGGATGGAACCCTGATAGCATCCCCACTAACACTGCAGCTCTCAGGTAAATAAGCCATTGGGTAAGAATTGATGGGTAAGGAGGGGCAAAATTCTCTTAATGGGTGTTAGCTGTGACCTGTGTACTGAACTGGTTCAGACCTTCATTATACCATATTTGGGCTATGACCATGGTTTTCTAAAACTCTCTTCCCAAATTAGCACATCTTCCTCCTCTGGGTCCAGCATCACTCTGCAGTGTGAGGGCATGATCTCACTCTGCATCAGGATGTGGTGTTTGGAAACCTGTCTTATCTCCCCAACTACATTACCAGCAACCCTAAGGCAACATCTTACACCGCACATCAGACCTGCCCAGGGCAGAGGGAACACACAGTAGTAACTGGGAGCTCAGACAAGCAGGCTGGCATGAAGAAATCTGCCCATGGGGAGCAGGCCTTGTGCCCCTAGGTTGGGCTCAGGGCTAGGTCTTTTGCCCTAGGAGGCAATCTCCCAAAAAAAGCAGAAGATACTCCATCAAGGAAAACTAGACAGTTTTCTGAAATGGAACTTAGGATGAGCTTATCAACAAGTTGAGCATAATAGGTGAAAGAATTGGTGAACTTGAAGATAGATGGAGAGAAATTATCCAAACACACATAAAGAAAGAAAAGAAGGGTAAGGGACACAACACAGCATCCAAGAATTGTGCGGCAATAGAAAATGGTTTAACATACTTATAGTTGGAGTCCCAGAAATAAAATACAGAAAGAACAGAACAGAAGAAATAGTTGAATATTTGAAGAGATGATGACCAAGAATTTTTCAAAAGTAATGAAAGGCAGCAAATTATAGATCCAAGAAACTCAGAGAGCTGTAATCAAGATTTAAAACAACAAAACAACAAAACAGGGATGCCTGGACAGCTCAGTTATTAAAGCATCCGACTCTTGATTTCAGCTCAGGTCATGATCTCACAATTTGGTGAGTCCGAGACCTGCATCAGCCTCTGTGCTGACAAGTGTGGAACCTGCTTGGGATTCTTTCTCTCTCCTCTCTCCTTCTTTCTCTGCCACTCCCTTGCTTGTACTCTCTCTCCCTAAAATAAATAAACAACAAAAAAAATACAGTTAGATGTATCATGATCAAACTGTTGAAAACTCTACTGACTGAGCCAGCCACATGCAGCTCAATTTGAAGTTTTTAAAAATATATTCCATCTTTCTTGGGATATTGAAGAATCTCTACCTTCTTAAACATATGGAATGCAGTTATAATAATTTTTAATGTCTTTGTCTACTTCTATCATCTGTGTGATTTCTGGATCTGTTTCTATTGATTGATTCTTATCCTCATTATGGTTTCTATTTTTGCTTCTTTGTATACGTGGTAATTTTTCTTTAGTTGCCAGACATGGTGAATCTTTACTTTGTCGTATGTGAGATATTTTGTATTCTTATAAATATTCTTGAGCTGTGTTCTGGGATGTAGTTAGATTCATTGAAAACAGTCTGATCCTTTTAAGGCTTGTTTTTTTTTTTTTTTAAGTTGTTGTGTGTGTTTTGTGTTTGTTTTTTTTTTCGAGAGAGAGAAAGGGAGTCCGGTAGAAAGTAAGGGGGGCAGAGGATCCAAAGTGAGCTCTGTGCTGACAAGACAGAGCCCGATGTGAGGCTAGAACTCACAAACTGTGAGATCACAACCTGAGCCAAAGTTGGATGCTTAACCAACTGAACCACCCAGGCGCCCCAAAGTTGTTTTTTAAAATATTTTCTTTCTTTTTTTCTTTCTTTTTTTTTAAAGAGAGCATGCTTGAGTGGGGGAGGGGCAGTGAGAGTGGAAGAGAGATAGTCTTAAGCAGGCTCCACGCTCAACATGGGTCTCAGTCTTGTGACCGTGAGGTCATGACCTGAACCGAAATCAAGAGTCAGACACTCAGCTGACTGAGCCACGTGGGCACCCCTCTAGGGCTTGCTTTTAAGCTTTGTTAGGTGGGACCTGAGCCATTTTCTACAGCTAACTTGCCCCACTGCTGAGTGTTCTACCTGCTGTGTTACGAATTTTGAGGTTGGTTTTGGGGAAATTTTGTTGTTATTGCTTGCAAACTGTTCTTAGTCCTGGGTGATCCCTGAAGATGTTTCCCTCTGTTCCTTTTGGGAGTTCCCTCCCTGGTCTCAAATCATTTCTTCACCTGCATGTGCTGATCAGTTCTCAACTGGTCAAGGAGGATGATCTGCAATTTCCAGAGGTCTCTCTCTGCACAATGTTCGCTGGCTCTCTCTCTCGCTCTCGCTCTCGCTCTTGCTCTCGCTCTCGCTCTCTCCCTTCTGAGTTCCAGATGACTTGACTCCCTTGGACCTCCAGCTCAGTGCCCTCAACTCAGAGTGACTGGCAGGCTCCACCTGGACCCCCTCCCTGCACTACCCTGAAAACTATCTGGACAGTAATGAGGTAATTGTAAGATTCTCCTCATTTGTTTCCTCTGTTCCACTGATCACTGTCCTGCACTGTCTGATGTCCAAAGTCCAAAAACCATTGTTTCACATGCTTTGTTCAGGTGTGTAGTTGTCTCAGGTAGTAGGGTAATCTGGTCCCTTTTACTCCATCTCGGCCGGAAGCAGACAACATTTCGCTATCTTCGAACTGGACAAGGCAGTAACCAACCCCAAATACGAGGGTCTGCTGCCTGCAGCCTTTTCGTTCCAAAGCACTGTACGTCAGTGTTGAGTTGCAGAAAACTAAAGCTACATTCTAGCTATTTTCAGCAGGAAAGTACTTAATACAAGAAATTCAATGCCTACCAAATTGTTAGCTGGGCTAGAGGAGTAGGCTCTAGTTTTGGCTTCCAGGATGATTCTTGCTGGAATAAAACCACCAGACTGGTCTGCCAGAGGAGCTGCTTTTCCTGCCCCAGTGAGGAAGCCCTGGAATCAGGAAGCTGCCTCGGGAGCTGTCACCTTCAGAAGGTCACCGCAGGTGCTAACTCAGAGACCAGGAAGCTGCCATATCTCAGGAGTCTCTCAGCTCCCATGAATCAGTAACCAGACTTGAGAACAGTGAGTCTGAGTCTCTGTCACTACATCCTCTCCCAAGACTCATGAAGTACCACCCAACACTGGAATTTTGCTGCAGAGGAGCCCCAAAGACGTCATACTTGTGGAGACAGTTGCATCAGCCCAGGAAGTTAGTAGGCCTGGGCTCCAGGAAGTAAACCTCTGTCTCCCATGTTGCATCTTTTTTAAAAACATTTTTAAATGTTTGTTTATTTTTGGGAGAGAGAAAGACAGAGCACATGCAGAGAAGGGGCAGAGAGAGAGGGAGACACAGAATCTGAAGCAGGCTCCAGGCTCTGAGCTGTCAGCACAGATGTGGAGTCTGAACCCACAGACCGTGAGATCATGACCTGGGCTGCAGTCAGAGGCTTAACCAACTGAGCCATCACTCTGCCTGGAATCTTCTGAGTTCCTCAGCCTTCACCTAACCCATTGAATCATACTTCTTGCCAGCATACAATATCTAGTTTGATCACCCACTGACTGTCAAGACCAATTTTAGAAGCAGAACACAGGCTTCCACTTTTGGTTTGGCTTATTGTAAGTCAGGGACAACAAATGACAGACAAAGGAAGGGCAGACTAGAATGAATAGTCAAGGAAGCGTTCTTGGAAGATCTGAGCCTTGAAGCTACTTGATGTTTAGCTGGTATTGTGAATAAGAAAGGGCAAAGTGTTGAAGTTGAAGTGAAGAGTGGAGCTCAGGAGCTGAAGATACAGTAGAAACCAACATTACTTGAGCACGTACTCTATTCCTGAATCTCATGGAGTCACTGCAGTCCTAGGAGGTTGAGATATTGTTATCTCCAGTTTATATATCAGGAAGCTAAGGCTCAGAGAGGTAAGTGGCTTATTCAAGGTAATACACTTGTGAATCATAATAAATACAAAAACCTGGCTGCGATGGAGTAAAGAAATAAAAAGGAAACATCCAAAACTTAAACAGAAATTTAATCTAGGAAATGTGGACCTGGTTATGTCTACCTATTCTATTCTCATTAATATTTTGCCACACTTGAAAATGTTACTTCCTAAATTTCAGAGTTTGAGATTGATATTTTGTTGCTATACTCATAATGATAATTTTTAAAATCTGCATTAAAATGTAACTTAAGATCATATACAAAAAATTAACTCAAAATGGACTAAGGACCTAAACATAAGAGCTAACTCTTAGAATATTCTAACTCTAAGAATAAAACATAAGGAAAAATTTCATGCCATTGGGTTTTGTGATGATTTCTTGGATATGACAATAGCACAGGCAACAAAAGAAAACATGGACAAATTCAGCTATATCAAAAATTTTTAATTGTGTCAAAGCATCACAATTGATAGAGTAAAAAGGCAACCTACAGAATGAGTAAATATTTGCAAACTGTATATCTGATAACAGGTGAATATCTAGAACATTTAAAAACTTCCACAGCACAAGAGCAATAAAAATAATCCAATTTTAAAAGTGGAAAAAGGACGTAAGTAGACATTTCCCCAAAGATATGCAAATGGCCAACAAGCACCTGAAAAGATGCTCAACATCACTAATCAATAGGTAAATGCAAATCAAAAAGACCATGTGATGCCACCACAAACCCACTGGAGTGACTGCTATACAAAAAAGGAAAGAAAGAACAATTGTTGACAGAGATGTGGAAAACGTGGAGCTCTTGTACCTTGGTAATGGGAGTGTGAAATGGTGCAACTGCTATGGAATGGTGAGTGCCTCAAAAACTGAAAACTATAATTACCCTATTACCCAGCAATTCGACTTCTGAATATGTATCCAAAAGAATTGAAAGCAAGATATTGAACAGATATTTGTATACCCAATGTGAACTGTATTCTTTATAATAGCTAAAAGGTGGTAAAGACCTAAGTGTCCATTGACAGCTGAAAGGATAAAGAAAATGTGTATTCAGACCATGGAATATTATTCAGCCTTTAAAAAGGAATGAAATTCTGGGGCTTCTGGGTGGCTCAGTTGGTTGAGCCGCCGAATTCAGCTCTGTTCATGATCTCACACTCGTGGGTTCGAGTCCTATGTTGGGCTCTGTGCTGACAGCTCAGAGCCTGGAACCTGCTTCGGATTCTGTGTCTCCCTCTCTCTGCCCCTCCCTGCTCATGCTCTGTCTCTCTCTGTCTCAAAAATAAATAAAACATTTAAAAATATTTTTTAAAAAAGGAATGAAATTCTTGGGGCATCTGGGTGGCTCAGTTGGTTAAGCATCCAATTTCAGCATGATCTCACGTTTGTTGAGCAGCCTGGAACCTGCTTCAGATTCTGTGTCTCCCTCTCTTTCTGCCCCCCTCCCCCCAGAGGTACTCTGTCTCTCTCTCTCAAAAATAAACATTTTTTTTAAAAAAGGCAATTTTGACACATGCTACAACATGGATGAACCCAGAGGACATTATACTAAATGAAATAAGCTAGACACAGAAAGATAAATACTGTGTAACTCCACTTATATGAGATACTTGGAGTGATTACATTCATAGAGACAGGACATGGAATTGTAGTTGCCTGGGGCTGGGGGAAGTGAGGACAGGCAGTGGTTATTTAATGGGTAAGAAGTTTCAGTTTTGCAAAATGAAGAGTTCTGGAGACCGTTGCATAACAATGTGCACATACTAACATACTGAACTATATACTTAAAAATAGTGAAGATGGGGGGGTGTGCCCGTGTCTCGCAGTTGGTTATTTATCTGACTTTTGATCTGGCTCAGGTCATAATCTCATGGTTCGTGAGTTTGAGCCCCACGAACTGCTGGTGGTGCAGGGCCTGCTTTCTCTATTTTGCACATTTTCTCTCTCTCTCTCCCTCTCTCTCTCTCTCTCTCTCTCTCTCTCTCTCTCTCTCACTCTCTCACTCTGTCTCTCAAAATAAAAAAAATAAACTTAAAAAAATAGTTAACATGATAAATTTTATGTTAGATGCATTTTACCATAATTATAAAAAACATAACCAAGTAAAAGATGTTACTTAGAAAATTATTTCAAATATTTTAGCACCACATAGACTGACTAGTAAATTTTCATTTCCTATAAATTGGTTTAATTAAGTATGACTCTTAGTCCCTCCACTTTCTTGTTACTTGGTTTCTTAATATATAAAAGATTCTGATAGATCAGGGTTAGAAGACCTAATCGTAATCCCAGCCTCATCCCTTCCCAGGTGTGTGGGGCAGGGCTGCTGAACTGGACTTTACTAAGGGCCTTAGTTGTCTCCTTGAGGTCGCTCTCAAAATAATTCCCAACCTTCACCTCCATAACCCTGAACTCTACATAAGGAACATCCCATGGTGTGCTAGAGGCAATACCATTCCTAACCATATTGTCATCCCCACACCCAGACTCCACATTCCCCAAACAGCATTACCTTCTGGGTGTTAAACAGTTCATGCCAGAACAAGAAGCCAAAATGAGTATTTCATGCATTTGTGACTTGCCTTTCATTGGAGGAAGATGAGGATGTGGGAACAAACAGGTGGGGTATCATGGAAAGCAGAAGGAGCCAAGCTGCATCCCTCCCACCCAGCCTTTTGCCCTGGCTTCATTGTACTGTATGTTCTAGGATGAGCCACTTATACTTTGTTTGTCTCAGCTGCCTCAGAAGTATTCATTCATTCATTCATCTATTTGGCAAGTGCATACTGAATAAATACAAAGGGAGCTGGTCCTTCTTGATCTTCTGAGGGTATCAGACTCTGTATATCTTATCCCATTTAGTAACAGGGTAGATCCTGAGGAAACAACCTTAGTCCCAAGTCACTGATGAGGAAGCTGGGTCTCCAGGAGATAAAGTCACTTGCCTAAGATGAAGCCTGCTTGTCAGTAAATGGTAGAATTGGAATTCAAACCCATCCTATCTAATGCCACACTCACTCTTTCCACAACACTGCATTGCTTCCTGTTATCTGCCCTGCAGTCTCCAAAAAGGAGTGGTCTCTAGGCACTCACTGTCCAGTGCCTGGCACACTATGAGGTGTGTCGAGTAGAAGCTCCAGGGTGCCACAGTGAACCAAAGCCCAGAGGAAGGAAGCAGGGAATTGAAAAGATAGAGCTAATGGTATTGTCTCCATATGAAGATCGGAGAGTCGACCAGATTACTTCTTGGATCTTTGCCTTGGGGTCTTTTCCCGCTCTGAGATTTGTGACTCTATGTCTTGGGAATGTTCCTGGTGTGGAGAATTGCTACCTAAAGTGTGGCCCATGGACTAGCCACATTGGCATCCCCTGGCAGCCGGTTAGAAGTGCAGTCTCAGACCTCATCCACACCTACTGTATCAGCATCTACTTTCTAGCAAAATTCCCATACTCTAGAGCACCCATTGCTGCAGCTTCTCTGCTAGATGTTCCCGTGCCCTCCACCCTCCCGCCACTGGATGCTCTAGAGCACAACTCTTGCTGGAGGCCAGGAGGCTTCTTCTCCATTCACATCTACTTCCATGGCCTTCGGTCTCCCTGCCTGTTAAGGGTGGTGATTGCTGGCTTACGTCTCCTCACTCCTTCCAGGGAACGTGAGGTCTTCCAGGTAACATCTGGTAGCGCTCAGTGGCTTGCTCAGAGACCTCAATATTGCTTGGCTCAACCAAAAATAAATTGGAAAAGAAAATTGAACATTGCATCAATTTGAAGCAAGTTTATAAATTCTGCAGCTAAGCAATACCAATAGAAAATGATAGATCGCTGCAGAGCAGGGCGTCCCTGCAGTGATGTATAGTCACATTACCTGAAATACCGTATTACATGATTCTGCTTTATTACCAGTGTTGGTGGCAGACAGAAAAACAGATTACACTTGAGTTCAAATCGATAGGAACTTTATTTACTGGCCTTTTAAAAACATATTTCTGCACTTTATAAAAACATACGGTAGATGCTATTGATAGAGCTTGTCTGCTTGTTAAAAAGCAATTTGCCCAAAACGAGGCTTTTAAGCTGTAATTTACGGCATTACCTTTTACCTCCTTTTTTCAGGGTTCTGTTCGCCTGGCTGTGCTTTGACGACTTCCTTAGACATTTCTTGCCTTTAATTTTCTCTCCCACTTATCATCTCCCTAAACTCCGAGCTCCCCAGGGCCTTAATGCAGGAGGGAGAAAGGAACAGCATCTCCTCTTGATGGAGGCTGGAGTCTCTCCCCAAAGCCCACCCTCCTACCCTCAGCCTCCTTGCTGTTGTTCTGGGTTTTGAGGGGCCTCCTGTGGGTTCAGATGGCGCAGCTTCTGCCTCCTTCTGTTTTTCACTCCCAGGGACCCTCCTTTGCTCTCTCTCCTCCCTGTGAGAAAGGCACTTCTCTCCCAGAAGCCCAGATTGCAATCATCCTGAGTGGTGGGAATATCATCCCCACTACATAGCTATGCAAACTCATCCAAAGAAGTCAGACTCAGATCTTGGGACTCCAAGTCAAATCAAGTCATTCTTGAGGCTGAAAGATGAGCATCCCTTTTCTCCTAAGCTCTTAGCTACAGGCACTCCCCCACCCCCATCCCGTCTCAGATTGCTGTCACTGTCCCTGTTGCTGCTGGGTGAGGAGTGGGGGATTTGGACCCCTGGGGCGGAGTAGTCAGCGCCCCCACCTGGCCACTGCTCTGGGACAGGCATGCTGTTTGGGGGCTGCAGACTTGCCCCAGGGCTGCCAAGCAGCAGAGCCCTGTATTGCTCAGAATGGAAAGGGATCACACTCTTCCTTCCCCTGAATCTTGGCCTTGACCTGAGACCTCAGACTTCAGATGTGCTGAATGCTTTGTACACCTGATGCCATTTAAACCTTACAGTTCTGTGATGAGAAAGCCTGAGGTCAGGAAATGTAAGAGCCTTCAGGGTACCCCAGTGATCAGATGCTATGAAATTAAGGGCCAAATTTAAATAACTATTGGCTGTATTAAGTGGCCTCTTGATAACCAGGCTGGATTTAGGAATTGTCTTTTGCCTATTCCAGAAATGTGGCAACTTGCAGGCAAAGAAGGGGGAAATGTAGCCAGGTAATTGATCAGGAACCCTTGATTCCTCATACCCAAGCAACTGGGTGCTGTGCAAAGTCCATTGTGGGGGGCTGCTTCTGATGAGTTCTACGTGTCTATCTGTAAAGCACAGAAGTACACAGTGCTGGCACCTGACCCGGAGTCCATTTGCAGTGGAGTCTGTATCTGTCTAGTAAGGGCTTTGCTATTGAAGAAATGATTGACAAATGAGGGAATGGGTGAGTGAATCAACAAATATAACTTCCCTCCTTAACCTGTAATCCTATGTTAATGATGCTTAAGTTTCACAGAAGAGAAGCGAGGCTGACTCCTAACAAGGGATGATAAATCAACTCCTTACACGATATGTGACTAGGAAGTGATGAGGCAGATTCTCTGAGGGACCCATAAGCTGGCACTAAAAGCAATTACCAAACACAGGTGTTCCCACACTCTTGCATCCTGGCCGTGTACCTGGGACACAGGGCTGGCTTCTCCAGAGGAACCCCCAGTGAACAGAAAGGAGTGCGCATTAGGATGTGAGTCCTGACTTCATTCAGAAAGTCCTTGTAACCTATGCCAGAGCGACTTCAATAGCAACAGCTCTGCAAAGCCAGAGTGGTGGTAATGCCTGTGGACGGCCCCGCGTCCTTCTAAGAGAGGCATCTTCAGAGTGTTTGTTTCACCCTAACACTAAAGAATTCACTTTCAGTGAAGCATTTGCTTCAGCGAAAAGGCAAGTGTCATCTTTCTGGAAGAGTAGAGAGGGATCACAGCTGTGTCCTGTGCCTGCAGCAGAGGAAGGGGAGGAGCAGGGACCAGCGGCTGCAATAACTGCGCTCAGCGCTCCTGTCGTGGAAAAGACCAGTCACAGCCTGATTTTTGTGTTTGATCTTAAAGGAAAAGGGAGTCAGCCAGACCCAGGTTTGAATTCTAATTCAATCCTGTACATCTGTGGGACCCTGAGCAAGTCGCCTAAACTCACTAAGCCTCGATTTCCTTGTCTGGAAAAGGGATATATAAGACAGATTGCCTCACAGGATTGTTGGAAAACTAAATGAGATGATTTGTGTAAAGTACTTAGCTTTCATAAACTCTCAGTATGCAAGGGCCATCTTACTGATTAGCATCAAGAAAGACAGGTGCACGTGCCTTAGGGGCAGGGAGTATCTGTTTTCCCTGTTATCTCAAACTCCACTCTCATTGCCCAATGCACAATCATGTGCAAAGACACACTATTCCATTCTTCTAAGTGAGAAGAGAAGAAGCCTACACTTCATTTGGGAGAGTGCAGTGAACTCTGTGTTAGATGCAACCTGATCGTTATCTAACAGTAAATGTTGCTGCGACCCAGGACAGAGATAGTCCTGCAGAGGCAGGGCTTACTGGAATAGGTAAACCTGGCTGCACTTTGAAGGATGGGTAGAAATGACATGAGCAGAGAGAAGAGGGGAAGACTTTTCAGACATGGTAGGGGGAGGATAGGATGAGCCAAGACATGGAGGAAAAAATTCACATCAGAGGATGCAGCAGAATTAAGGAGAGGAACATCAGGAGAATATGGAGGTGGTGTGGATTTGAATTGGGAATGTAAAGGCTGGGGACAGTGAGAAGCATACTTAGAGGAGTTAAAAGGAAGCCAAAACACTGGGGCTTTGGACGGATGTCCAAGTCAAGGAGACAGATGCTATCCTCAGAATGGATGCTGACCTTCTCCCTCTTCCCTTTCCTGATGTGCTCAACAGTTGTGAACTGAATGCATCTCACCAAGTTGGAGCCTTGGCCACGATTCGCACTTGCTTCCACCTGAGAGCCAGTGCACTCCCCCATCCCACTGGAATGCACGTCCTGACATTATAATAGGCTCTGCAGAGAAGGAAATGCTATCGTCCCTTGTGGTGACAGCAGGCTCCAAGTCCTGCCAGGTAGCTTTAGCAATTTCCTAGTCTTCCTTGTCTTGTTAATTAGGAAAGTCTACCTCACAGATTTGGGCCATGCATCTCAGATAGCAGCTCTTCAACCTTCATAACTGCTCCTAACTAGGTGGTAGAACCAGGTGCATTCCATATGCGTTTTAGAGAGGCCCCTGTGTTTCAGATCTGTCGTGTGAGCTCTCTGCAGTGTGGGAGCTAGAGGAACTGCCAGTGATGAGAAACAGAGGGACAATTTCTGCGCCTCTGCAGTTGCCTCCAAACTTGTTAACTCCTCAGCCCTGAGCCAATGTGATTACTCGAGTAATCCCCTTCCCCGGCTCCCTTCTCAGATTTGAGGGCACATGTCCAGGTGCCTTTGCACTTCAACATACAGTTCTCAGCTCTGGTGAAATAGGCCAATGGTGGAGTCTTCCCCCTCTTTTTGTATTCTCCGCAAATAGTATACAGTAATCAAAATTTAAGCTGCCCGAGATGAAATAATTGCTTAACAATCATATAAGGCGAAATGATTCAACAAATGACAATAAGGGCCCGTGATATACAGAACAGATGCATGCAGTGTACCATATTATAATGTGCTAGTACAAGATTGACAGCACAATAATAGGAGTGAGCAGCAATTCAGCCTATAATTCCAAACCAAATGTGAGGCTGTCCACAGAACTCAAATTCTAGCAGGCTGCAAAATTAGAGGTAACACCACGCAGGGTTCAAGACGACTCATTAGCAGGTTGGCAGAGTGTTTCAGGAGCAAATTTGTCTGTCGAAGGAACTAATTTTGTGCCATCTTCGGCTCCACTTTTTTTTTTTTAGTGTGCAGATACAATCTTCCCTGGAGAGAAATGCAGGGGTGGGGATGTGAGATCTGGAAGTAGCCCATGGGGCACAGCAAGGTTGCTGGTGTCAGCTTTTGAGCGGCCAGTATTGGATGAGTGATCTGGGCGTGTTCGGGGTGGGGAGTGCATGGAGCAGACAGGGTGATGATGACAAACACTATTCAGTCACCTCACCATGAAAGCGTGAAGGGACTCCCACTGGCTCTCTGGGGTTGATCCCACATCAGAAAGGGTTTGACTCAAGGACATAATTAAGGTGTGATAAGGATCTTTCCACATCTTGAATTTCTGAACCTCTACATAAGCGTCATAATCTCTGCTCTGTACGGGAGCCCTTATTGTTTCAAAGGTGCCCAGGATTTGTTTTAAACAAGTGTAGTAAGACACAGACACAGAAACAATGTCATGAAAGAAACATTTTTATACTTACACATCCCTAGAAACAAGGCATGGCAGAAGGGCTGGGCAGTGCCACACAGGAGAGCACTAGGGTCAGTCAGGAGGCACAGGGAGTGCGGGGGGAATGTGGACAAGAAACCTGTATCGTGGCTTCCACAGGGTTGTGTGAGGAGTAGTAAATGGGTATGCTGGGCTAGTTTGAATAATTTTTAGCAGGCTCTGGGGCATAGGGGTCAACCCAAGTCCTGTGTACCTGGCCCTGGGGAAATTAGGGTAGGGGATAGTAGCTCAGAGTGTGATAAAGGAGATGGTTGAGAGGTAAGACCTCTAGTTTGGTTGGTTAGCCTATGAAAGTCATGCTCTGTTCTCAGGAATTAGCTAGCTCTGGGAGGGGCAGTCCCCCCAAGGTAGTGAGACCCCAAGATGTCAAAGCATCAGGATATAGAATAAAAGGATATGATTGGCACACTTTCATAGCCCCACCAGCTACCTTCCATTTCCTACCATTTCCTCCCCCTGTCCCTTGCCCCAGACCCCAGATGAAAGCAGAGCATGGTGACATCACCATCTGCACAGATGAAAAGCCATGGCGTATTCCCCATCACCACCCCAACCCTGGACCTGTGAGGTCAGGAAGGAGAGACTTCCACTACCTCTCAACCAGTGGAGCCCTTGCCCACCTTCTCCTGGTCCCTGGTCACTCAGGGGCTGCCTGAGCATGGACAGCACCAGCCACATCTCCAGGGCTGACTCAAGAGTCCTCTCAGTTCCACCAGTAACAGGCGGTGTGGCTGTGGCAAGGCTGCTTCATGTTTCTGGACTGGTTTCCTGCTCTTCAAAGAAAGAGGCTTGATCATAGTTCTAAATGCTTTGTTTCAATGCAAATTGGGGGAAAGGATAGAAGCAGCAGAGAAGCTAAGGAGATAGGGGCTGGCATGCAATCCTCAGATGAAACCAGTGACATGTGCAAAACCAGAGTAGCCACCCAAGCCCCCTGAGCTCCCCTCCTCCATCCATCCTGTGGGGCTGAGACTCTCCCAGTGATGGTGATGACGGTGATGACGGTGACCATGATTATGGTGATAACGAGGACAGGAGTTCAGCACCTGAGGGGTGGCCAAGCTGCTAAAGTATAATTCTGTTTAATTCTGACAACTCTATGTTGGAGTAGATTAAGTGACTTGGGACTAGATTAAGTCACTTACTGGCATCCACACAACCAGTAAGTGACAGAGCCTGGTGTCAAGCCCAAAATCTCATTCCTAATCACTGTGCTCCACTGCCTCCTCTGTCATGGGCAGGGTCATCCCAAAAGGATTTCGTGAAGTGTGTCCCAAGCAGCAATAAATAGCACTTCTAGGAGGGGTGGCTCCAAGGAGGGGGAATTAACTCTTAAAGGAAAGGCATTGCCCCATTTCTCCCTGCTTAGATGTCCCTTAGGATGCCTGGCATGGCTCTAGGCACACAGCCATGATGCCCTCGCATTCAGGGTGCTCTCAGCCTGGTGGAAGGGGACAGACAAGAGGAAAGTGAACAAGTAAATACAGTAGCTGTAGAGAGCACTTGTCTGATAGGCTCTGGTCCACCCTTTGTCAAGGCCTACAAGTTGGAAACCACCAGACACCAGAGAAAGCTCGAGTCCTCCATCAGGCCAGAGGGCCACTGCCACCTTCAGTGACCAGGTCAGTTCTCAGGACTCAGGGTGTCACCAACTGGATCCCATCAGGTCAGCAGAAAACCAATGTCAGTGAAAACAGAGGTGATTTCTTGCAGGGAATTGGTTTTGCAAGTGATGGGGGTCTGAGAAGCCGAAGAGAGTCAAGGAAGCAATACCAGGAAGCCACGGGCGCCCCAGGCTGAGAGACAAAGGAGGCTGTGGCATCACTAGTCCAGGGGTTGGGGTAGCCCTAGGGATGCTGGAGCCCTGTAGGGCCTAGGAGAAGCCAAGGCCAGAGACACTGTCTGGTGCCAGAAGAAGGTGTAGGAATATCCTGGCTTCTCCCTCCTTTTGCCTTCTAGTCTGCCAGTGACTCTCAGTGACCCAGCCAGACTAAATCCTGAAGATATGGGAAGTCTGGGAGACTCCGCCTGCAGGGCCCAACTTTTTACCCCCTCCCCCTTGCAGAGCAGAGGCAGAAGGCCAAGGGGTGGGCCCGAGTTTGAGCAAGCAGGCCCAGGCCCACATTTGCCCATCTCTGTGGGAGGGCCTAAAAAATCCCTTGACGGGGCAGGGGAACCACTTGCTTTGAGCAGGGTCTGGGGTTGGGGCTTTTCCCCACCTGAGCCCCATTCAGCTTATGCCCTCTGTCACTGCTCCACCTTGGGCGCCCCATGCTCTGTCTCTGCAATGCCCACTGCAGACTATACTCTTCCAGCCCCTGTCTCTCTGGGATATGAGGAAGGGGAGGGGCAAGTAAGGAGAGCTGCCTGGCCCTGAGTGTGAGCACCAGGGGTGGGGACAAGGGCACAGGAGACAGAGATATCTCCCAGAGCTCACCTGCTCCATGAGGGGATGTGGACTCTGCTCTTAAAGGGCCTCAGTATCAGGAACAAAGCAACAGGACCCAAGTGTAAAACAGAATGTAGTGGATTAGGAGCAGTTTGAACAGTTTTTCCTTTTAAATTCAAAGGTGGCCCTACATAGCCCTGTCAGCATGTTTCTTACAGGGTGATAACACCTCTCATTTACATAGCCTTTTGAGCCTCTCAAAGTAAGTTCACATGTCATTTGACTCTCACAAAACCCCTCAAAGTAGATAGGGCAGGGACAGAGGACAAGTGGCCAAGGTGACACCAGTGCTCACTCGAAAGTAGAGCCATACTGGGGCTCCTGCCTCCTCAGCTGAGTCATCCCAAAGGCCCACATGCCCATGCTTCTTGCTCTGCCATCGCGTCCCCATCATCTGCTGTCCTCTGTCCTGTCCCATGCCTCAGAGTCCAGAGGGAGGAATGCAGCCCTGTAGACAGCCAGCCACACTCTCCTCCTCAGCCTCGCTTTCCCAGGCCCTAGTGTGGGTGCACGTATTCCAGTTTGCAGCCAAACTTAAATGCATGCAGCAATCTGAACAGTATTTTCAGCTGCAAGAACAAAAAATGGTGTTTGCACCACCTTTTATGCAAATACAGCATGCTTTCTGTGTGATGTAGAATGTTACCATATTTTATGAAATAAACATACCGGAAGATACTTTTTCTTTTATTCTGTGGGGGAGGATGAAGAGATTTTGGTAATTAAAACTTCCATTGATCAATGCTTAGGTCTCAGAGATCATTGCATTGCTGCTACAGATGTGTGTTGAATCATGCGGTTTTGTTTTCAAGTGTATGTGTACCCCAAGGGCTAGAATCACACCATTCCCTGCATGAAGCCATATGGGATTCACAGCATGAAGCTGTGTGGGATTGAGCATGTGACTTAACCTCTCTGGACCTCTGTTTTTCTCTTGGTAAAGTGAAGAGTTGGAACTTGATCATCTCTGCTTCATGTTGTTGACATTCCCGTTGAGAGCCAGTCATCTCTGATTAACTGATTCATGTATCCGTGACACTAATGGAGTGCCTTGTATGTATGCCAGGCCCAGTGCGAGGCTTAGAAGTACAAGGATGTCTAATGTCAAGTCCTGCCTCTGGGGAGCACCCAGTCTGGTGGGCTAGACAGTCCAGAAGCAGACATATCACATGAAAACATGCTGAGTGCCTTTCCAGAGTTACAAACTCTCGTTGTGTGGTCTGCTGTCTTTCCTCACCATCAGCTGTAATGAGACCACAAGGGAACATTAGCTATAGCAAATCCTGTCCCACGAGGAAGGGCCCATTTTCTCTTTCTGCCCCGAGAAACCCGGTACACAGAGGAAGTACCACGGGTGGGCCCATAGGCACAGAGTTGGGAACAAGAGCCATAATTTGTAGCTCTTGCTCTTACCCGTTGTTCTCTGGTAAGAAGTCAGACCAGCATCATTCTAAATGGCCCCGTACAGCCTTTAGGGTCTGGCCATGCTAGCTTGACCATAATGACTACAGCTAAGGAACACTCTGAGAAGGAGGGGTATGTTCCCCTGGGCTTCCAGCATGGCCTGGGCATTCACTTGGCTGCTCTGTTCCAGGAACCGTGAGCTTCCCGTGATGAAACCAGGGAATGCCCCCCATTAGTGCCGGCGCTCGGCTCAGAGCTGGCCAGGAGTGAAGAGCCCCTGTGAGCAGCCTAAAGGGGGAGCCAGGAGACCCTCTTCCCAGCTGGCTCTGACTCCAGGAGCACCAGGCACCCTCCTGTCCATTTTGTGATCAGAATTGAGCAACCAGATGACTCAGAGGCTCTGCTGGTAGCGATCTCACTAATGTGGCATGTCAAGTAAACTGAGCAGAAAAGCAAGAAAGTGTGACCCAGAGAGGGGTGCCTTCTGGGTCACCAGAAGGAACCACCCAGTTCTGCCCCCTCTCAGAGCTCTCCAAACATCCCCTGCCCTCCAGCCCCTCCCCTAGTTGCCATACAGATTTGACCTGCAGTGTGGGTTTTAAGCAGAGGCCCCCAAATGCCCTCCTCCAACTGTATTCTCTAACCTTCCATCAGGGGGACTTTAGCCCCTTTCTCCCTTGCCGTGCTCACCCCTGCTCTCCACTCCGCCCCTCCCAGGAGTTGCTAATGCAGGCAGCCTCCTGTACCCATGATGGATTCATCTGTACACACCTGCCTGCAGTAGTGCTGGAGACCCCAAGAGTCTCCTTCCCCAGCCAAATCTCATTTAAATGGGAATGTGGTATGAGAAGGGGTGGTGGGGACAAAAGTTGATCATAGGCCCTTTGATTGCACTGCCTTATTGCCTGCCTCCCAGTTACCACTGAGCCATACACAGTGGCTGGCTGGCTGGCTGGCTCGCTGGGTGGTTGGACAGATAGATGGACAAATGTCCCCCTCTGTCGTGGGATGGGGGAGCTGTCCTCTCACCCTGTGTCTGGCTCTCCTCCACTGAGCATCCCAGGCTGCAGGTGTCTCTGAGGCACTGTTTATGTAAGCAGAGCTTACATGTTCTATAGTTACATCAAGAAGCTGTTGTCAGTTTGAGGAAAGCCCCTAGCTGCCCACATGCTCTGTTGTCCCCAGCGGGTTTCTTGATAGGACAACGAGACAGGGTATGTGGGCTCCCCAAACTTGAGCTCACTGGGCTGGTCTGGGGAGCCTTAGGCTTCCAGGGCACTGTGTCTGGAACATGTGCCCCTCTTCTCTCCACCCCATCTGGCTTCTTGGCAGTTTGGCGGCGGAGACTATAGTAAATCCCAGCCCTGGCTGGCCATGCACAGGAATGCAATACCTGGAATGGGTTGGGTTATTTAAAGGCATCAAGAAGCCCAACCTCTTGAAGGCACGAAAGTTCCAAGGATTACCGTCCAACCTCGAAGGCTCAGATGAGTTTCATATTGTCCCTCAGGTTTGAATCTTAGGAAAAGCAGCTCTTTAATTATATGCTTATTATACACTAATAGTCCCCTGACCTAATCAGTTTGTATATCCAAGGATAGGGAGGGAGTGAAAATGTCTTTGAGCCACTAAAACAGTTGAAATGGCTCAGAAACCTGTCCCTGAAGCTGAGGGGCTCAGTTTGGGGTTTAGGAGGAAAAAACGTTCAAAACATAATGTACGGGGCAGGATAAAATCCCTGAAAATCGAACCATAATTAAAATAGCTAATGGGACGTATGGGTGGTTCAGTCAGTTAAGCATCTGACTCTTGGTTTCTGCCCAGGTCATGATCTCATGGGTCATGAGTTCGAGCCCCCCATTGGGGTCCCTGTGCTGACAGCGTGGAACCTGCTTAGGATCCTCTCTCTCCCACTTTCTTCCCCTCCCCTTCTTGTGCTCTTTCTCTCTCTTTCTCAAAATAAATAAACATTTAAAAAAGATTTAAAATAGCTCCTGTTTATGGAGGACTTCTCTGTTCCAGACACAAGCTTTGTAATTTACATCTAGATCCCCTCCCAAAGACAGTATGAAGGAGGTGCCATTGTTACTCCATTTTAAAGATAAGAGAGACTAGGTAACTGGCCTAGTGTCACACAGTGGCTGAAGGACAGGATCCACCAAATCTTGAAGTCTTCCTTTCTACCCTTAATGTCACAGAAATGCGCTTACTTTTTTTGCGCGACAAACCTGGAGTGGCTTTGCTCCCTGGACACTGATGTCTCACCTGAGAGGTCATGTTTAAGTGGTGTCAGGAACCATTTCTAGTTCATTCATTCACTTGCAGTTTATATAATAACGTACTGCTTATTTACCCAGCCTAAGTACTGGAAGCGTTTGTGAAGTGCCCCTGGGCTGTGAGCTGAGGTAGAGATGGGACATGTCACACTGCACCATTGGATCCTGACCTCCTTCCTGAGTTTCTGGCTTCTCAAGTACTCCCAAGTAATCTCATGTAAATCCTTTCCTGGAATGGGGCCTAAAGACAAATCCTGAGAAGCTGGAGAATGAGCTGGATACCGTCTGTTCTGAGTAATTCATTCATTCAATCCTTCAACAAACACTGGCTGAACCTCACTGTGGACACTATGTACCAGTGATGGGGAAAGTCATTAAGATATCACTCCTGCCCTGGAGGAACTTGGCAGCGTCAGTAGGCACATTGGTGCAGAATACATGGGATGTATAGGAGCTGTGTAATAATAAAGCAGTGGTCACACCAGAGAGGACATTGGAGCAGAATTTTGAAAGACCACATCGACAGAGGTGGGAAAAAGCATCTCAGGTAGAGGGAAGAGTAAATGCAACAAGATCTGTAGAGCCTGGGATGTGTTCCAAAGCTTAGTGTGCGACTTTGGCCGGTTTCAGGACAGGGTGAACGGTAGATGAGGAGAGGGGTCCTGGCAGCTGGCATTGGACACCCTGGCCATGGCCATCCTCAGCCCTCTCAGACAGCAGAGGAGCAAGTTAAGACTGACTGTGAACGAGGTTCCAAGTATTGTGCCACAGTCAAGATAGTGCTGGAGTTTGTAAGTTTCTTTTTTAAAAAGGGCGTGTATTTAAGATTATTACTAAAATAATATCCCACATGATTTCCTGACAATCTTTGTGGGCAGGGAATTGTGCATAATAGCCAGTGCCCTGGCTCCTGTTGAGAAGGACAGGGAGAGAGAGAGAGAGAGAGAGCTGGAGAATCATTTTTCGTGAGTCTCACTGGTGAAAAGGCTGCGCACAGCTGGCTCCAAGGGATAAATTCATTATTTCACTAACAGGATTGACTCCCAACACTTTGAAGGGTAAGGATCTAGAGGCTCTGGGTCTATGGCCCAAATGGGGAAGCAGGAAAGCAGCCAGAGACCCCACCTAGAAAACAACATGGGGAGGTAGACCACCAGGCCCTCCATTTCTTAAAGTCCTGATGAACAACTGAAAATTACTCTTGCCCCTGGAAAAAATAATAAATTCCACATTATCATTTCAATGGTTCCTCACATAAATACCAAAGAATCAGAAAAGCTGGTGCCTCATGTTGCTCCCAGAGCCTAAGAAATGGTATCTTTCAGTTATCGGATTTTATTTCTTTGCCGCGTTTCATTTTATACATATTTATTCATGCAGAACAGAAGCGCAGCGTTATTGAGGCTGCCATGGGAGCGGAAGGAAAAGCTGTTATACATAAGAATGCACCGCATTTACATTGTCGCACTTTGCAACAATTGAACTATATGCAACTGGTTTTTTTTAATAATAAAAAAACTGGTTTGCATTTAATTTGCTGATTTTTTTTTCTAACTCTTGAATTTTCCTATGCCATAGAAATGTGAAAGGGGGAGGGGTCAAGATCCTCACAGATACAGAGGGTCTGGGGCTAGCAAGAGGCAGCTTTCACAGGGAGAGGTTGGGGATCCAGAGCAAGTTTATAACTATTTCTTTTTTAACAGATGCAGTTAACTGAACTGCAAAACATTCATCTTCCGATTTAATAACTCATTCTCCCTGCATGGAGACGGGGGTATTATAGTCCTGGATATTGCTTTTCTGGCTTTTGAGTGTCAATGATGAATCCCCATCTTCTAATAAAATACATTTTCATAGTAATTGAAATAATAATTTTTTGCCTCTTCATTTTCCCAGGTACTTAGAAAGGGGGCTTTTGACTTCTTTCCCTTTCCCTTATCCTGACCTTATTTTCTATAAACTGAAATTCCTTCAGCCGTTGAAATGGAGAGTCTGTGCTTCTAGCATCAGTGTCCCAGTGGCCTGCTCGCTTCCCTCTACCTGCTCCCACCCCGAACAACCCCTCACCCCCACCCCAGTAGCAGCCACAGGATGTGGAGGTAGACCTCCCCATCAGACCATAGAGCTAATTAGGGGGACTGAGACATCAAGACCTAGAATTCTTGGCTGGTTTGGCATCTCCATTTGCTTAGCAAGCTGAGGGGTCCCTAGGGAGAGACAAATGTGATAACCAGGCAGCTGAGAGGAGCACAAAGAGGACCAGGGATAGGTCCCAGCTCTATACCTCCTGAAGCTCATGCACTAGGCCAACCCCTAAATCTCCCCCCCTCCACCCCCAAGGTCAAGATCTGGGACTGCCCTTCCCCATTCCAAGTGCATCCCTCAGGCTGAGTGAACAGCGAACTCATCCATGAAGAGTTAAAATGAGTATCAGTGTATTAAGGACAGCATTGCTTTCTCAATAAAATTTGGGAGGGAGGTAACGTGGGCAGTGGTGATGTTGCATCAGGTGTAATATATTTAATCTGCAGCTCTATATGCAGGGTTACTTTAAATGCGACATTGGTGAGATTGTATGGAAAAATGTGAAGTTGTATCCTATAACATCTTTTCCTCTTCATCCTTTCCTCCATGGCTGACAATGACAAGAAAGGAAAATATATATAACTAGAACTATAGAAGGCTTAAGAACAATCAAGGTACAGCCTCTCTGGTAAATGTACGAGCTTGGAAAGATTTTCCTGGCTCATTCCCTTGATACCCACCCAGAGAAGGATGATTTTGGTAAAAACTTGATCAGTTTAAGCTATAGTTTAACTTTGTCTGTAGGAATTCTCCCCTTTCTAAAGTGTCTAATCTTCCCTACTCTAGTAAAAGGAATTGAGAAGTCAGGAATCAGGGTTGGAGCCAGTCTGGACCAGGAAATCAAGTATCTGTGGGGTAAATGGTCAGGGAGACTGAAAGTGTTTGGAGACACTGCCTTCCTTCATAGCAACAGAAATAATACTTTTCTGCTTGTTTGTTATCCAGCGCACTTAGAAAAAGGCTTTTGGCTTCTTTCCCTTTTCCCTGTCCTAATGGAAAACTCATATGTGGCCCTGGCCTGTCTGGAGGGAGTAGGCTTTACCCAGTCCTTGCAAATATGCAAGCTGCGGTCAGCATACTCAACACCTTTGCACGAACTACAGAAAGGAGTCTTCACTTTTGGCCTGATTCATCCCTAGGCCAGGAGGCATGGTTTGGCCAGGGGAGCGGGGCTGGATTTCAGCCCCGCCAAGTCATGACCTTGCCTGGGGGGCCTTAGTACATGCATTGCTTGATTCTACTGGCAGTAGATGGTAGCTTTTGAGTTAGAAAGACCCAGGTTCAAATCCTGACCACCATTTTCTGGCTGTGTTACCTTTGGCAAGTAGTTTGATTTCATACATAATAGTACCTATATTATAAGAATGGTACAAGGACGAAACGAGATAATATATGTAAATCTCTTGGTGCTAAATCTGTATTGACTATTACTATTCCAGAGAGGCCTTTTTTGATCCTTCAGTATCCATGAGAGGCAAGAGGGAAAATACACTTCCTATAACAGAGATGGGGATGACAAAATGTGGGCCCAGGCCTGGATATGAATTGTCCTTCGGGCAAAAGTACTCAGCTACGAGATCTGATCTGCTAAATATCAGAGGGGCAAGAATGGAGAGAAATCCAGTGTCTTGTGTGACCTCAGATTCCAGACAGAGGCCGGGCTCTCATTCCTGCTTCTGGGGTCACCTGTACCAGCTATCCTCGCTTTTCTCTTTCTCCACCCCAAACTCCCAGGACCCAGCAGCGTCTCAGGGGATTAATGGTTCCTGCTTCTCCTGGGACTTTGGGACTGGGGGTGCGGGAGCAGCAAGAGTCTCTCTTGGATATCCTGTTCTCATTCTCTAGAGGAGCAGGAAAGGAACACGTCCAGGGCATCCACAGAGCATCTTCCTGGGTGTCCTCCCACCCGCCCCCAATCTAGGGCTATCTCAATGCCAAGATTTTTGAGATGTGAGTTGTTCTAGAACATAGCTCCTCTCTGGCAGTGTCCAGGAGCTTCTTTGGATGGGTGAGAAGTAGCCATTCAGAGCCTGATAATCTGCTTGGAAAGGCCTGTGGCCCATTCAATATTTTTTCAGACTTTGTTTTTTAGAATAGTTTTGGGTCCACAGCGCAAGTAAGTGGAAAGTACAGGAAGTTCCTCTATACCTCATCCCCCACTATCAGCATCCTGGACCAGAATGTTACATTCATCACAATCAGTGAATCTGTGCTGAGACATCATTACCACCCAGAGTCCATAGTTTACAGTAGGACTCACTCTTGGTGTTGTACATTCTGTGGGTTTGGACAGATGTATAATGACACATATCCATCATTGCAGGATCATTCAGAAGAGTTTCACTGCCCTAAATATCCTCTAAGTTCCACTTATTCATCTCTCCCTCCCCCTGGCAACCACTCATCTTTTTAGCTGTCTCCATAGTTTTGCCTTTTCCAGAATGTCATATTGTTGAAGTCATACAGTATGTAGCCTTTTCAGATTGGCTTCTTTCACCCAGTCATAGACACTTAAGGTTCCTCTGTGTCTTTTCATGACTTCATAGCTCATTTCTTTTTAGCATTGAAATAATATCCTGTTGTCTGGATGCAATACAGTTTATTCATATATTCACCTACTGAAGGACATCTTGGTTGTTTCTAAGTTTGGGCAGTTATGAATACAGCTATTCTAAATATCTGCGTACAGGTTTCTGTGTGGACATAAGTTTTCAACTCTTTTGGGTAAATATCAGTGAGCATGATGCTTGCATTGTATGGAAAAGTAATGTTTAGTTTTATGCAAAACTGTCACACCATCTTCCAAAGTGGCCATACCATTTTGCACTCCCACGAGTGATGATGAACAAGAGTTCCTATTGCTCCACCTCCCCACCAGCATTTGATATTGTCAGTGTTCTAGATTTTGGCCATTCTCATTGGTGTGTGATGGTATCCCATTGTTGTTTTAGTTTGCAATTTTGTAATGATATGGTGTTGAACATCTTTTCATATGCCTTTTGTTTTTCATTTGCCAAAAGCATATCTTTTTGGTGACCTGTCTGTTCGGGGCTTTTGCCCACCTTTATATTGGGTTGTTTGTTTTCTTATGGTTGAATGTTAAAAGTTCTTTGTATATTTTGGATACCAGTCCTTTATCAGCTATATCTTTTGCAACAATTAACCGCCCCCCCGTGACTTGTCTTATCATTCAATTGACCCCATTCAATTTCAAGCCCTCTTCCTGTGTATCCACAGCTCCTTACCACCTTGCATGAGCCGCAAGGAGGCCAGACTAACTAGAGGGATATGGCTTCCTAGGGAAATGAGTGGGCCTGTGATGACCTTTCACTTCAAACCAATACACATTTACTCATTCCTTAAAAACTTAACATTGTTTTAAGTCCTGGGGTTGCATCAATGAACAAAACAGGCAAGGTTCTGAGTATTGTGGAGCTTACTTTCTTGTAGGGAAGACATATACTAAAAAATAAACATAGAGACATATACTGAAAAAAATCTACATAAGCATATTATATAGCTTTCTGGAAGTAAGTCCAATGTGAAAAAAATTTGAGCAGAACAAGGGAGATTGGAGATGCTGGCATGCGAGAGGTTTTCCATCTAAATAAAGTTGCAGGATGGGTTTCATGGAGAAAGGGACTTTTAAGCAAAGAGGATGCCAAGAGGGCACAAAAACCAGACAGAGGGACCAGCCAGTGCAGAAGGCCACAAGGCAAGAATGACTGGTGTGTTTGAGGACCTACAAAAGGAAGCCAACATGGCTGGAGGAAACTAGAGGGAGCGATGGGAGAGGATTCCCTGATGGATTCAGTGTGGGGGTGAGAGAAAGGAGAACCATAGACAACACCAGGATTTTTGACCTGAGCCACTGGAAGGACAGCATTAACTTAGACGGGGAAGAGCAGGTCTCCAGGTAATGGTGGCTGAAGGCAGAGATGAGTTTTTTGGACATGCTTTGTTTTCGCTATTGGATAACTTGGTGGAGACATCAGGTAGGGTGTTGGACAGATGGGTTTGGCGTTCAGGGGAGTTTGTGTACATGACTCTGGGCTGAGTGCTACCTCTGTCCAGGGATCCCTTAGAGGGCAGCACATAAAACAGGCAACCCCACCAGAAGGCAGCTCCTTCCAGCCTCCTGGAGTCTTGGAGGCAGGTGAACAAATCCAAGCTACCAAAAATTACAGTAAGGAGGCAGCAGATGAAAGACTACCCCCAAACACCATTACTGCTCATTAATAAGCCAAGGAAAGAAGGGGAAATCAGAGTGGGGCTTTCCTTTCTCCAGGAGCAGTAAAATAGACACTTCAGAGTTTATCACAAGAGTCCCTCACAGTGCATTTGCCTTCCCATTCACCAAAGAGGCAGGTAAAGGAAGAGAAGGAAGGCTGATGTGGTGGTGAGAGGGGGGACTCTGATGGCAGGGACAGTCACCTCAGCTCTCCCTGCTCCTTTGGCTGTGCCCCCAGCCACTTGTCAAGCAGCCAGATCAACCCCAGATGGGGCCAGTCTGGGCTGGGTCCTGCTCTCTGTGGTCTGTGTGTGCACAGGGCTAGCTGTTTAAAGGGAGGAAAGATGTTACTATTCACCACATACTAGACCAATATTAGGTCAGATACCTAATATGGGTAACCCAGGTCCCAGGGTTACCATGCCAGCTGTGGTCCTCACTCTGAAGTACAGTCAGTTGCCCAAGTAAGAGCTGTGTTTTCACATTAAACATCCCTGAGTCTCTCTTGTTCAAGTGGCAGATGGTGAATTTCATGCAATGACGTAAGCAGAGGCCCCTCTATTTCCAGCCTGGAACTCAGGATCTGTGGAAAGGCTGCATCTCTGCATCCTGAGCCCTGAATGCTGTAGCTCTTGGGGTCAGGATGTATTTGAGAGAGCTGGGGACAGGAGGGGGAGGAGGAGTGAGTTGGCCTTTGTCCAGGGTTGTCCATCAGGAAAAGGGGGACCAGGGCACTTTGGGAGGCCTGGGCTGGATATGGAGGACAAGACCTGCCTTACAACCTGAAAATCTAGTGCTTTAATAAAGGCTGATATTGGAACTGGCGTGCCCGGGGACCTCAGAGAAATGGGCAGCATGGCGCGACTGGGGGTTATTGATGGGATGTCTTTGCAGGCTCGAGATCTGAGCGAAAGTAAAACTGAGTTATGATCCCAGGGCCAGATTAATGAAAATGTGCATGGGAACAGCCCATCCTCAGTGATTTCCATCCAGCACATGGGCACTTTCTGACCCAAATATGTTGACAAAATCTAATGTCCTATATGCAGCCTTTTTACTGGCAAAGACAGAAAAAGATTTATAACACAATTATAACCTTCAGGAATTTCAGCCCACTCCTGGACTGCTTGCCTTAGATCCCCCAAGGGAACTGACCCCTCAAGAAAGATCCTAGCACATTATTCAAGATTTGGAATTCTCTATCTGGGGGGTTTCCCAGGAAATGTGATTGAGGCCTCATCTTCCCCCTCTTTCCCCCTCTTTGCTTCTGTCGTGCAGACTTCCTTGCTGGTCTCTGGCCTCCTGCCCTGACAGCAGCCCTGGGGTACCCAGTTCTCTCCCCTGGGGTGCCCTTCCCTTTCTTCCCACTGTACTAACCACTCCTCTTCCAATCAGGCAAACTCAGGCCACACCATCTTTTGGAAGCTTTGCATTCAAGCTGTACTTTAATAACATTTATTGCTTTTCTTCTTATTATAAAATTCCTGTTCAGTGCAGGAAATATGGAGCTTATAAAAAAATGAAGAAAACAAAAATCACCCATCATTTTGACATATATTCTCCTGGTCTTTTTTTTTTTTTTCCCCCTGAGCCTTTATCTGTATTCTAATTGGGAACATACTAATATGGTTTTGTGATCTGTATCCCCTCCCCCTCACTTAAAGCTACATAGTTAAGGAAAAGGGGGGCCGTTTAGCGTAGTGGTTATGTGTGGGTGGGCTCTGGAGTCAGACTGTCTGGGTTCAAATCCTGACCAGGCCACCACAGTCCTGACACCTGAGCAAGTTACTGAAACCGTTTCCGTGTTTAGAACAGTGTGGTTTACACCGAATTTTAATCTATAATTTTGTTTTATCCTTTTCTCACTCAACTGTGAGTTCCCTGAGGTCATAGAGTGACTCTTGTGCATCCTTCTGTCCTCAACATCTTGCTCCTACATAAGCATCCCCAACATGTTCAATGCAGGAAGACCCCCAAAGAATAGGGCCCAGCCGGATTAGCTAAGCGGGACAATAAATTACGTTTTCTGAGGCTCCCGTTTCACCTTTTGTCGAACGGAGACGACAGCGTGAGTGTGAGACCAGCAAGACGACTCCAGAGCCCGCTCCGCAGGCTAGGACTTTGAGATCAGTAAAGTTCCCGTTTGCTGAAGGCACGGGGCTCCTCTCGGGCTCTGGGCGGCCGCTGGCGCCGAGCCGCTACCCTCAGTCCGCGAGAGGACTGAGTCGGGCAGCAGCCGTGCGTGGCTGCGGCTCCGGAATTCGCCGGGCGCCGGGAGAGTCAGGGGTGCGCCCCCACCCCGGGTCCCAGCCCAGGAGGCCATCCCCGGCGCCACGGCCGCCCGGGTCCGCGTTGTCAGCCTCCTCCTCCTTCCCCCAGGGCCCAGTGCTGCGCCCACCAGATCCGGTGGGGGGGGGGGGAATCCTCTCCCCTTTCCTCGGGGATCCGGGCGGGGAGGGGAAGGTGGCGGTGGCTAGAATTGAGGCTTCCTTTGCCTCCTACTCTCCGGCAGAATCCGATCTTTTCTGAGCAGGATGGGGCGGGGGCGGGGGGCCGCGTGTGCGCCCGGGCGGAGGGAATTCCTTCCCCGGCGGGCGGCGGCACCCGCAGCAGCGCCTTCCCTTTTTTTAGCTCTTCCCCTAGG